>NC_085041.1:5386019-5716019 GCF_963692335.1 Osmerus eperlanus
GCCTCGGAGGTGCCCTTGCGTGTTCCTTCTCCTAGCGAGACGACTGACGCCCGATTCCCTTTATTTCACCACCATTTAGGAAAGCGAGTCCTCCTGAATAACGTCCAGGACGGTTGGACGGTGAGGAAGCTTCTAGAAGGCAGGCGGGCCGTCTCATTTGCCTGCTCCTAAAATGAATTCCACTCTATTGATTTTCTCCTTTCGGCCACTTGTATTTCTCTTCCCTTTGTCTTGATTTAATATTGCTTTTAGCAGATGTGGCCGATACTTCCTCTGATGCTTATGGGTTGCTTGGCCTGATATGTCTAGACAGCCCACAGATTGGTTGGGCAGCGATAGAGTACACTGGCTCTTTGTATAGCTCTGTTTTTTAGAGGGTATGTGCTATACTGTATTTAGTTACATTTATTCCAGTCTTTCTTATGCTCTTCCAACAGTCATTTCAAGAGAAAGTTTCCCAAAAAGATATGTCATACTATAGGTTATCCTCTGACGTAATCCTTTCTCTGAGAATGTAAAGATGCTTTGGTTCACTGTTTGTTGTCGAATGCTCAAACCAGAGCTCGAAACCTCTAAAAATAAGCAGTTTAATTGTCTCATGTGGATAGCACAGTTTTCTAATGTACAAGACGCTGGGAGCGACGAGTGGAAAACCACTGTTGTCTCTCTTCGTAACATTAACACACGAGGCAGCAATCAACACAATGGTGCCTTTGCATAACCAAATAATGATTCTTTTCTGATTGCTTCAAGTGGGTGTGTTGTCCTCAAGGCCAGAGAAGAAGGCTCACAATCTGTCCCCCTCACACGTACTGTGGCTCTCTTTTTCTCACTCTCTCGCTTTTCTCTCTCTCTCTCCATCTCTCTCCCTCCCCTCCCCCCCTCGCCTTTTCACTCTTTCCGTCTCCTCCCTCCCTCCCTCTCTCACCCGTCTCTCCCTCTCTTTGTCCCCCTTCCCTCTCTCTCCTCTCTCTCCTCTCTCTCGCTCTGACACTCTGTTTCTCCTGTGCTTTGTCTCTCTCATCTCTTCTCCTCTGAAGGACATATAACATAGCGTATATAACATGTGGAAGACACAGTAACCATCTCTGTCTCTCTCGCTCTCTCCTCTCTCTCTCCTCTCTCTCTCTCTCTCTCCTCTCTCTCTCTCTTCTCTCTCTCTCTCTCTCTCTCTCTCTCTCTCTCCACAGCCACACTCACGCTCAGACAGTCCTGCAACAGCAGCACCAGGTCGGTAAGAAAATGCCTGGGAGGACAGCGTGGTGTTTCTGACTCACTCTGTTGTTTTTGCCCCCTCTGTTGTTTTGCCACCCCCCTCCCCTCCAACCCCCCCCCCCCCCCCCCCCCCCCAGACCAGAGAGGGGGCTACACACAACATCCATGACCTAGATATGCCGCTCATTGGCAGCCCAGTGCGGTTTGCCCACACTTTGCTCCAGAGCTGTGCTCTGATTAATTACTGTTTTCCTTGCTAGGAACTAGAGTGTGCACACCATAATACTAGGTGCTCTGATTAACATAAACGCCGAGAGCTTCGTGGTAATCAGGTGTTGTCCAACTGCAGGCTGCACGTACTTATTTCCGTCTCTCTCTACCTTTTCTAGTTCTCTCTCTCTTTTTCTCTGTTTCTTTTTGTCTCTTTTTTTGCTTCTACCTTTCTTTTTTCTGGTCTTCCTTCTCATCTCTCGAGTTCTCTCTCTCTTCCGTCTCTCAGTCACTCTCTTTCTCAGTCTCACTTTCATCGTTTTGTTGCTTTTATATTGAATATCTGCCCTTCCCTACCTGACAAGCAGATAAGCTGTCTATCTGCTGGTTCAGGCTTCATCTCTAACACAGGGAAAGTTGTCACAGACATGGACAGTGATAGCAGTTCTCCGCTTCCTTCAATTCTGGTTAAACCCAGCCATCTCCCACCAAGTAAGAACATGTCTTCCATTCCTCTTCCCGTGACTACCTTGGCCCGGCCCAGTGGTCCAATAGCAGGATTAGAGAGACCAGGGTGCTGGACAGGCAAGGTTTTTTATTTGTTATTTGTAATATATCATATTTTATTTTATTGTAATTCTAATGCCACTTAGTACTGCTAGTTTATGTACCCTTAGTATAGATAGTCCACATTTTTTAATTTTAGGTTCCTATATGTTTATTGTATGCACCTTCCCGCCAAAGCCAATGCCTTGTCTGTGCAAACTTTCATGGCGAATAAATCCCATTCTGATTCTGATATCCACAGAGACCAAGAACATAAAACCCTCCTCGAACACCTTTGACTACTTCAAAATCTCAACTCTTCTAACTCTCGTACCTTCACAGTCTGAGAGAAAGAGAAAGAAAGGCAAACTCCATCACTAAGAACCCTTCACACCCCCTTCACCACTCCTTTCAGCTACTCCCATAAGGCGTCAGGTGGCTGAGCGGTGAGGGAATCGGGCTAGTCATCCGAAGGTTGCCAGTTCGATTCCCGGTCATGCCAACTGACGTTGTGTCCTTGGGCAAGGCACTTCACCCTACTTGCCTCGGGGGAATGTCCCTGTACTTACTGTAAGTCGCTCTGGATAAGAGCGTCTGCTAAATGACTAAATGTAAATGTAATAAGGCAGATGCTTCAGAGTACCCCAAAGCACAGAACTTACTCAACGTATTTCATTCCCACTGCAATATCCATTTCAAACAAGCCATTTCAAACCACTGTCGCTACTTTTGAATGCAGCTTTGCACACCCGCTCTTCCTTATTTCATTTATTGGATGGATTTCTTGTTAATTTTATGGATTGTTCGTGTTTTTTTGTGGGATTTTATGTCTTTCATGGGTGTCTGTTTCACGCTGTTCGTGAGCCCCTAACTCAAGGCAATTTCCGATCATTATGTAATAGACAATAAAGATTTTTGAATCTTGAAATCATTTGAAGTTTGAAGGTACAGATTATACTAGGTGCGTTATGTACGGATGTCAAACCTGTGTACAGTTTGTGTGAAATCACCTTTTGAAGAGACGTATTCAGTTGCATCAAAACGTCCGGGGTTATGTCATTGTAAACCTCTCTCTGTTGCATCAACTGTGTTTCCTCACTGAAGGAGGTACGTTATGTCCGGGTCATGAATGCCATCTGCAATAAGTGATTGGAGATCTCCTCCAGCTTCTGCAATGCTGCTTGCAAGCCCTTGTAAATCATTCCAGCAGATTGATCTGCAACTTCAACAGAATCAGCAGCTTTGCGGCTAGCTCTCGGGAGAGAGAGAAACAGAGAGAGAAAGAGAGAGAGAGAGAGAGAGAGAGAGAGAGAGAGAGAGGAGAGAGAGAGAGAGAGAGAGAGAGAGAGAGAGAGAGAGAGAGAGAGAGAGAGAGATAGCTCTCCCATCAAACTGGGAAGCCAGGCAGGCACTGCTTATCCATGTGACAAAGGGAATATTCATCCCATGGATTCATTACAAGCAGGCCGGGAGTCAGGGGAACTACAGTGAACATGAGTGCTGCTAATTCAGCCTCAGTCCCCCCAGGAGTCTGTCTGTCTGTCTGTCTGTCCATCAATCTGTCTGTGTGTCTGTCTGTCTGTTTATCTGTCTCTGTGACTGGGGGTGGATCTGTCTGTGTGTCTGTCCTCCCCCTGGCCTACGTCTGCATCCTGCGCAGTCTGAAACCTCATATCTGTCTGAGGTTACTCAGGGATAGAGATCAAGATATTATTCCTTTGACGATGATGTCAGCAATCTTCCATCACTGACACGGAAGGAAACAAGATCATTTCCATCGACCAGACCCGCCTCACCCCTGGCCCTCTTGTGATCAGTAAATGGATTCCCGTGAAAAGCAGCACATGAGGACAGTGTGAGACTAACTCTAAGCCCTGGTGCACAATGCTGGAGAGAGCTGAATACTGCAGTCCAATGGACGCAGCTGTGAGCACGCATCCTGCTTCCTCCCTGCTTGGTTTGGCACACTGTGGCACCAATGGTGTACTGATCTGAACTGAACTAAAAATATATTTAAAAAAAATAACAGAACATGTTTTGTTCTGTTGCGACGGATCTCTGCTGGGGATGGTTTTCTATGAACTGTCTGGAACCGTAAGATTGAATTAGATCCAGAATTTTGCCAAATGCAGAACAGTCTCCAAGGCAACAAGATCATGTCATTGTCAGGTGTCAGGCTCCTTTTCACAAATGTATGAAGGTTGCGGTGTGATTCAAACCCCCGAACCTCTTTTTAACAATGCCAAATTTCTTAGGAGGAAAAGCTGTGAATTGCCAGTGCGCTGAAATCCTCCGTGGAGCCAAACGCCAAAACAGATTTGATGGTGGGTGGGAATACCAAAGCTTGAATACTGTCATGGCTCGAACACACCTACGCACGGTCTCAGCATTCAATCTGGAGAACTCACTGACACTGTAGACTATCAGTCAGAAACTCTTTGCAAACCACTGATTGAGTCTATTCAGCATCGACACAGTGTGGAAGTGAAAAGCAATAATAGAATAAGTGGAATGGCGCTCGCGCGCATGCACGCGCGCGCACAAGGACACATTGCTATGGGAACAGCGGAACGTTTGGCGCACACTGTTTGGAGTCTCATGCCCTCTTCTGGCGGGCCGCTTTTTGGCCGGGAGAGCAAGGCGATTGTCTCCGTCTCAGAGAAGCAGGGTGGATGAGATGTGTTCAGAATCAACCGGAAGGGCCGTCAGACAAACGTGTAGTGCATGTGAGGCGCGGGGTAATAGCACGCACTAAGCCCCCGTCTAACAGTGAGCTACAGAGAAATCTGAACCTCCAGTGCAGTCATGTCAAATAAAAAAGGCAACTTTTCATATTACCCTGATACCCTCAATACAACAAAAACAAATGGTTTCATTTCTATGTCATGATATATCACCCTTTTAACCTATTGGATTTGTCCTCGGTTGCGGGGGAGGGGGGGGCAATTACCCTTTTACAGTTGGAGTCAGACTTTTCCTTCGAGGGTGTACTCTCTCTCTCTCTGTTTAGTGAGACTTGATGCATGCTCAGACAGGTGTGGCAGAGTACTGTCTACCTGCTTCCATACACCCTGGTCTCTGGAGGGCTGCCAGGATGGCTTCTCTCAGCCTCAGAGATTCCAAACCTCTCCCTTCTAAAACAGTGCAGCTGTGCAGTGCAGTAACCACAATTGGTGCTGCAGTCTGGGTGCATGTTTATCTGACTAAAAAACTAAATATCATAGCCTAGATATAAGCAATATGTAATCAGAGGTTTAAAGATTTCCAGGGGTAGCTTCCATTGTTCCTATTCATCCTTGACTTGATATTACTGTAATATTCTGAATTCTCATACTCTTACATTTACATATTTAGCAGACGCTCTTATCCAGAGCGACTTACAGTAAGTACAGGGACATTCCCCCGAGGCAAGTAGGGTGAAGTGCCTTGCCCAACGACACAACGTCAGTTGGCATGACCGGGAATCGAACTGGCAACCTTCGGATTACTAGCCCGATTCCCTCACCGCTCAGCCACCTGACTCTCTTAAAGAATACTGATGTCCTCATATTTCACATTAGGAGGCCATCAAATTGTTTTATTACATCTTAATATTTTCTGTCGCCAGGCACTGCAATGGTGTTGTATCGTCTTAAATGTTCCAATTTTCACTGCTGTGTTGCAGGCACAAAAGTCGAACCTGCCACATTGTCTTTGTTTCACATTTTCCATCCACAATGAGATCGTGAACTAAACCTTTACAAGGGCTACGAGGTTCCGCGTGTTCAAACGATGCATCATTTTGGCGTATTGCAATTACCATGACAACCTTTCATGCGAGAAGATGCTGCTGAAGGATTCCCATTGTCCTGCGGTACCTGAATCTGTGTTCCACCCTGTGCTGGCTCTGGGCTGGCTCTGGGCCCAAAGCTGCAACCCTGACCGGGTTGTGTGGGGGTCGGAGGAGGAGGACAGCTAATCAGGGGGGTTTTGCTGCCTTTATTGTTTTTATAGTGCGGTATAGAGGGACAGGAAACCTGGGGTAGAGAGAGAAAGGGAGAGAGAGAGAGAGAGAGAGAGAGAGAGAGAGAGAGAGAGAGAGAGAGAGAGAGAGAGAGAGAGAGAGAGAGAGAGAGAGAGAGAGAGAGAGAGATAGAGAGAGATAGAGAGAGATAGATAGAGATAGAGATAGAGATAGAGATAGAGAGAGAGAGAGAGAGAGAGAGAGAGAGAGAGAGAGAGAGAGAGAGAGAGAGAGAGAGAGAGAGGCGGGGGGGGGGATGATGTGTAACAAAGGGCCTGTTCAAACCCAGGCCGCTACGGTGAGGCCTCTGCCTATACGAGTCAGAAAATAACTTCTCTCTGAAGGTTAAGGTTAAACCTCCTGGCTATACCACTAGGGGGCGTGTTTCTCAGGGCAAAACCTGAAGCTTGTGCTGGACACCAAATGGTTCACTCCCTTTCCTATTGTTGTACATGCCAAATGATTGTATACATCAAAGCATTATAGTTAAGCGCCCCATCTTAACAGAACCAGACAGAATGTAACCATAAATATGAACACATTAAGATAGTTAAATTAGAGATTGTCACACCCAGACATCTAACACAACTGTATAGAAATTGCATGGACTCCCATATGTATGCAGCCACAGGAGTATTTTCCTGGAGAAAATGGCTGCAGAATCCCCTAGTATTTCAGCCTCTGAAAGACAGGCTGGCCACTTAGCCAGCCGTGGCCCTGTAGGAGATAAATCAGAGGCCTATCTCAGGGCCGTCTGCTGTGATTTGCAATATGACCATCCAGCTGTTGGGCTAAAAAGTAATGGTTGATTGGACTCTGTGGCATTTTGGCACGGGGAACAATTCAATTTCCCTGTGATGGATGGCCAGAGAGAACTGGAACCGAGACAACTGGAGCTGAACCTGACCTCAGAAGCGACCAGCGACAGTACTGAGTCACGTTGGTCTCCACAGCGACCAAACGACTTAAAATATGGCAGCTCGTTTCTTCCATGGCACAGAGAGCAGTGGTTAAACTTTTTTCAACATATAGGCCCTGTGTACTATGTTTAATTCCTTTGGTCACTGGAGTGATGGTCCTGCTGGAAGTTGGCTGATTACAAAATAACTGTCCATGTAAATTAATTATAATTTAGCAGATGCTGTAATCCAAAATGACGTAGGCCTACTAAAGGTGCCATGAACCTGCGACCTATATTGATCTGTAGTCAAACGCTCTACCACTTCAAAAAACTATTCCAAAACCATATATAAGATAAAGTTTATTTTTTTCGCAATGGTTTCTCTTTACAAAAACTTCAAATCCTCAACAGATACTCAATATAGCCTACCGGTATCCTTCCAGCCTGCCGCATGGGAATCAATAGTCAAAACAGACTTTGAAAAACAGAGAAAGTTGTCTGACTTCCCGGCAGAACTGCATGAACTCAAATAATACCGCGTGGCACTTCCATCCAAGAGGAAAAAAACGCAGCGTGGTTGAGAGGGGTTTTCGGTCGTGTTTCGTCAGAAATGACCAGCCTACTCCCTTCCTTCACGGACAACTGTTTGCGCATAAACTGCACAAATGAGCTGATCTTCACGCATCATACGTTCTTTGGTTTCTAAATAAAGTAAATCCCTGCAGTTTACAGATCGTCGATTGAGTTTAACGTGTTTCTGTGCCTCGCTACTCGCTTTCAAAGCATCTTCACTCGCAACAGGAAAAAGACAATAAAAGTTTCTTCTGCTTAGACCGTAGAGGGAATGGAAACAGTCGAGGATGTGAGTAAAAAGGATAAACCTGCTTAAAAGGAACGATGCGATTCTGCGGAAACAAAACAGCATGATAACGTAGGCTACTTTCAGACAACGGACAAGAAAAGTTTGGAAGTTTGAGGCAAAGTATGGCGCTAGATGTTGGAGAAGCTGAAGCAACCAAAGGTTCAAAAGTTAAAAAGCAGAGAAAGAAGAAAAACAAGAAGGAAAACAAAGCCAGAACTGTTCACTCAAATATATTGTATGATAATGCGAAAGGAGAGGACAATCCAAACAGACACTATGCAAACAATAAGATTAAAACGACCAAATACACATTTCTCTCGTTTTTACCGAAAAATCTTTTCGAACAGTTCCACAGGTTTGCGAATGTGTATTTTGTTTTCATCGCATTGTTAAACTTTGTTCCCGTTGTCAATGCATTTCAACCAGAACTGGCATTGGCCCCTGTGGTCTTCATTTTGTCTGTCACCGCTATCAAAGATCTATGGGAAGATTACAGAAGACACCGATCTGATAAAGAAATAAATCACATGGATTGTCTGGTATACAGCAGGTAATGTAGCCTACTGATCGATGCATTTGATCCGATTAGCCATCATCTTTGGGCGAACATATTGTGTGTCAACAAGTATCTGTTTCAATTATACTTTGTTACTGTTTGTAGATCACCATCTGGTATTCTACGAACATTATTGTCAAGATCATCGCCGTTTTGCTAAGCACCCAACAGGCTGTCCTTTGCAACAGTTAGCCTCCGTTTCTGTCAATTTGCCATATCGTTGGTAAACAATCACCCTAGATTATCTTTCCAGGTTGTTGATACTTCCGTTTGAAATATGCCATCGCAATCACATCCATAATGTCGGATTAGAATTAGTTCGAATTCTGCAAACAGCTACTAGAAGTCGGATTCTTGAGTCTGTGATTGATGGCGGATGATTCCAGGCCTCTGGGTCGTTCATGCAGAGAGAAACCTGGACATTGGAATTTGGATTTTGACACGTAAAAAACGACAACTCTAAATACTTTCTATTGTTCCTTCTGCCAGGGTATTTTATTTTTTTACATTGTAGTGATGTTTTCCCCTGTTACCATGGGCCTAACCCGTCTGTTTATCCTTATTTGTAAACAACATCCTCAGTATCACTGCGGTGGTCAGAAGACCAGCTTCCAACTGCCCGAATTTACTGAATTAAAATGGACCTGAACCTGCTCTGGGTTCATGTGGTCTGTAGGATCTCTGTCCATTCTCTTTGCTGTTGCTGTTATTGTGACTGTAATGTTCAGATATCAGCCCTGCTGTAGAGAACCCATGCTTCACATTGACACATCCCTGAACAGGAGAAACTTGAGTTTAGGTCTGTTGTGTTTTTGCTGTGCATATATTTTCAAAATTCAGGGCAGAGGAAGATTTGGAAAGTACCTTGACATGCTGGTACTCATTTAGCAGAATGCTGTGTTTCGGGCAAGGCAAATTAGGCATGCTTGAAAGGAGCGATACTTTTTTTGTTTTCGGCCCACAGTGTTTACAGGTGACACTTGGAACAGCAAACGAAGTGTTCTTTGTGTGGCTGTAGAAGCCAGGCCGTCTGGTGTTTGAACTGTAATTATTTGTCTCCAAACATTCTCCTGGAAGTGGCTTCTTCGACCTCTGCTTCCCCTGAAGGGATCCTGAGCTGCTCTCTGTTCGCTGAGAAAGTTTGTACTTATTTATTTTCTGGAGTCCGTGTGCTGAGAGCGTACTGCCCTTAATGAAAAGCAGCACTGTCAGCCATGCACAGTCCATGATTCATGGTTGGAGAAAGGTTCAGTGTTTTTGTGACTGTACAGTTTTAGGTAGCTTCTGGCCAGAGCTGTTCTCAGGGTTGGACATGATTGAATTTTTTTCTGTAACTTGTGCTGTGGTCAATACGTAGCAAAACAACCCCAGACTAGACAACAACTAGGCTATGCGCCAACAATTGTGCAATTAAGATGACTTATCTTTTTGAAATTTCAACAAGCAGCCTTGTTTTCTGTTTCCTCCCAGGTGGCTCGAGTGGCAGTAATTTTCCATGAGTTTTTCTTTTAATGAACATTTGTTGTACCATAGATCTCAGCTGATACAGGCAGAAAACAAGACCAATTATTCTGTGTGGTTGTCACCCCATGACAACAGCTGGAGGGGGGGTGGGGGGGTTACATACCTGTGTGGCACAGTTCTATCAATCCAGCCTTATCAAACATGCTGAAGACGGGGGGGGGGGGGGGGGGGGCAGATGCTAAACCGGCCTGTGTTTCATCAGCTCAACACAGGGGAGGTTCACTGTCTCCTCTCTTCATTGGGGTCGTGGGCCAGCGGGCCTGCAACACTTGCATCAGGTTTTGGCTAGATGTTTACCTAATACACAGAGAGACTCACATGCTGTTGGTGTTTTTGTCACCGTCTCAAAGGTCAGAGTGACTATCCTCCTCTCAAGCTACGAGGAATGCAATGTATGAGGGTCGTAAGTGCTCAGATATCAGCAAATATTCCTAAGTATGTTTCTGCACAACACATGACAAGTTGTTATACAAGTTGTTGTTGTTTTTGTGAGATTCCTTTTTATCTTTGCTGTAGTTTTGCCTGTCTGTTTCATGGTTTGTACTTCCCGGTTGTACTATTTCACGGTTGTATTGCTTTTATTTGTCTCTCAGGCAACAGGGAGTGACAAACTGCCTTGTTTCCCAGACTGCAGCCTACTATTGGAAGAGGTTGTGATTGCCAGAACTCCAAAGTTGTTCAACAATAGAATTTTCACATTGAGCATAACAAAAACTGTCCCCCACCTAACATTTCCTGTGTTTCCTGCGAATTATAGTGTTTAAAGTGCTCGCATGAGGTTGGGAGTTGTCTGAAGCATTGGTCTGAATTCAAAATGAACAGTATTTCAGCTCCTGTTCACATGTTTATGATTTAAAAATCTGTTTCTGGAGGTGTTTTGAATATTCAGCCTTGGTTCCTTGGCTGTAAGATGGAGAAACAAGAATGCAGGGAATTTTCTCTGCACAGACGTTTGTTGACACTTCCTGCTCATAGTACAGAGTCCATTAATGACATGGCTCCAAAACCTTAGCTAACAACATAGAATGGAGGAGAATAGAACAGCATAGGGGTACATGAAATGGTTCAAGTCCCTCGCAACATTGATGAAGGGAAGTCTTGGGCCCGTTGGCTACTGGAGTAGGTTAAGCACTGCAGCGCTGAAAGACGGGGTTTTGCGTTTTTGGAATCTCTCTCCTTTTAAAACAATTTACATTAATAACTAAACACTGCACTTCCCTAGCCAGTATGATGCTGTTGCTGGTGTTGTTGATGGTTCAGAATGTTGTTGTTGTTCTTACTGTGATTCCTTATCATGGTTATAATTCCGGAGCTTCACTTTTACTGTAATCTTTCTTATTAGTCAATTCACACACTTCCCTTTATTGACAGACCAAATTAATACTAAATTATTAATTTGTTCTGAAATATGGACTGGTATCTTCTTTTGAGAGGGGGAGAAACACATGGTTTCTGAGGAAGTAAATATCTTGTGCAATGTACCAAACCTGGCTCAAATCATGTGGCCTTGTTATCGTCTTATTATATTGTTCATGTTCTTTCTAGGCGTTCTGTTGGCTGTGCGTAAAGATGATGTTGTGGTGTTTGTCCTGTAACTGAATGCTGATGTGAAAGATCTTCAGGCTCAGTTTGAAATAGAAGCATATCGGGAACATTAGCAGAAGTCTGGGAGATGGGGTTACGTAAGCGACACTATTGTTTACCACAGTTCTCATACACATTGAGATCCATTTAGGCAGATACTTCATATACCCTTTAGGAAGCCTCTTCATGTTCACAGACACTTCAAGAGGGAGAGGGGGAAGCCGGCACACAACTGAAGGCTGAACATGGGAGCTTTTAATGCAGAGAGAGCGGTGTGAATTAATACATAACTAATTCCGAGGGTTCTCCAAGCGTTCAGCTATTGTGGGCTGGTTTCGGGCCGCTACCATATCTGTAGGGGAATGCATTATTTAACAATCTCGCTATCAGGAATATTTGAAACGTTTAGAAATGTATCCCTCCCGTATATAATTAAATATCTTTCGGGGCGTTCTTATCAGTGTGTTTGCAGCCTGTTTATAATGGTGGATTGAGACACGGGCTGAAGTTATCTCCTATTTAGAGAACTGTATTGAGACATCTGTTTTTGAGGGGTAAACAAACTTGGTGGTGAAACAGTCATCGTACGAACTTGTGTGGTTTGGAGAGTCCACTTATTCTGCTGTGCAAGCCAGACTGCTTCTATATATAGCTAGCCTTGGTTGAGGGGAAATGATTCCCTCCAACAAGCTTCTCCTTGTGTGAACGACAATGTATGGTGTCATGTGGGTGGGACACTTCCTGTAGTAGGGTAGCATCGTCCTATCTCTGACCCCCATAGACGGTCTTCGTCCACGTTCAACCAGTACGTTGTTATCACTGCAGTGGAATAATCCCAGGTTGCTGCTGGCTGGCCTGGGAGAGCAGGTTAACTAGTGGTCAAGTTTCCTTTTTGGTCTTGAAGGAGGAGAACACAGAAGGTTTTCCAGGGGCCGGGAAAGAAGAACCGCCGCAAGCGGCAGTTTTCCTTCCGGGTTCTTCCTGTTAGTCTTTACACCTGGAACAGACGTTCCCACATCACCTCAGAGATTCGGAGGCACAAGATTTTAGATGGTTGACCAGATGCTTGTGAGCATCTGTTTCGGCCAGAACATCTGGCTCATGGGATTTAACCCTGTAAGACCCGGTTTAAAATTACAACATCACTTTTAGCTCTCCGAGCTTGGTCTTTCAAAAAAAAAAACGAGCAATTAGAGAGCTACCAGGGGTCTTACAGGGTTAAGGATTTGCCTACTTAGGCTGTGGTAGTCATTCAGTCGTTCGTATCATCGTGGTTACCCTTCCATCAGCATATCATATGGCAAATTGAATAGACCAATATCTAAACAAAAGAAAAATGCATCCCATTCTCCTATTGTTCCCCATGATAAAACCCACAAGTGTAACCAACAGATTTCTATCTCTAACGCTGTTGTTGTTGTTGTTGTTACGTTCCGTTTCCTGCGGCAGACCAGAGAGGCGGTACGTGGAGAAGTTCTGGAAGGAGGTGCGGGTGGGCGACTTCATCAGGCTGCGCTGTAATGAGATCCTCCCTGCCGACGTCCTGCTCCTCAGCTCCAGCGACCCGGACCGGCTGTGCCACATCGAGACGGCCACCCTGGACGGAGAGACCAACCTCAAGCAGAGGCAGGTGGTCCGCAGCTTCCTCGACCTGGTGAGAACCACCACTCTCGGCTCCTGACTTCTTCCTAAAGCCAGTCAGACGGTGTATATATCCTCGGAGTCTTTGTGATGTTTTGTATGCGTAAAGAAAAAAAAAGCAAGTGGCGTGAGCTACTACGGTAAACGTCATATTGCTGGCCAGTAGCACCCAATTTCTATTCCGAAACACCGTTTCATGTCGAAACACTCAGACTAGCTTGTTGACAAACTAAAATTGCAACGCTCGTCTCGATAAGCAGTTTAAACTCTACTAGAGGGGAGGGTGGCGGTAGTGAGGAGGAGGGGAAATGGGTGGTAGTGATTCTTCCTTCCTTCCTTTTTTTTTTTTTTAAGCGTGTGTGTTTTGTGGAATGGAGAGGTGTTTGTTTTGGGGTCGGTGTGTTCAGCTGGTGGTCTGATTGGCCAGTTCCAGCAGTCTGCCAATGCCGAGACACAACACCCAGGTGTGAAGCCGTCGCTCTCATCGCTGGCCTGTTTCCCAAAACACAGGCAGCAGAAGAGCACGGTTCCTGGATGCAAAATCCTAACTGCTCCGACTGCATTTTATACCTTTGACCTTGAACCTCAACCCCCCATGGGATGTGGACGAAAGCTAATGGACTTTTTGAGCTAGTCTCCTTGTTTACTCGCACTCCACCAACAAAAGCACTTTAACAGCTCTGTCAGTGTTCTGAAACCGACTTTAAAAAGTTTGTTTTGCCATTCACACACCGGTGGCAAGAATCCATTGGCCTACTTAGTGGGTAATTTCTCAATTTTTTATTAATTTTGTCACCTACTCTAGAGATTGTTGATGCATGAATGCTCTCTTCAGTTGAGGTGTCTGTTCCTCTTAAGGACTGAATCACTAAACTAAGTCTGTTCTTGCAGGATTGTGACTTTGACCCTTCGAAGTACAACAGCGTAATTGAATGTGAGAAACCAAACAATGACCTGAACCGTTTCCGTGGTTACATGTGAGTATAATTAAAATGTCCATGCAGTGTAATTTGTCATCCACACACTGGTGCCTGTTAATTGCACAGAAAGCTTGATTCAGCTATAATCATTCGTTATCAGGGTTAATTGTACTTTTGGTCATTGGGATGATTTGTTTTCATCGCAATAACTCCTAGATGGTGGTAATACTTTCAAATGTCTCAGTCCCGTAGAGCCCATCTTGGTTAAAAGCTCATTAACCAGTAAAATCTCCTGGATGAGTGGGTATTTTTGACCCACAAACCAAAGTTTAATAATGTCCTCACAGGGCTGCGCTTTGCATTTCACTTGCACTAGCATTATTCAGATGGCTCCCCCACTCTATTATAGCGCATAATTACCCAAGTAACTCTTTGCCAGCACATTTCCAGAAGCGATCAGGTCTTCCTCCCTCAGCTCCTTTGCCCTCCTCGTGTCGAAGAGGGCAAATCGTAAGCAACCGGGGTCTCCCTGTCTGAGAAGGTCAGAGGTCGCGGTAGTGCAGGGAGCTTGAGGAGAACCGGTCTTGGTGTGGGATCGATACAGCGCTGTGAGGACTATGTACATGGTGCACATGGTGTTCTCTTTCAACTGTTTCTATTCTTATTTATATATATATGTGTATTTCGGGCATTTTTCATGCTTTATGGACAGTTTCAAGTGAAGAGTGACTGGGAATTGCAGGGAGAGAAAGACATGCAGCGAAGGGCCAAGGCCAGACTGTGAGCCCAGGCCTCTGCAGGAAGGCCTTAGCCTGCGTGGTACGTGCAGTGATTCGGTGAGCTACCTCCAGGCTCTCTTCTAGACTGGTGTCAGGGTGTTCCTGGTCTCCAGCAGTAGGACGCAGGCCCCTCGGGGCTGAAGAGGGTCCCCAGTGTTGCTGCGGGGCTACGGAGGGCTCCGGCCAGGCCAGCCAGTCTGCTGACCTGGAGCCCCAGGGTTATGACATTTATTCCCAGCGTTGATGGGGACCAGATGCTGCCATCCTTCCGTTGCCATGCTGTGTGTGTGTGTGGGGGGGTGGTGTGTAGGTGGTGTGTGTGCGTGTGGGTGGTGTGGTGTGTTTGTGCAACGGCACACCTCCTGGGTAACTATCACAGGCCACTGGCATCACGGTCTAATCTCACAACGTTGCGGAGAGAGAAAGCGGAGAATCCGGAGGTCCGAACTGGGATCCATTTGGTGACTGGGCTGGGCACTGGCCGTGATACCAGGGGCAAATGCCTCCAGAGAGTCCAGGGAAATGGTTATCCCTGGGCTCTGTGTCAGTCTGGCTGCCGTCCGGCAAAAGGCTCTACCACTCCCCCTTCCCCTCCTCTAATGTAGCTAAACATGCTGACAGAGCCTCTTCCCCAGAAGACCCACTGGGAAGGGGCAGGCGATTAAACGGCGCTCCAAACCAACACTTGTGGGCTATTTAACTAACACAGATGTAATCCTCGATTTAGTAATGGGATTAGGGCTGACGTTAAAAGCTTAGCCTCTCTGCACCAGGGGCGTTGAACGTTTTGGCTCTCGTTTAAATCTCTCCCATTTGCATTTGACTTCTTACTCTGAGAGTAAGGAAGCTTACTCTCAGAGCTGTTTGAACCAGCCCGCAGGTCCGACTGGTCGTTAGGACTGATGTGGGATTCTGGTCGCGTCTGGCGCTTTCTATCAAGCGTCCTGATTTGTATGCGTTTTAACTCTGGGATGTTGAGGTGAGATGATGGGGTTGGGGGATGGAGGGTTGCCAGGTTGGCTTCCCCCCCCCCTCTCCCAGAGGGAGCCGCCCCAGCCGGAATGGAGACCTAGGGGATCTCCTCAACTCTACGTCACGAGACCCGGGGAGCGCGTCGTGATACGGTATCCCTCCTGAGGCTCGCCTGTGATTGGACGAGTCCCACCGAGTAGAACGACGAGTGTTCCCTCCTTCAGATCAACCTCGGAATCTTCAGATTCACAACTTTTACCGTGACTGAGGGCAGCAGATGGGAAATAGCCGAGGATACGACTGCTTGGTCTGCTCAGAAGCTGCTGCTTGTGTGCTGTGCTGGCCTGACCAGCACCAGTAATGCTGTTATTTCTGGGCTGTCTGGGACAGTGTGCATCGCAGTGGGAGGAGGGATGGGCTGTACAAGGACAACCTGTTGCTGCGAGGCTGCACCGTCCGCAACACCGAGGAGGCCGTGGGGATCGTGATCTACGCAGGTAACCGCCGCCGTGCGCCAGCACAGACAGCTTCCACCATCATCCACCACACACACAACCCCCCCCCCAGCCTCTGGGAAGGTAATTTAGTCATTTAGCAGACGCTCTTATCCAGAGCGACTTATAGTAAGTACAGGGACATTCCCCCCGAGGCAAGTAGGGTGAAGTGCCTTGCCCAAGGACACAACGTCATTTTGCACAGCCGGGAATTGACCCGGTAACCTTCAGATTACTAGCCCGACTCCCTAACCGCTCAGCCACCTGACTCCCTAACTCCCGGTTCCTCCCAGGTCACGAGACCAAAGCCATGCTGAACAACAACGGGCCGCGCTACAAGCGCAGCAAGCTGGAGAGGCAGATGAACGTGGACGTGTTCTGGTGTGTCATCATCCTGCTGATCATGTGCCTCCTGGCAGCCATCGGTAGGTGTGTCCACAGGTCGGAACGGCCTCTGGAAATTCGACTGAACTCGTTTGGGTCAAAACGTTCACAAGCATATGATCGTCTAAACAGGGGTTTGTTCCGAAGAAAATGTCATTGAATTGAAGTGTTGTGTCAAAAATATTTGCGTATTTATTTGGGATGCTTAGATAGGTTAGCCGATTTGAGAGCTGAGAACTGTCTTTTTGCTTAGAGATTTTAATGCGCTTTACCACTGGGTAGTGGGCTTTGAAAACAGCAACATCACAGAGTTGTGTTCCCAATAGAATTTCATTGAATTTAATTAATACTTCAAATGTTTTCAAGCTATTTATTTGGGATGCTTTGGTTATTGTAGACTGGAGAGCTTCTGAATGTCTTCGAGCAACTTGGTGCTGTACCACTGTTTAAATCTTCTACTTATCAACAGTGAGGGTAGAATGACCTTGTTCTGCTGCTGTTCCAGGTCACGGGTTGTGGATGTTTCAGTACGGCGATAAGAGGCCCGTGTTTGACGTTCTCAGTCCTGAGGGAACCGACTTATCGCCCGCCCTGTCGGCCATCTATCTCTTCCTCACCATGATCATCGTATTTCAGGTATGGAACGCCCGGGTCCCAGATTACCAGAACCAATGACGTAAAGATGCTTCCTGCAACAACAAAAAAACAACAAAAACATACATGAATATAATCATGTATGACCTTCACAGACTCTTATTTACTACAATTGATCTGGTTAGGACTCGTGCTCTATAAGCCCAGACAGCAGGCCCTAGATACCAAAACCACACAGGATGTGCAACCACATTTCCTGTCCCACCTCGCAGTCTTGTTTACCGTCCGCCTGCCCGTTCCCCCTCTCCAGGTGCTGATCCCCATCTCGCTGTTCGTGTCCATCGAGATCGTGAAGATCTGCCAGGTGTTCTTCATCCACCAGGACGTGGACCTGTACGACGAGGAGACCGACTCGCAGCTGCAGTGCCGGGCACTGAACATCACCGAGGACCTGGGCCAGATGCAGTACATCTTCTCAGACAAGACCGGCACGCTGACCGAGAACAAGATGGTGTTCCGCCGCTGCACGGTGGCCGGGGTGGAGTACTCCCACGACGCCAACGGTACGAGGGCCGGAGGATGGCTCAGGGGGTTAGAGCGCTGTGCTGTGGGTCAACAGGTCGCAGGTTCAAAGCCACGCGCAGCACGTGGCTTCGGATGAAAGCGTGAGATGAAGGGACGCTGCTTTTGAGAGAGGCCGGAGGGCAAGGGTGGGACACGTCGGGCGGTGCTCTGTTTAGCGATGTGTTCATCTGTTTATACTACGGAATTTGACTGTAGAATCTGTTTATACATGACCGTGTGGGATGGGAAGTGGTGTGTGTGTGTGTGCACGCGCATCATGAATTGATTTTTCTTTGTGTGTGTGTGTGCGTGTGTGTGTCCCTCCCCTTCCAGCTCGGAGACTAGCCATGTACCAGGAGCTGGACTCTGAGGAGGAGGAGTGTGTGTCCCACGGTGGCACCCTGCCCAGACGCGACAGCGTCACTAGCCACCAGAGCACCAAGGTGGTGCTGCGCTCCCAGAGCACCAAGTCCCATCGCCGGACGGGCAGCCGGGCTGAGGCCAAGCGGGCCAGCATCCTGTCCAAGCACACGGCCTTCAGCAGCCCCATGGTCGGTCCCGGCCTGCCGGCCCCGGCACCAGCACACCCTGCTGTCTGCTGGGGGTCCTGTCTGTTTACCTGTCTGTTTACCTGTCTGTTTACCTGTCTGTTTACCTGTCTGTTTACCTGTCTGTCTGGTTGTTTACCTGTCTGGCTGTTTACCTGTCTGGCTGTTTACCTGTCTGTCTGGCTGGCTGTTTACCTGTTTGGCTGGCTGTCTGGCTGTCTACCTGTCTGTTTGTCTGGCTGGCTGTCTACCTGTCTGTCTGGCTGTCTACCTGTCTGGCTGGCTGTTTACCTGTCTGGCTGTTTACCTGTCTGTCTGTCTGGCTGGCTGTTTACCTGTCTGGCTGTTTACCTGTCTGTCTGGCTGTCTGTCTGTCTGACTAGCTGTTTACCTGTCTGTCTGTTTGGCTAGCTGTTTTTGTCTGCCTGGTTAGTTTGCCTGTTCGTCCGGCTGGGTGTTTGTTTATCTTTTTCTCTGCCTGCGTGTCTGTCTGTCTATTTCTGTTTCTCTGTCTGTCGGTCCCAGGGTCTGACCTGTGTGCTCTGTGTCCTGCAGGAGAAGGACATCACACCTGACCCTCAGCTCCTGGACAAGGTCAACGAAGGCGGCAGCCAGATGGACTTCATGCGTTTCCACAGCCAGCCTCTCTCCCAGCTGCCCTCCGACCTCAGCGACATCAATGACTTCTTCATCGCTCTCACCATCTGCAACACAGTGGTGGTGTCGTCCCCCAACCAGCCCAGGCAGAAGGTGAAACCCTCTACACGTGCTTGCTTTCCCTGCCCCCCCCCTCTCCTCATCCACCCATCTCTCCTCTCCTCCACGCCTCCCTGTCTCCATCCCTCACCCCCTCCAATCCTGCCCTCCATCCCTCCTCTCGTCCCCTCCTCCATTTTTCACCCCTTCCAATCTGGTCCTCCATCCCTCCGCCCCTCTCCATCCCTCAACCCCATTCATCACTCCATTCCTCCACACCCTCAATCTTCCCTTACCTCTCAGCCCCTAACCCTCCTCGACCCTTTCCCTCCTTCACCCACCCTCACCCCAGTTACCATGTCGACCGATAAACCATGTGTGCCCCACTGCCATGACTCTCCTGGGAGAGACACGGAGGCCCCAACCTGGCAGCCCACCGCTCCATGCAGCCAGCAGCTGTGTTGGTTGTGTGGGCAGAGCAGAGGGAGGTGTAATGCATAAGACCTATGACAATATTGCATCAGTAGGGGGGAAAAACTGCAAGTTTTTCCGGTTTGCAGTGATTTTTAGTGTTCATAAATCTGGATGAAGGTGGTGTGTCTGTCTGTGTGTCTTTTCAGTTTGTGTTTGTCTGTCTGGTTGGTTGGGTGTGTGTTTGTGTTGGTTCCTGGAAGCCTAGGTGTGTCAGGGTTGGGTAACATCCTGCCCAGCTGTGCAGCCCAGCTCCTGTCCTATCTCCGTGCCAAACCCCTTCCCATCGAACACCTTTATATCTCGACTGCGTCACTGATGGGTTTCTGTGTGGAGGTTCCAAGTTTTTCTGTTTCCTGAACTTTCTTACGCGCGTCCACGAAACAATGACGTTTTTACTTGCAAGAAGGCTCTCGGGGATGCCAAGGAAGTCACAAAGCATTTCAAAAAATAAGTAAGGAAACACTTTAAAAAGAATGTGAGTGGAAACAGGTCTGTTTAATGCAGCTGGCTTAGATGCCGTACCTCGACACAATCATTCTCACCTTTTTCTAGTGTTTCCCCAGTCCCTTTTTGTAACTGCCTGTGTTTTACTATTTGTGTTGTGTGCCCTTGTGCATAAGCCAGCTGAATGATTAATATCTTGAGTTCTGCTGCCGGGGTCCTCCGAGAGAGCTCCAGAGTAAAGACCCACCTCGGAGTAAAGAGTTAAGGGGTCTCCAGTCAGGAGGTGTGCTGGCTGGTCTGGAGCCCAGGAGACGGGGCCACATTCCCAGGCGTGGAGGAACGCCTGGGCTGGAAACGCAGACCAGGAACCACCTCCTAGGTGTGACCTGAGGAGTCTCGCGGAGGGGAGGCACTGGGAGAAGAGTAGATAAATGATGACGGTATTCGCGTGTCAGGTTCTATCGCGGTGTGATGCGGAGATGAACGACCTTGGGGACTGTGTAGGCGGGATGCAGCGGGTGGTGTGTCTCTCCCTCCGCAGATCGTGCCGGGCAGTACGGCCGACACACCTGGGTGTCGACGTTCTCTGGGTTTCTGACGTGGTTCCGGAAGGTTGGGTTTGAACCCTCTCTCCCTCTCTCCCCCCCCCCCCCCCCCCCCCTCCTGTAGGTGAGGATGAGGTTCGAGCTGAAGAGTCCGGTGAAGACCATCGAGGACTTCATCAAGCGCTTCACCCCCAGCCGGCTCACCTCCTCCAACAGCAGCAGCTCCTCCAGCCTGCTGGCCGAGCGCTCCGCCCGCAGGGCCGTGTCGGGCGCCATGCCCTCGCCCTCCTCGGAGAGCACGCTCACCAAGCTGGACGAGGGGGAGGGGGGGGAGGGCGGCGGCGGCGAAGGGCCGGACGCCAACGCCTTCAGCCCCGCCCCCCCCTCCTACGACGCCAAACCGGCGCCCGTCGAGGAGGGCGAGCTTCGCTATGAGGCGGAGTCTCCGGATGAGGCGGCGCTGGTGTACGCGGCGAGGGCCTACAAGTGCTCCCTGGTTGGCCGGCTGCCGGATCAGGTGACCGTGGAGCTGCCTCACCTGGGGAAGCTGAGCTTTGAGCTGCTGCACACGCTGGGCTTTGACGCCACCAGGAAGCGCATGTCGGTGGTGGTGCGCCACCCGCTGACCAATCAGATCACCGTCTACACCAAGGGAGCCGACTCAGTCATCATGGACCTGATAAGGCCTCCATCTACAGGTAGGCCGGGGGAGAGAGAAAGACACACACAGAGACACACCCTTACACACACACACACACACATACACATGGCAAAATTTGGTTCCCAAGGTTCAGAAATACATCTTTTTCATAAACAAATAACACACAATTAATTATTGGAGTATTGCCCCGCTCCAGATATTAAAATGTGGTTGGATGTGTCACTAAAACTCCGATGTCAGTTATGAGCTTGAGCATAAATACCTGCGGCTGTGAAATCCTGAGCTGGGAAGGCTGTAGAGATAGACAGTGGTGTAGGTTGGGTTCCTGGATGATGGGGGTATTTTCAGGCGAGAGGTGATAACATCAAAGTCCCAGAAGAGTACGAACCCACTACGATCATGCTGTTAACAGGGCTGTGTGTGTGTCCTGAGTCCAGACTGTGTGTGGACCAGCCTGCTGTCTTCCGACTTAATCCTCCAGTAGGATTGATGAATCTTGGCACAGGACCAGGAAGGCTACAAATCACTGGCTGTAGTCCAGGCTCGGCCAGGGAGCGAACACCCTAACAAATGGAGGAGATTTTCAGCAGCACTGGTCAATCCTCTGTGATTAATTGCTTTCAATTATGGATAGCTCCGTTTTTGCGGAAGAAAGGCTGTGTGTGTGTGTGCGTGTGCGTGCGCGCGCGTGCGCGGTAGTTACCTCGTCTGACCTGTGTTCTGAGGATTGGAACACCAGTCATCCCAGTAGAAGTTTCTCCAGCCCATGTGTGTAGCCTGTGAAGATCGGGGGGGGGGGGGGGGGACAGACACGGATCCACCTTACCTGACCAGCTGTATTTTTAGGTCCAACTTTTAACTACTGGTAGAAGACAATATGCTCTCTCTCAATCGCTGAACTTCACGCTGAAACCCCCCCCAGTTCGGACAGCGTGTGGTGGTTCCTCCCTCTGTCAGCAGAGCGGAGCTGGGAGTGGAGGCCTAATGACGGAAAGGTGGAGGGGTCGTTAGTTTTCCAGGCCTGCAAAGAGCCATGGAGGCCCTCTGCCGTACTGCTGTGTATCAGTACTGCTGTGTATCAGTACTGCTGTGTATCAGTACTGCTGTGTATCAGGCCCCCGTCGCCTGGCCAGCAGGGCCCAGCCCGGACGCCTCGCTGCCCCGCTGGGTGAAGGACGGCTGCGGGAACGACCAAAAACAACTCGGTCATGGAAATCGCCTTTCCTCCATTTTTGGAGCACATCCAGTACAGTTGTAGGGGGGGGGGGGGGGGGTTCCAACGGGTTTTATTTCACGACCGCGTCCTGGAACGAGGTGGTTCCAGAAGTGCAGTGGAAAGAGGGGGCGTCCAACAGGAAAGCAGCGGGTTCAGAACACCCTGCCGTTGTGACGGGGAAAGGTGCTGGTTCACGCTCAAGGACGCGTTCAACATCACTCTCCGCTGCATTCCATGACGAGGTTCAGATTGTAGCTCTCAGCAGCTTGATGGTGTGATGGCATGCAGCCGAATGGAAACATTCAAACATGGCGTCACGTTGTGTGGATTATGTGCTTCCTCCTGCCGTCGGGTTCGGGGTGTTTTTGATTGAATATGTTCTTTTCGAACTTCATTATGGAGACCCGAGTTCATCTCAGTCGCAAAGAAATACAACCCTGAATGACTTGAAGCTCTCTCCTCGAACAGTCTTTATTTATATTTTTTTAAGCGTATATCAGAAGAAAAAACTTGCCCAGGTTGTTTTCACGTCTGAGAGCAGTCGGACCCCAGTGAAATAATTCTGAATTAAAATGTGATTTACAATATGGATTTTTCCATTACTAGAACTCGGCAGCGCGTTCCTGCGTTTTGGTACCCGGCTGAATGTTCATCATCTTAAGTGTCCTCTGCACAGGGCTGTCTAAAGCAGTGTCGCAGGACGTTATGATTTAGACTTAGGAAATGACTCAACTTTACCAAAATATAAAACTTGCAGTGTCGTATCTTACTTGAATGGAGAGTGTGAGAGAGAGTGTGAGAGAGAGTGTGAGAGAGAGTGTGAGAGAGAGTGTGAGAGAGAGTGTGAGAGAGAGTGTGAGAGAGAGTGTGAGAGAGAGTGTGAGAGAGAGAGTGTGAGAGAGAGAGTGTGAGAGAGAGAGTGTGAGAGAGAGAGTGTGAGAGAGAGAGTGTGAGAGAGAGAGTGAGAGAGAGTGAGAGAGAGTGAGAGAGAGAGAGTGAGAGAGAGTGAGAGAGAGTGTTGTTTTGGGACATTGTCCCCAGCTCCAGCCCAGGCCCAAACGTTTCATAATTCCAGGCTTTCAGTGCTGTGTCCTCTGTGCAGCACCAGCCCTCCCTGCAGGCTGGGTGTGTCCAGTGGAGCCCCCCTCGCTACAATGGCTCCTTTCAGGCAGCCAGGGGGGAGGGCGCACCGCGTCACTCTAACAACACTGCGTGTGGAGGGGGAAAGGCCACAAGACACCCAAGTGACAAACTACCCTTTTGTCACAATGTAACTTCAGCCCAAAGCCAGGCCAGGCCAGGCCCTGCTTTAAAGAGCAGGGAAAACACAGTCCCTTACATCTGCTGCACTCCCAATTTATTTTATCCATTATCATCCACGGGGGATTTAAACCTGCGACCTGCAGGTCTGCAGTCAAATGCTCTGCCACCGAGCTACACCCATCCTCAAGGTTGCCAATCCGTCCTCAAGCGAGACGTGCGTCTCGATCGAACGGCGTCGACTGAGGACGAGGACTCGTTTTGGATGAGGACTTGTTGTCACGCTTGTTGAAACTTCCTGCTGAAATATCTTAGTTTGTTCTAGCTGAATGCTCTCTCTGCATGCTGTCCTAGCTGTGTGGGATGACTAACATGCAGACACCAGCCTGTGGGTTTGTTTTGGTGTGAAGGACAGATGGCTCTCATGTGCCTCGTGCGAGAACTGACAGGGAAAGAGCTGCTAAGTCATTCAGGATTAGAACATGGCCTCCCAGAACAAGATGGAATCCTCCCTTTTTGAATTTAATTTAATTTACTCCCCCGTTTTTTTTTTTTGTGTTTCCAGATGATTCCAAAGGAAAGCGCCAAAGAAAGATTCTCTACAAGACCCAGAACTACCTGAACCTCTACGCGGCCGACGGGCTACGCACGCTGTGCATCGCAAAAAAGGTAACACTTACCGGAGAAAACGACAACACTCCCACACACACACCACGGCCCCCCCGCTACACATGCAGCACATTGCCATCCAGCACCATCCGTTTTCAAACCTGAAACTCGACCGTGACGTGTCACTGAGCCGGCCGCGGGGAAAACTTTCCCGAAAGCCGTATTCTGGCAGGCTTTGGGGTGATTCCGTGAGTGACATTGCGTGGTGACTCAGTCGAAGGCCGGGCCGTTTTCCCAGCCTGTCAACTCGAGCTCTCGACACCTCCGAGGCTCGTGAGATCGTTGACCTTCCCTTGTGTACGGCGCGTCCTGGTGTGATGAAACCCTTCCTCAAGGTCTCGCTCACTCCCACCCGCCGCTGGTTTGTTTACCTCCCCTTGCCCAGTAAGGAGGGAAAACCCTTGTTTTTGAGCTCAGAGTTCACATCAAGATAAAAAAAAAAATGTAAGAAGACTAAATATGGGATTTTACGCTCTGTGTTGTTGTGTATGGTTGTATGTGTGTGTGTGTGTGCTCGCGTCAGACTCTAACCAAGGAGGAGTATGCCGCCTGGTTGCGGCGCCACCTAGAGGCCGAGACGGCCCTCCAGGGCCGAGAAGAGCTGCTGTTTGACTCGGCCCTGCGCCTGGAGACCAACCTCCATCTCCTGGGTAAACGCACACCTCGACACCGCCCCGCCACCAGCAGCGACAACAGCAGCGAAATAATCCACACGTTTTGTCTACAATTCAGTGTTTCTTTTTTGGGGGTTTAAAGAGAATTTAGAATGCATTTTTGTTTTGGTTTTTTGGGGGGGGGAATGTGTAAGGGTCCCTGTGAGGGTCATGTGGGAAGTAAACAAAGCGGGCGTGTGACGATGCAGGTGCGACAGGCATCGAGGACCGTCTTCAGGACGGCGTACCGGAGACCATCGCCTCCCTGCGCAAGGCCGGACTCCAAATCTGGGTGCTGACGGGGGACAAACAGGAAACGGCCGTCAACATCGCCTACGCCTGCAAGCTGCTGGAACCCGAGGAGGAGATCATCACTCTGAACGCCGACTCCCAGGTGAGGCCCCCGCGGGCGGTTCTGGCTGGCTCTGCCCCATGTCCGCTGCCCTCTACTGGCCCCCATGCAGAGAGATGGATGGAGGGAGCGCTGAGAGCGATTGATGGATCGTTTCTGGGCATTTTCTCCGTGAAGGAGAAGGGATTTGGATGCTGTTCAACACCTCGGCGAACGCTCTCTCCTGGCTAATTATTTTTGGCTCGAGGAGGAGAAAGTTATGTGATTGGGTCAGGCGTGGCAGTGAGTTCTGGCTTGGTCTGGTACCAGGGTCTGGATGCCAGATGTGTTGAGGGATAGACCGGTGCTGGATACTGACAGTGTCCTCTCCTCCGGCCCTGCCCCCCTATCCCCCCCCCCCCTGACTGTGTGTCGGTAAATCACGCGCCTTCTGTGAAAGTTAGATAGAAACAGCCTGACCCTCTCTTTCTGTCTTTTTCTCTCCCTGACTATTTCCTTATTTTCCCTCTCTCCTCCTCTCTCTTTGTCTCCTCTTCACCTCTCTCTTTTTCTCTCCAACTCCCTCCTCTCCAATTCTGTCTCTCTCTTCTGTTTTCCCTGTCTCTCCTCCTCTCCTCTTCACCCCTCTCTACTCCTCCTCCCTAACTCTCCCTCCTCTCCAATTCTCTCTCTCTGTCTCTCACCCTCACCACCCCCCCCCCCCCTCTCTCTCTCCTTCAGGAGGCCTGTGCTGCGCTGCTCGAGGAGAGCCTCCACTACATACAGGCCAAGTTCCTGTGCCCCTCCCCGGAGCAGGCGGCCGGGGCCTTCCAGCACGACTTCCCCCTCTTCGACCTCTCCCCTCCTCCCTCCTCCTCCTCCACCGCCTCCTCCCAGGCCGCGCCCGTCCTGGTGCACCGCCTGGGGCTGGTGATCGACGGGCGCACGCTGGCCTACGCGCTGGACCGCAGCCTGGAGGACAAGTTCCTGGCCGTGGCCCGGAGCTGCCGCTCGGTGCTGTGTTGTCGCTCCACGCCGCTGCAGAAGAGCATGGTGGTCCAGTTGGTTCGGAACAAGCTGAAGGTCATGACCCTGGCCATAGGTGGGTGAAGTGCCGTCCTTGTCTGGCTTTTTAAATGATCAGGTTTGCTTTGTGGCCTCTCTCACACCGTCTCGGTGAGATTGTCTTTGTCGAAGCCCATAAGAATGTGATTGGTGAATTAGTCACACCAGCAGGTGACTGGCTGGGCATGCGCTAGGTCGATTCGTCACATCAGCAGGGGATTGGTCGATTCGTCACATCAGCAGGCGATTGGTCGATTAGCCCCGTCAGCAGGTGATTGGCTCGTCATGTGGGGAGACCGGGGCAGCTGTAAGTGATCGCTGCAGTTTTCTTTGAGAAAACCCCAGCTCCTCACCTCCTAAAACACTGTGGCAGGTGATTCCCGGAAAACAACCCAACTGATGGATGGAATGCCTCGAAAGCGGCTCAAACCCCGAAGTGTAGCGTCCCCCCCGTCCCCCCCGTCCCCCCCGTCCCCCCTGTCCCCCCCGTCCCCCCTGTCCCCCCTGTCCCCCCTGTCCCCCCCGTCCCCCCTGTCCCCCCGTCCCCCCCGTCCCCCCTGTCCCCCCCCACATCACTCCTCGCTTATCCCCCCGCAGGAGAGGGGCTTCACGGCTGTGAAATATGCTAGCGTGTTGGCAGCCAATACCAGGCAGAGACCTTCTGACAGACTGCTCCCTACCTCCAGCAGCTCACCATCACAAGACCTCCATCCATAACCCCCCTCGCCCCCTCCCCCCCCCCGTACGACAGCAGTTTCCACTGGTGCCAAAACTATTTGCTTTATTAGGGGGGGGTCCACCATCGGACCTACCCACAATAACGATAATAAAACACCCAGATATATATATATATATAGGCTGTGTTTGTGACCCCCCCCCCCCCCCTCTGATGGAGAGGACTTTCTGTTTACGCAGAGGTGTGTTTTGGGGAAGGGTGTGCCGTCGGGATGAAGGTGGTGTTCTGCGGGGACCGCTACGACTCACTGTGGTCTTGTCTGTTCACTGTGTGTGTTGTTTTGTTTGCCCTGCGCTCGGCTAGCTCACGTTTCTGCCTGCCGAGCGCTTTTCTGTCTCTGCTGTGTTAGCAGTTAGGTGGAGTGACTTAGTGGTGAGGGATGGGGAGCTTTACACCCTTTACTGAATCTCTCCCTTTCTTTTCTTTTCATTCCCACTCTGCTTCCCTATTTCCCTCTCTTTCCACCCCCCCTCTCTCTCTCTCTCTCTCTCTCTCTCTCTCTCTGTCTCTGTCTCTGTCTCTCTCTCTCTTGAGACCTCCTCTTCCCACCCCCCTCTCTTTCTCTCTCTCTCTCTGTCTCTTGAGACCTCCTCTTCCCACCCCCCTCTCTTTCTCTCTCTCTCTCCACTTCCCCCCACCCCTCTTTCCCTCCACTCTCCCTCTCTTTCTCATCTCTCTCTCCACCTCTCCCTCCTTCTCGCTCTCTTTTCTCTCTATCTGTACCTCTCTCTCCTCTCCCCACATTAATCTCAGGTGATGGGGCTAATGATGTCAGCATGATCCAGGTGGCAGATGTGGGCGTGGGCATCTCGGGACAGGAGGGCATGCAGGTAAGGAGAAACATGGGAGGGGCCTGGGAGGGAGGGAGGGGTGGTGTAGAAGCAGGGTTGGGGTGATTTAAAGGGGACTATAAAATATATAAGTGAGTGAGTGAGTGAGTGGATGGGGGGGGTGAGTGCCTACAGGGGGTTGAGGACAGAGGAGGGAGGATGGAGGGAGGGAGGGAGGGAGGGAGGGAGGATGGAGGGAGGGAGGGAGGGAGGGAGGGAGGGAGGATGGAGAGAGGATGGAGGGAGGGAGGGAGGATGGAGGGAGGGAGGATGGAGGGAGAATGGAGGGAGGATGGGATGTACAGTAATAGGCCTGGGGAAGCGAGGGATGACATTTAAAAGGGAGATCCAGTCAGAGGAGGGGTAATGGTAAATGGCTGGGTTAACTGGGTGGTTTCCTGTAATGCACTCCACATCCCCACTCATTAACCACACCAGGTACTGTCCTTTGGGCTCTGAGGAACAGTCTGCCGTGTGTGTGTTTGTCATGTGTGTGTGTGTGTCTGGGTATGTGTGTGTGTGTCTGGGTATATGTGTGTGTGTCTGGGTATATGTGTGTGTGTCTGGGTATATGTGTGTGTGCATGTGTGAGTTTGTCTGTGTGTGCGAGTGAGAGATGTGCATGAACTTAGAGTGCAACTGTGCACCGCGTTCCGGGAAGGTGACCGGGCATAGCAACGACATAGCAACGGAGGGAGCCGTCCAATTAACCTGCAGGCAGGGCTCTGTGGGCGGCACGCAGCACCTCACATCTGTTTAAAGACTCCATATCCTGTCTCTGCGCCGCCCGCCAGATTAATCATTGTTAATAAAATTTGGTCTTAATGAGAAGACAGTCACTCCTCTAGAGCCCGCGGTTTGCTGAGGTGGGCTTTTCTCCGCTCGCGGCGAACGAGGCGCTGTGATTAACTGGCCTTCTCTCTAGTCGGTACCGGTTCCCCCGCGTGGTCGTTTAAGCTCGGTTATTAGGGGCGCAGCAGAAATTAAATTACTGTACAATGAGGCAGCTGCTGTTATTTTGACAGTCGTGAGGCCTTCCAGAAGGTTCCTGGTGTCCCAGGGATCTGTGTGTGCGTGTGTGTGTGTGTGTGTGTGTGTGTGTGTGTGTGTGTGTGTGTGTGTGTGTGTGTGTGTGTGTGTGTGTGTGTGTGTGTGGGGGGGGGTTCTGTGTCTCTCTGACTTCTTCTGGTCGTGTTTGTATTCGACTATGGCGCTCGGCTTGCCCGGCGCGGCTCTGAGGAGAGGGAGTCTTTCAGGGGATGTTTAGATAATTTCAGGAAGCGTTTTAGTCTAGAAGAAGCAGCTGATTTGTCATGCTCCCACAGCAGGAGTTAGTGTGGTGAAGGGCTGTGTGCCTAGTAACGTGTGTGAGTGTGTGCGTGTGTGTGTGTGTGTGGGCAATAGTGTGTGTCAGCACTTTGAAGTGTGTGTGTGCTCACTTATACATGTTTTTTCACCCGACACTTCCTCCTTTCCCTCCTCCCCTCCTTTCCCTCCCCCCCCCCTCCCCCTCCTCCGCCAGGCTGTCATGGCCAGCGACTTCTCCCTCCCGCGTTTCCAGTACCTGCAGAAGCTGCTGTTGGTCCACGGACATTGGTGTTACTCCCGGCTGGCCAACATGATCCTCTACTTCTTCTACAAGAATGCAGTGAGTGTCTGTTTCCCGGGGCCCGGTCTGCAACGGGACTGTGGCGGGAGACTGGGAAGTCATTGGGCTGGAATAGATGATGATGGTTCTAGGATGACTGACCTGAGGGGGTTACATGTAGGCTAAACCTCATGTTGTCACCCTGACTCCTTTCCCTTTCATCTTTAGTCCAACACGGAGGTCACCCCAAATAACAAACCCAAAAATTGGAAGAGGTTTTTTTCCTTCCTGCTTTGATCTGTGCTAATATTTTCCATCAATATTTTCAATGTCCTCCATCAGAGCTCTTTACTTAGTGGCCGGCACGGCCCCCTGTTTGTGTGTCCCGTGTTGGAATCCGTTGGATTAAAGCGTGCCTCAGTCTGGGAGCTGCTGTCTGGTCTGTCGGACGGCCATCCTGTGTGGCCTGGGGCTATGAGATTCCCCCGCGTTTGTTTACCTGAGAACAGCTGCAGATGCTCACTTGGCTCATTCTCTATCTCTCTGCCTCCTCCTTTCCCTCCCTTTTCCGCTTTCTCTCATTCCTCTCTCTCTCTCTCTCTCTCTCTCTCCACCTTTCACCTTTTTTCTGCCTGTCTTCTATCTCCCTCTTTCCATCTTTCTCTCCCTTCTCCCCTCCCTTTCTCTCTGTCTCTCACTCCCCCTCTCTCTCTCTGTCTGTGTCTCTCTCCCTCTCCTCACAGATGTTCGTGGCCCTGGTCTTCTGGTACCAGTTCTACTGTGGCTTCTCCGGCTCGGCCATGATCGACCAGTGGTATCTCATCTTCTTCAACCTGATGTTCTCGGCGTTCCCCCAGCTGGTCACGGGCACGCTGGACAAGGACGTGTCGTCCCAGACGCTCCAGGAACTACCTCAGCTCTACATGAACGGACAGAACTCAGAGGTGCACACACACACACACTCACCTGTGCTCTCAGCCCATCTTTTAAGAGGTATGAAAGCATATTGGGGTTTCATGGATGGGAGGTTGTGTGTAGAGCACGCAGCGCCGGGAGAGAAGCTTCCAGAGAGGACGTCCCAGCTGTAGCCTCTGTAGCGGCTGATCCTACAGGGAGTTTGACATCCGAGGAAGGCATGCCTCTGGTTTCTAAAACTCAATCAACCGCTGAGCCGAATCACCCTACACGGAACAATTAAACAGTTAGGGCTGATCTGGGCCCTCTGCGACTCTTCAGAGGACATTTATGATTATTGTTCACGGACCATAACTTCATATAGGTCCATTATGAGGACGTCCTAACCGGCGGACTGTTTCTGGTACAGGCACAGGGGAGCAGTGGTTTGTGATGCTCAAAGTTAAGGCTTTGGTTGGATCTGTGTTTCAGGAATACAAGCCATACATGTTCTGGATGAACATGATCGATGCCTTCTACCAAAGCCTCGTCTGTTTCTTCATCCCTTACTTTGTGAGTGTTTTTCTGGTTTCGATTTGCGTTTTGGATATTCAGTTATATTGTTTCGTTGCCGAGCCTGATTGTGGTCTCTCTTTGTCTCTCTGGCGTCGTTTGGTCTCCCTGTGTTTCTCCCTCTCTGTCTCTCCCTCCTCCCTCTACCTTCTCTCCTTCTCTTGTCCCTCTCTCTCTACTCCCCCTTTCCCTGCTCTTCCCCGTTCCTTTCCCTGTTTACCCCCCCCCCTCCTCCAGGCCTACGCTGACTCCGAGGTGGATCTGCTGACGTGGGGGACCCCCATCACCACGCTGGCCCTGTTCACCATCCTCCTGCACCTGGGCGTGGAGACCAAGACCTGGGTGAGGACCCCGCCAGCCCACACACGCTCATTCAGTACTAATTGACTGTGCGCTCGAGTTTCGGAATCAATCGACTTGAGAAATCCGATAAAGAAGCTTGCGGCTGGATGAGGCCCTGGTTCAGCAGAGGCTCCCCTGACTTAAGCGGAAACGTTTTAGCTACAAAGAAAAAGGGGGAATTTGCGGTAACTGAACCAAAGCTTGTGAGGTTTAGTTGCTGCAGCTTTTTGGGGGATTAAAAATAGTCCTTTTCCTCGGCCCTGGCGGTAGAGAAACTCCCTCTCCCAGAATCCCCCTCTCCTGCAGCCTCCGACCAGCCCCCTGGCTGAGTGTCTGCACCAGCCCGAGGCTTGACAAGGCAGTAGGTGTTTCCGCGCGCGTCTAGCTGAGTATATCAAACCAGAAGACACTGCGGCACCCGAGGCCATCTATCACCGCGGCGACCATCCCCGCCTGTGCTCAACGTGTCGACGCTGCGTTCCCCCTACGAGGCAGCGCAACGCTCAGCCGCCAAAATAAAGCTTTATTTAGTTGGGTGTCCCACGAGTCGGTTCCCAGGTGTGTGTGCCTCCCCTAGCGTCCGAGATGGGCGGCTTGCGAGCCGTTTTAAAACGGATGACCCTGGACTGGATTAAAGCCTTTTCCATTACGCCGGAAGGCTGTAAATTTGGTTTACCTGACAGCTTTTGTACATGAAAAATGGCCCACGATGTCCTCTTGTGCAGGGCAGAGAGGAAGCCCACAGTCCCAGTTAGCCGTGGCAACGCTGGAGAGCAAATGTTCAGCTGGCAGTTCCAGTACCGCCTGCCTGGCCAGGAAAATAAAGTCTGTTGACTGGGACAGGTTTGTGAAAGTCATTCAAAAGGTATGGGAGGTAGGGAGGGGGTGCGAGGGAACACTGTGTACCCCCCCCCCCCTTCAGAGAAACATACCACCTGCCCCCCCACCAGAGAGAGAGAGACCCCTCAGTCGTCATCCCCACCTCCCTTTAATTGGTGACACACTGATGGACGTTTCTCCGCGTTGTGAATGTTTTCGTTCCGTGGCCACCGGCGGTGTGGTGAGTCAGCAGAGTCAGGTGGCTGTGAGTCACTGTGCCCCTCTCTCCCTCCCTGCAGACGTGGATGAACTGGCTGTCCATCGGCTTCAGCGTGGCCCTGTTCTTCGCCGTGTCGCTGTGCTACAATGCCTCCTGCCCCTCCTGCTACTCCCCGTCCAACCCCTACTGGACCATGCAGAGGCTGCTGGGAGAACCGCTCTTCTACCTGCTGTGTGTCGTCACTCCTGTGGCCGCTCTGCTGCCCAGGTGAAGTGTGTGTGTAGTGTGTTTGTCTGTCTGAATGTCTGTCTACCTCTGCATGTGTGTATACTGTGTGTGTGTGTGTGCGTGCGTGCGTGCGTTTGTCTTGGAGTGAGTGCAAGTTTTTCTGTGTGTGGGGTTATTTCTGTTTTCATTACCAGATGCTTTTATGTTTAATCCAGTGAAATGGTATTCACATCCCCAGATAGAGCTGCCAGGAAGTATGTCCTGATGTCTCACTCCCACGTTATCTTCCAGATACTTCTACAGGGCGTGTCAGGGCTCGCTGTTCCCCAGCCAGGTCCAGGTTGGCCGGCAGCTGGACCGCCTCCCAGCCGAGACACGCCGGAACATTCTCAGCCTGAGCGGCTTAGCCGTGGGCGCCCGCTACGCCCTCCGACCCTCCCTCTTCCCCTTCCCTGGCGACTCCTTCCCTAAAGACTGCGGCCTCGGAGGCCAGGACGGCCTCGGCTGTTCCAAGAGCCCCCTGGAGGAGAGGCCGTTGAGGCCGCAAGGGAAGGCCCCCAGCGGCCTAGCAGGGCTCAGAGACAACGACCTCAGCCTCACCGATCCCTTCACCCTGGCCTCCACAGAGACCGACACTCTCCCGTACACCAAGGAGGCCCCGAGGCCCGCCGAGCACCACCGTTCCCCGGCTAAACACGCGGCCAGCGACGTGGATGCCAGTCTGGACCTCTCCCGCCTTAGTCTGTCCAGCTGGATCACCTCCACGCCTCTGCTCAGCCCGGCAGAGAGCGTCCAGCTCACGGTGCCCCCTGCTGGGGGGAGGCAGAGCGCCACCTACAGGAGGGACTGCGAGGGGAGGCCGGGGGCCGACCACGCGGTGCTGGAGCCAGGCCCACGGGCCTCACACGGCCCCAGGGACTCGCTCCAAACCAGCTTACTATGATGGGTCACCATTTGTACTATGTTACACGAACCATCTGATTTGCACGATAGCTTTATTGAATTTTTTATATTTTTTTGGAGATATTTTATAAAGTTATAAAAGATTTGTAGGTACTCAACGTTTGTATTTTAGATGTATAAAGTGAAGCAGAGTTAGTCGCTCTGACTGGGGAGATTATCAAACTGGACGGTCGCTTTTTGGGAGTTGGAACTCTGCAGGGGTATTAGAAAGATGTCTTGCAAATTGCAGAGGATTTCTGCTTCCAGCTAAAGCAGACCAAAGGCATTCCATTTCCAGCTTGTATAGATATATTTTTAAGTCTTTCTCTTTCTCTTTGCATATCTCTCTTTCTCTCTCTTATAGAGAGAGTACAGTTATTTACATGTGTCTTTGATGGGAGAAGGAATCTGTGTACAACTGCACGATGTTTATTCCTTGAGCCAGGTCTGGGAGTGAATCCATTCATCTATGTCCAGATTCACAGTGACCTTGCTCTCCGAACGATCAATCCTTTTCAATGTGCCTTTTATGCTCCAACCCAGGCTAGCCTCAACGCTGTGGTGCGTTCGTTCGGAAGATTCCATGTGCCTTTTATTTCACACCAACTGTTACTGGAAGCTTCCCTGTGGTTCTGGTGAGAGAAATGGGTCCGTTTTGTTCCGTGTTCAAGCCTCCTCGACACCAGTTTCTGGAGGACGGCGTCGGAGCAGGACTTATCGAGGTTTTTGCCATTACTTGAAACTGTATCACACGCGGCCTGTGTTGAGGCGCTTCGCTTCAAAGCACATCTAGGTCTCAACACAGGCCTTTTCGTTTTATATAACCGTGTGAATGTCACTCAGTTCCTTGAATTTGGCGTTTTCACCTCTTTATGGCTCCGCTGACCTTAAGTGCTTTCCATGAAGTATTTATATAAGCTACAGTCTTTACGGTAGAAGCAGTAATGTTGTAGCAGTAAAAAACGTAGTTCTTCTCATCTGGTTCTCCTCACTTTCCTCCTGTGCTGTTTCTATGGAGACGTGTAGTCCTTTACAAAGCCAAGTGATGTAGTCCTTGTGAGTGACCCTAAGATGCCTTGTGAGTTACTGTACTGAGCACAGCGAGGTCTCACTTCCGTGTTCAAGTCTTCACTCCTTTACACAGTGTACGTGGGTGTGCACGTGTGTGTTTGTGTGCGTGTATGTGTGTGTTGAGGGTCAGCTGAAGGTTCACACACTGCAGTAGAACTGTAAGTTGTAATAATACGTTTTTCGTTTTTTTTAATTATTTTTTTTACACACATCTCAACCAATACACACTTTACTCGTGTACCAAATCCAGCATTCCAAAGTACCTAGAGAGTGTGACCTTTGACTTATGATTGTTAAGTTTGTTGTTTTTCTGCTACCCACTGCTCCTTCCCATATAGAATCCAAAGTTGCACTATGGAATTTTCTGGCGATTTGGCAGCCAATGAAAAAACGGCCTGACCGTGAGTAACATGAGCAACATTCTATGCAAGAGCATTCCAAGTACCTTGAGCAGATGGCTTCAAAAGGATCATGTCTAAAATATCAATGCAAGTTCTCTGTTTCTAGTGTGTACTTACTCTGAATTTAAGCAGCCAAGTTTGTTACATATTCTTCTCTTTCCTACCAAAGATTCTGGATATATATCCTATCTCAAATCGTATACTGTTGTTATTTTAATCATGTTCAGTTACAAAAGTAATTGTTTCTAACTATGCACTCACATTGGTGTTTTTTAGTTTAGGTAAAGGAAACCATGTTCAGCCATACCATGATGCTTACAGTTACCCAGGGAAAAATAATAAAAAGTGCTTTTTCCAAAAACTTAAGGGTTGTACCAAGCAGTGCCTGTAAAGCCTTTCAGCTGGTTATGTTATGATGCTATATTGTCCAAATCGGTTCTGACAGTATCATCTCTTGAAGTGTTCGATGGACCAACTGTTATCCAGTCCATCTGTGTATTTCCTAAACGGTAACGTTCCTCAACACTGGAAAAGGTATTCCTCATTAAAGACTTTGATACTTACCATCACCAAGATAACACTAAGATAATTCAGCTGCACATTGATAAGGATTTTAAATCCATCTCTTTTGTATATTTTTTTTTGTATTTTTTTTAAATGGTCGCCAGGTTTCACAGTGTAGGTCTCCAGTATAACATCCATGTTTTGATGGATGTGTTGCTGTTATCGGCTGCTGTCTCCTCTCTTCTCTTTGCTGTTGAACATACAGAACACTCTGGAACCAAACCAGGCCTCAATTCCTGCTGCCTTCCGGCACAGAGCTCTCATAGTTGTGAGCCCTCCTCTCTGGCACCCCGTCTCCCTCCACACTACACAATACTGCACACACTACACAATACTACACACACACATCAAATACACATACACACTCACATTAAAAACTACATACACACACACATCAAATACTACACACAAAGTACTTGACCCTGGGACACCTCCTGGTTTGTTGCTTCGTTCCTTTCACATGGTGGCTGTCATAGTTGTCGGTTAGTTTGATGTGTCACACCATTTGTTTGAGAGTTTCCTGTTGTTTTTTCCCACACCAACAACGTTGTTGCGGTGTTTTGTTATTATGGGATGTACTGTTTACGGTGCCGTTGCTGATTCACGGACTTCTCCAGCTGTTCTTTCTGTCTGTCTGATGTGGTGTTCGGGCAATGCCTACTTAATGCCGTTTTTAGTTCTGATGCGTCTGAAATATTTAATAAATTTAAACTGATTTGGAAAAAGAGAACATCTGTGTATAATCCTTTTTTGTGCAAAATAAAACTGAAACCCTGAGCTGAATAAAAGTAATTTGATAACTCAATACTTGCATGTTTGAATGACATCGCGACCGGTATATTGAGGAACCAAACCTAACCCCCTTCCGTGCTGACCTATGGAGGAGCAGCTGGGAGTGTAACCCCGGGAGACGGATGTTGCTGTGCATCTGGACTGAGGGGGGCATATGGTCATCCCTGTCCCAGCGGAGTCCTGGTGGCAGGAGGACTGCGTGTGCATCTCTGTGTTTGCCCATACACACAACCCAGGTCCCTGGAGGGGTCCTGCTGCCCCCTCCCTTGTCACCTCTGTTCAACTCCAGCGGTCAGACAAGGCTTGATGTTGTCCCATAAGCACAGAAGGCACTGCTGTCTCCCTGCAGACTGGGAGTCCCTGCCATAGGTTCAAAGTTTGTAGCTGAGTTGGTAACCGCACAACTGTCTGTCTTGTGTGCTTGCTTGTAAACAGCAGGGTTTTCATTCAACGGAAAAAGAAAGGGAAAAAAAATCAATGTAATTACTACACCAACATCACAGTAACATTGTTAGCCTATATGTGGAGTTGGTCATTTGACGTGCTGGCCGCTTGTGGTGAAAGCTTTATCATCACATGTTTACGGAAGGAGTGCCCTAGCCTGATTGTGCTCTCCTCTCCATCCCTCTCCCCCGTCTCTCTTCCCCTGCCTCGGCACGTCTCTCCTCTGAGACCTGGCGGGCGGGCGGGGAGGAGGCGATGGGCCTTTACAAGATGAATGATCTTTGGCCTGTTGTTGCAGAGGTTTGCTTTAGCTGTGTGAGCGGAGCATCTGTGGTCCCTCGCCAGGTGAAGCTGTTATTAATGAATTTCTTTTAAGGCGCAGCGAGGGAGATGGGACGGAGGCGGCAGTGCTGATGCCGCCGTTACTCCGCCCTTACCCTGGGATCGGCAAATTACTGACCGTCACTGCACTTTTCAAAAGCAAGTTCCTCATCTTAACACAGAGATAATGATGACTAGTCCGACCTTGCGCGATGCTCTCTCTATCTCTTTCAGCGCCCTGCCGCCGAGGTCGTATACGCAGACAGATTGATCAGCTGTTTTTTCTGCATAATATGGGCATCTTTTGCGACTTTGTAGTGCTTTTGTCTCTCGCTTTGTCTCTCTCTCTTTCTCGAAGTCTTTTGGGGTTCGTTGCTGCTCTCTAGAGTGATATGACCAGGAATAGGGTATGAAATTAATTGCCGTCACAAGCTTGTCCTATCTCTGTCCACGATGATATGTAGCAGGTGACTAATGTGATTGGACGACCTTCTTCTGTGAGGATGAATGGATCCGCTCCTCTCTCCTTTCATCGTCCTGATAACTTTTTTTGATTACCTGCGCCCGTGGGCCGAGATGAGGCTGGCGCAGCTGCCGTTATGGAGGTTATTTGCATGTTTTGCATGTGCGCCCGGTGGGCTCGCATCGTGAACCACCACGACCCTCTTCACTGTTCATAGTTTTAATAGGTGCAAATCAGAACGTTTCCAATCTTCTGAGCCACCTCATAAAAGTGTCTGCTTCGATGCGACTGCCACCGGGCCGTGTTACAGCCTCCTACCGACTAGTTTATGTGTTGGGCCGTCCCCAACTCAACAGAGGGTGTGGGGGAGACCGGAGAGTAATACTGGCCTCTGATTCACACCCGTGCAGAAGACGTGAGTCAGGCGTCAAGTCACTTTAGGCTCCAATTTGCAAATGAAAGAGCGGGGTTGTCCAGGGCCATCTGCCTCCATACCCAGAAGACATCGAGTGGCTCTGTCCTCCCAGAGTGACACGGTCGGTCCAAACCTCCCACACCTCTTCAGGTTTCACTCCCCCGCCCCCCCCCCCCACCACCACACACACACACACACTTTTTATTAAGAATATTATATTTAACGACCACATCCTCAGTTATCAAAAAGAAGATGCCCCACCCACATTTGAAAACAAACCTGTACCGTTGCATACTGCTGCCTGGATGTGCTGTGAGGTAACTGGTACTGTACTGAGGAGAGTTAGATGATGGGGAGACAGGATAATGAGAGCCAGCGGTCCAAGTCAGGAGAGAGAGGGAGGACGTGTTAATTATGCTGGCCATGGACACGGCCCAGAGACCATGCTGTAGCCTGTGGGACTCTGGAGAAGCAGGCTCACCGTGATCACGGAGCACTTGGATTCTCTTTTAATGGCCTCACTAACCCTCGTTCTCTCACTCTCTTTCTCTCTCTCTCTGTCTCTCTCTATATGTGTCTCTCTCTCTTTCTCTCTCTTTCTGTGTGTGTGTCTCTCTCTCTGTCTCTCTCTGTGTTTCTCTCTCTCTGTGTCTCTCTCTCTCTCTCTCTCTCTCTCTCTCTCTCTCTCTCTCTCTCTCTCTCTCTCTCTCTCTGTGTGTGTGTGTGTCTCTCTCTCTCTGTGTGTGTGTCTCTCTCTCTCTGTATGTCTCTCTCTCTGTGTGTGTGTCTCTCTCTCTCTCTCTCTCTCTCTCTCTCTCTGTATGTCTCTCTCTCTGTGTGTGTGTGTCTCTCTCTCTATCTCTCTGTGTCTCTCTCTCTCTGTCCCTGTCTCTTTCTTTCTCTCTGCTGGTCCTGTGGCACATTTCCAGGAATCACTTAACGATGATGAGGAAACATTCCTATAGTGTTCCCCCTTCCCTCTGTCCTAGGAACAACCTTCACCAGGCCTCGGTCTGGCTGGCTGCGTGAACACGGTTGAAAGTACTCCGCCGTCGCCCTCACATATTTCATGTCAACGATGCATCACCAGGGTCAGACGGATGTGTCCCGTGGTACAGTACGCCTCGTGTAGGCCGTGCTGCGGTCCGTGCTGAACAGTGGCGGGGCTTCACCTTCACTGTGAAGCCTCTTTCTGTCGTGTTATCCTCTCATCTCGTACAAAGGCTGACTGGGGTAATAACGGCTGGAATGACGACACGTGTTTGCCCTCCTCGTGGGACCAGGGCTTATACAGCACAGAGCAGGTTTAGCTGAGCGCTGGTCTGTCCGACGGGCAGTCTGTTAAAATCCCTGATTTTGCGGCGTTGAATAATTGAGAAGGTACATGACCTGAGCAGAGAGGTTAGTTAGGAACAGCGCTTGTGTTGTAAAATGGAAATGGTACAGCAGGCCCTTGTGTAGGAGCTGTGGACTGTAAAGCTTAGGTTGGCTACAGATATCGATGGGGCAGCTTCTCTCTCTCACTCTCTCTCTCTCTCTCTCTCTCTCTCTCTCTCTCTATTTCTATCTTTCTCTCTTTTCTTTCTCTCTGTCTCTATAATTCTCAGGGTTAGGGTTAGTTTCCACTATTTCTCTCTCCACCTCTCTATCTTTCACTATCTTGTTTTCCTTGTTTCTCTTTCTCTCCTTCTTATTCCCGATCTCTCTCCCTCTCTACCTCTCCGTAGCTCTCTCTCTCTCTGTGGTCTGTAACTCTCAGCAGCTTGCGGTTCTGAAGGACTGGGAGTGCGACGCAGTCCACGCTTCATGGTATTATCAAAGGGCAATTTCTCGAATCATTGAAGATGCTGTAATCAGCATCGGCAAAATCTAAAGATGTGAAAATGACACAGATTCACATTTGTTTAGCTGAAGAGGTTCACTCGCGGTCTCCTCAACGGAGGGAGAAGGGAGAGGAGGAGGGCATTTGGGACGACAGGAGCCATTCTAAATCATTCTTGTAATCCCTGAGAACATGCATTAATCCCAGCATCCTGGCCTGATCCACGTCTCTCCCCCAGATTGTGCCGTTACTGCTGAAAGCAAGGTCTCCTATCAGTCACACTGTTACTATGCCTGTCTTTGTTTCAAAGCCGCACAGAATTCATGAGTTATCATTAAGTACGCCCCCACCCCTCCCCCCACTCCCCCTCTCCCTCCCGACACCAACCTTCCAGTCTTTATGGTCTAGATGTGAGGGAGGTAAATCACAGAGTATTACTGTAGATGCGATGGAAAAGAAATCCAGTTTGCTTCGTTATTATTATTTGAGGCTCTTGTCTCCTGGGATAGCACATCTGTTTTAGGTGTCCTGAGACGACCCTCAGGGCTTCACGGAGCCCTGGAACCAGATGGAAAGCATATCATATGTTAGATGTGTCAGAGTGTCATAGCATTATGACAGCATCTGCCCATGTTGATATTGCCCCCGAAAAACGAAACACTCCGGAGGATTTGTTTTGTTTACTTGTTTACCCCTTTACAGAAATTATAGATATGGATAACTTTGCTCAAATGGGCATCCAAACACAACAACACACGCACACAAACTGTAACATTACCCATTAGCGTGTCACAGCATATGTGTGTGTGTGTATGTTCACATTCTGTATTCGCTATTGACATCCATTTAGACACCTCTCTATGGAACAAATAGCTATAGTGATTAATTGTTTACGAGATATGCATGGCATAGCAAAAATGTTATCTCCACCATCAATCTTAGGGTACAAACTGATGTTCTCCAGCGATGGCTGCCATGTGACTGAAGCCGGTCTGTCATGAAGTTGTAGAGACTCCCAGTGTTGGAGTGGGTAACTGCATGCAGTCCCCAAATGTACAGCTCAATGTTAAACAAAGCAGACATGGTTTCACTTTGTTGTCATTTGTTACCTTTGTATTGTGTTCAGACTGAGTAATAGGGGCATCCCTCTCTCATCTTGCCTTAATTAACAAGCTGTTGGGGTCCTGTTTAGAAAATTAGCTGTTGACTTAAAGTCATGAGAATGAGACTCTTCCCTGCCATCACCTCTAATCTAATTGTGCCCCAATTACCTCAGGATTCTGACTCTATGTTAGTCAGTTTGTGATGTGAAATGCCACGTGCATTAAAAGGCATGTTTAGCAGCTGCTTCGAGCCCTGACGACCTCCCCCATACCGCTGGCACATGATTAAACGACCGAACCTTCTCCCTGTGACAAGGAGGACTGATAACTGCTCAAACAAAATGTCATAGCGAATGCAAAACTCCATCTCAAGCTGACACGCGCACGCACAGAATTACAAACAGTCCCCAGCACCACAGGGGGCTGTGCACATGGATTAAATAATGCATAATTTACAAGGCACTATTTCAGAATGAGATGCCATGGGTTTGGAGTACCAGTGACGCATGCCAGTGTTGATTTATGAAAGGTTAGGATTCTGATTGCATTGCTTCCCGCTAGCGAGGAGCAAGGTAAACGACCGCGGTGGTGTTCAGGTATTGTAAACCCGTCATAAGCCCCTTAAAAATACTCAGCCGGTAATCCTATCCCATAAAGCTCACTGGGGGCTTAAGGTGTGTGTGTTGACTACCACCATGCGGGTCTCAGCAGACCTAAAAAGGAAAACCGAGTTAATAGATTTATGTACCATTGAATTCATAACATCTGCAATGCATGAGTGTGCGCCCGCAGTAAAAAAAGAAAAGAAAAAGAATACCAGAAGGATCAATCATAGTCTGGGTATTATATCCCTTGTGTAGGCCTAAATATGCATCTGCTACTCAAGAATCATGTACACCTCACCTCCCACCTCCAGCCTTACATCAGATGGAAATAAGGTCCTTGTACCGATAGAATATGCTCTCTGTATGTAAATAATGACACAAGCAGTGCCGTCAACTTCACCAATGCTGAAAATGTGTGCGTGTGTGCTTTTGTGAGTGTGTGTATGTTGGTGATGTGTTGGGTAGGCTCAGCACTGTATTAGAAAAGATCTATACAGATGGTGTTTATGTTTTCTCTCCACAAACTTCACCCCACCATTAGTATTGTGATAGCCTACAGCGTTCATGGCTGGCTCCCAGGATGTAAATGAATTGGACTGGAGGTGTCAAGGCCGTGGGTTATTTGATTCATGAAAGGTTGTTCGTCAGTGCCATTTAACTAGATCCTAAAACTGATGGAGAGGAAAGCCTAGAGGAATGAGCTGTCTGGAGAACGCATGCTCCACTGGCTCAGACAATCTTGAAGGGGTCCTGACCGCGTGTCCCGTCAACTCGTTTTCTTCCACCCGATTGATATAGGACTCGAGCACGGTGAGAGCTTTACGTTCTGTAAACAAATTATCATACACACACACACACACCACAGAGAAACTAAAACATTGCCTTGGTTTTCTGTAGTGTTAGATTGTTTTGCTTTTCACATCTCCAGCTATATCTGTGATGTTCACATCATTGTTTCACATCCCCTTTGAAAAGGTCATTCAAAATGAACATAACTCTTTATCCCCCATTGCTAAAAAGGTCGACAGTAATATATTTCTACTACAATTGTGTAAAAGGAGGGAAAGGTTATATGAGGTTTAAAGGAGTTGACAGGTTTTCCCGAGTGTGTTTTGAATATCTTCACATTTTGTTCTGATCAATCTGTTCAAGTTGTTATGGAGACAGTTTGCTCCCTTAGAAACACTTCACAGCACAAGGGAGAAATAACCATAAATTGTAATTGCGTTACATGCCTGGCTTTGATTGTGGTCATTACTAACCACTGCCATCTTCTGATTATATTTAGTATTACAGGTTGCGATCAAGAACGATTTTTGAAGGACTGTATGATATGCATTTTGATCTATTTTTGGAAAAGGATAAATCCATTCATATTTTTCAACACCTCCCCCCCCCCTACACACACACACACACACATATTTCACTCTTGAAATTGAAATGTAATGTGTGCAACAATTTCTACACAACTTTTTACTAATTCATTATCCAGCTTTAATCCAATGTAGGCATTAATATCACAGAACTATTCAAGGCCCCCCATCTATCGTGTCGTCATGAGATGATTTCTGATTGGACGTTTTTTTGACAAGTCGCGCATTGCACGATGGGATATCTCAGTGTTTACTCAAATGGCAGTGAACATTTCGTGACTTGACAGTTCAGGCCCCAAAACAAAAGTACTGTATCTTAGATTTAAATAAAATACCAGTATTATCAGAAATAAAGAGAAACAGAAATCCACATCGAAAGGACACTGGTTCTCAACGTGAATTAATTTGTGGAGGACTGTCAAGGAGAGGACTTACGCACCGCTGTAGAAAAACCAGTCCCCAGTAAACGAAGCTACTGTACTTTGACAGGTCGGTAGAAAAATATAAGCATACAACCTTTCGTTACTTCTCTACATTTGTGTTTGGACCTTATTTAGTACATTAGTTCACACCCCCGCTGTAAATACTGTTGTCATTTATGCCCTCGTGTTGTTTTTTTGTCTCATAAATAGAGAGATTTGACTTGGAGGACATCGCTAGAATTAGCCATAAGCGGCTAAAAATGTCATTGCCCCCTTCCCCTCCCCTCTTCTCCCTGTTGACAAAACTGTGCATGTGCGATGTGAACCAATAACCGTAAACATTGTTGCAACATGATGTTCAAGCAGCATTAGCCAAGGCGACAGTGTATCCAAGCAATGCTGAATGTGACAACTAGGGGGGAATTGTGTCAACAAGTCGAGAATTAAGTTTTTAGACCGTTGTGTTGAAGGGCTATGACCTTGTAAGAGGGCTAGAGAAATTGAAGCCGTTCAAACTTTTGCATTCTTCCATCATTCAGTTGGTCTACTGGCACTAGCATCCATATGTATGGCAATGGATACCATGAATTAACATGTTTGGGCCTACCATATTTATGGCAATAGCTTGGATACTGTGGGTTAACATGTAGGCCTAGTACTACACATCAGGAAATTATACCTCTTAAGATTGCTTTCTTGTGATTTCAGAGTACCATCAAATATCACAAGAGACTCTGAATCAAGCCGAATGTAAGTAGTCTTAGTTGGCATGCCACTACTAATTCCATTGTTGCCATGGTTTCGTACTGTACCATTGTCTTGATGTGCTTGGTCTAGGACACTGGCCCGGACCATCAGTGACAGTCTGACAAGTGTCTGTCGTTAGATGGCAACATGGGCCAGTGAAGGGCATTTAAAAACATCCTTGATTTGTTTTAATGGCTAATTTGGATGTATGAGGAGAGCTACTATGAATAAAGTCTGCTCTCCGACACTGCATTAAACCTTCTGCCTTCCCGTTTGAATGTTTTGTGCAGGAAGAAAGCGACTGCAAAGCATCTAATCGAGCGCTACTTTCGCCAGTTAACCGAGGGCTGTGGAAATGGGGACTGCACAAATACATTCTGTGCATCGTGTCTTGATTTTCAACCCGTGGATAACAACGCAGCCGCCGTCAGGGCACTGGAGCTATATAAGATTAACGCCAAACTTTGTGATCCCCCCCCCCCAAACGACGGTGCCCATCCGGACGGCGGAGCCAACGGAATCCACCCTGCCTTAACCAGAAGCGACAGCGAGATGAGTGCCAGAGAAGACTACAAAGGTAGCCTCAGATGAACGAAACGCCCTGCATGTGTCTTCTTTCACAAATATATATATATATATATATATATATATATACATATTTGTTTAGCAGGTCAAATGAATAAGGGCTTTTTTTCAACATTATTTTAACCTCTCACCCCCATTTACCCACTCCAGGTCCTACAAAAGATTCCAATACACTAAAGAAAATTTAAGTAATAACAATAAATATAGCTAACTGTTCTCTTTTTCACTTACTGCATGACCTATCCTAAAATAGTTTTCTGTTATTCCTCACCCCTGTTTACTCACTGACTCTGCTGGATCTGTCCTCAGAGGTGCATTACCTGACTGAACACACGGTGTACAACATCATGGACGCCTGCGAGGTGACCGGCGACTTCTCTCCCATGATCCGGGTGATCGGCAGGATCTTCTCCAACGCGGACGCCCTGGTGCACAGCTTCCGGAAGGACCGGGTCTTCGGCAAGGACCGACGCGGATCCCGCCTCTCCGGGGACGAGGAAACGGAAGCCGGCGAGGATGAGAAGACGTTGACGGCGGCGGGGGAGGAGGAGGGGTCAGGAGCCTTCGCGGCGGCAGAGGCGGAGCCCTCCAGGGAGGACAGCATCCCTTTGAGGTTGGGCCCCTTCGACGTGTCCGTGGACATAGACGCGGTGAGGAGGGTCTACGACAAGCTGCTGTCCAACGAGCTGACCGAGGCGGCCTTCCTCAACGCGCTGGTGTACCTGACTCCCAATCTGGAGCTGGACCTGACCTACCTGGACGTGTACGACACCGACCCCAACTATCTGAACATCTTCATCATCGTGATGGAGAACCGAAACCTCCATAGCCCCGAGTACCTGGAGGTGGCGATGCCCGTCTTCTGCAAGGCCATGAGCAAGCTCCCCCTGCCTGGGCTCGCCAGGCTGACGCGCCTGTGGTCCCGGTACACCGGCTCGCAGATCCGCCGCATGATGGAGACCTTCCAGCAGCTCATCACCTTCACCGTCATCAGCAACGAGTACGACAGCGACAACCTGGTGAACGATGACGAGGCGGTGGTGGCCGCCGTCAAGTGTCTGAAGCTGGTCTTCTACGCCAACGTGCTGGCCGGCGACCTGGACGTGGGGCACAACGAGGAGGAGGACGAGGAGCTCGAGTCCAGCGAGCTGACCCTGCAGGAGCTGCTGGGGGAGGAGCGCACCCACCGGAAGGGCCCCCGGGTGGACCTCCTGGAGAAGGAGCTGGGCGTGCGCACCCTGGACTGCCGGACGCCCCTCGTCCCCTTCGAGGACTTTGTCAACGAGCCGCTGAACGAGGTGGTGGAGATGGACAAGGACTTCACCTTCTTCAAGGTGGACTCGGAGAGCAAGTTCTCCTTCCAGAGCTGCCCGTTCATCCTCAACGCCGTCACCAAGAACCAGGGCCTGTACTACGACAACCGCATCCGCATGTACAGCGAGCGGAGGATCACGGCGCTCTACAGCATGGTGCAGGGCCAGCAGCACAACCCTTACCTCAGGCTCAAAGTGAGGAGAGACCACATCATCGATGACGCCCTGGTCCGGGTAAGCCACACAGAGTAACAGCATTGGGGTGATAATCATGTCATATTATCCCTTAATATTATATACTATATAATATTATTATTTAATTTAAGAATAATCTAATAATTATTATTATAGTCTGCCTGTAGACCCTTTTCTCCTGAGCAAAATATGGTACAGGGGGGATTTGAACCTGCAATGTCATGATCCCAAGTGCTCTAACCGTGTTGCCTGTGTTGCGTGTTTCAGCTGGAAATGATTTCCATGGAGAACCCTTCAGACCTGAAGAAGCAGCTGTTTGTGGAGTTCGAGGGGGAGCAAGGAGTAGATGAGGGAGGCGTTTCCAAAGAGTTCTTTCAGTTGGTTTTGGAGGAAATCTTCAACATTGATATTGGTGAGAATTGTATCTTGACAGACATCACGTGTTAGTTTCTGGGTCCAAACCTCCCTTTTCCTGAACTCCTCCCTCCGTGTTGTCCGTGGCGTTCGCCCCTCAGGGATGTTCACGTACGACGACGACACCAAGCTCTTCTGGTTCAACCCCTCCTCGCTGGAGAACGAGGCCCAGTACACACTGATCGGGATCGTTCTAGGACTGGCGATTTACAACAACTGCATCCTGGATGTCCATTTCCCCATGGTGGTCTACAGGAAGCTCATGGGCAAGAAGGGGACCCATCTGGACCTGGCTGACTCGCATCCAGTACGGTAGCATGCTGGAATCTTCCGAGTCCTCCATTGATATTCCTACCTTCGCACACACGCACTTCACATGCACCGTTAGCTGAAGAGGTGATTAGGTGTGTGTGTCAGTGTGTACGCGTGTATGTGTGTGTGTGTGTGTGTGTGAAGGTGCTCGGATGATGAGTGGCCCCAGAAGAGGCGCGGCTCTGATAAGTTGTGTCGTGCCTTCCGGCAGCTTCTCTACCAGAGTCTGACGCAGCTGCTGGAGTACGACGGGAACGTGGAGGAGGACATGATGCTCACCTTCCAGATCTCCCAGACCGACCTGTTCGGAGAGCCCACCACGTACGACCTGAGGGAGGACGGAGAGAAGATTCCGGTGACGAACGAGAACAGAAAGGTGCGTAGATTCCTGGGCGAACCGGGAAACGTGCGAAACGTCTTATCAGCCTGGCTCATTCAGGTGTCCTCACAGCGGACCCTCACCTCTCTCTCTGCCTCACTTTGTTTCTCCCACCTTTTTCTCTCTAATTTCACTTCTCTCTTTCTCTGTATCTCCATCTCTATTTCTCTCTCCCCTTTCATTCTTTCTCCCTCATTTTAATCTTCCCTTTCTCTCCCTTTCTCTATCTTTTCTTCCCCCCCCCCCCTCTCTCTCTCCTTCTCTTGGAGAGGAATCCAGGGCAGCCGTCAGCTGGAATGTCCTGTTTGTCTTGCTCTGTTTGTGCTTTTGTACCTCGTGTTTTCATTGGCTGGCTGGCATTTGTGTGTGTGTGTGTGAGAGAGAGAGCCTTTAAGAGGGGCTGGTGCTGTTTGATGTGTTCCATTGTCTGGGAGCCAAGCTGCTTCCTGCCCCTGCTTTCCCCGATAGCTGAGAGAGAGAAAGAGAGAGGGGGGGAGAGGGAGGAGAGAGAGAGAGAGGGAGAGACGGAGAGACGGAGAGAGAAAGAGCTAGAGAGAGAGAGGAGAGATGGGGGGGGGGGAAGTAGTCCGCCTTCGAAGTGTTGACATTGTGTTGTTGTTTTACTGATTTGTTTCTGTCTGTGTTCGTCCGCCAGGAGTTTGTGTGTCTGTATGCAGAGTACACCCTCAACACCAGCGTGGAGAGGCAATTCAGAGCCTTCAAGAGAGGCTTCCACATGGTGACCAACGAGTCTCCGCTCAAGTATTTGTTTCGGCCGGAGGAAGTGGAGCTGCTCATCTGTGGAAGCAGGGTATGGAGAGTCATCTCAGAGAAAGCACTTTTGGTCTTGTTTTTTTCTCCGACGCTATCTTTTGTTAGCATTTGCTAACTGCAACTCCCCTGACTTCATAGAATCTTGACTTCGAGGCCCTTGAAGAGACCACAGAGTATGACGGCGGCTACAGCAAAGATTGCCAAATTATCAAGTAAACATATATGTTATTATTATACATTTCCTGTCATTACACCCTAACATAGCTTGGTTTTTGCTTTGACCAGCAAGTATGGAAAAAGTTTTTTATTTCTTTTAATTTTGCTTGCTTGCAGAGACTTCTGGGAAACGGTGCACTTGTTCGGTGTGGAGCAGAAGAGGCTGTTTCTCCAGTTCACCACAGGCACAGACAGGGCGCCCGTGGGAGGCCTGGGAAAGCTGAAGATGATCATCGCTAAGAACGGCCCTGACACAGACAGGTCAGCTCCGGTCCCTTGTTGACGTGGGCTCGTGGGTTGGTCGTCTACATCTCGGTCTCAGTCTGTCTCTTTTCTTCTTCCACCCCCTCCTCCATCTCTCCCCCCCAACCCTCCCCATCTTCTTCCTCTCCATCTCTCACTCTGTCCCTCACTCATTCATTTACTCTGTTTCTCGGTCTATTTATCTGTCGGTGTCTCACTCACTCTCCCTCCCTCGCCCCCCTCCCTCAATCTTCTTTCACCCTCCCCACACCATCTCTCTCTCTGATTCACTCCCTCACTCCCATCTCTCTCTCTCTCTCTCTCTCTCTCTCTCTCTCTCTCTCTCTCTCTCTCACCCTCTCTCTCACCCTCTCACCTCCTCCTCCAGGTTACCCACCTCTCATACCTGCTTCAACGCACTGCTACTTCCGGAGTACTCCACCAAGGAGAAACTGAAAGAGAGGCTCCTCAAAGCCATCACCTATGCCAAAGGATTCGGGATGCTGTGATTGGACAGACGAGCCTGTGAACACTTCCTGGGTGCAGTTTGCTATCTTCAGAAGAGGGAAAAGTCAACGATGGGAAGTACAGTGGGTTGAAATGGAAGAACTGCAGTGATCCTGTGCCTGAATACCCCTCACTGTCACTACACACACACACGCGGACACTTTGGCAACCTACACTATAGTATGATTGCAATTATTTGAAAAAGGAGAACAATGAGAAAACCTCCTAGAAAAAAAGATTGAGAAGTTTAAGATTCAAAATATATATATTTTTACCCAGCATTCAGCTGGTTTTGTTAACAATGCAAAACTGTAAAGCAGCAAATGCTATCGCTGATATGTCGGATACATTTTTTGGTCGGCTGCTTGCCTCCTCGCCCCCCGTTGCGTTTTTGTTGTTGTTGAAGGGTTTGCTCATTGCTCAAACAGGTCGTTCTGTGCCAGGTCTTGGATGACTGTGACCCCAACCACCCCCACCCACCCTACACCCAACCCTGTTACTGCTTCAATGTTTTCCAAAGACAGTTCGCTTCCCCCCCCCCTTTTCTTTTCAATGGAGTTTTAGTTTTTTGCCGTGTAATATAATTTAAGCAAAATTTCAAGCAGTTTTCAACCGTATCTGATTGTCGTGAAACTGTGAAAGTGCACTTAACTAGCAGGTCAGTGAACGGTACAGTGTACAGTATATATACATATATATATACTGTCTGTCTCTCTAGGAACATGTTCTCCTGTAGATGGACCTGAAGTCTTCCCCTTTCTCTTGCCATCTGTGCGGTCCGAGGCGTAGGACTGCTGTAATCAGGACACAGACCCACTGTCCCAAGGGTTGTTTATGGTGCTGCTATGCCGGTAATGTGACTTTAGCAAACCAAGCTACTAGTCTTGGCTGGAGTCCTACATCTTACTATCGTAACGGGCTCCCTGAGGTGATTAGAGTCGGATTCAAACCTATTTTGTGTGTGTGTGAGGTATTTGTTTAACACCGCCATCAATCCTGGCCAGTGTTTTTTTCTTTTTTTTGTATTCTGTTTTATGCCATGACAGAATGACTATGCTGTTTAGTTACCACACTTCACTTTACATATCATACTGACGTACTGTAGCAACTGTCTTTGCCATCTGACTTAAGTGGCTTTGCAGTACTTGCCACCACTTCACAGCTGAACGTGAGAGACTGCTTCTTATGCTTGGAAAATGAAAACGTTTTGTTTTCTTCATATTGGTTCGTATTGTTTTTAGATATGTTTTTGTGATTGATTTATTATGTGTTATGCTGCACACGTTGAAGCCTCCTCGGCCTCCACAAAAAGACAGTGTGTGTATATTGGTCACAGAATGGAGATGTACAGTTGGTAAACTGTTTTATTCGGTCAAAGCCTATCTCAGGAGAGACAAGAATGTGTATTTAAATCATCATAAATCACCTGTGTGTATAAATGCTGCAAAACGGATTAAAAGTGACTACATTCTTTGACTGATGTCATACAAGTGAGAGAATGAGTGAGAACACCCTCCCTCCATACATTCTAGAACACTCCGAGAACTCCAGAACAAGCAAAGCACTGTATGTATGCAGGAGGAAAACATGACATAATTGAGTCGACTTTTGAAGCCGTCCAGTGTCACATCAACTTTCCAACCTACCTAAAACCACCACACTGTATTCAGAGAAGTCAACAGCGAGCCCCGGGGCTTCAGTTGGAGGTATTTCTCTCCCAGTTGCTCTCCACCAGGTTCTCCCTGGTCTGCTGGGTTCTGTAGTGCTCCAGGGCCAGGTACTCCCCAGAGGCCGACTCATTCACCCTCCTCAGGGTAAGACTCCTGGAGGCCTCCCCCCTGCCCACAGGCCCCCAGTGGCCCAGCTCTTCCTCAACGTCCTGGGCTTCCTCTCTTCTCGGCCTGGCCTCAGCCCGCAGCCTCTGGGCGTAGTAGTCATCCAGGATCGCCCCCTGCTGGCGGTTCTGCTGCCCCAGGACGCTCACCTGCCCTATGAATAGCCTCATCCTCTCACTAAGGTCTTTTGCTGCTCCGCCGTCCTCGTCCGGCCCTGGGTGGACGTGTCCATGGATGGCCGGGCGTTTGTCAGTGCGGCTCAGAAGGTCGCCACCTTCAGCATGTGACCTTCGCTTTAGCGGAGGGATCTCACGGAGGGGCTGAGGGACGCTTCCCACAGCTGCTGTCGATATCCCCGATCCTGCTGTGAAGGGGTGGTCTGGGGCCCGTGGACGACTCCGTTTGTGTGTTCTCTGGAGATTTGACCCTGGCCCGGTCCATTCCTGTGGGCTAGCGCTCCTCCTCGCACAAGAACCAAGCCTCGCGACGGAGGAGGAGGTCGTCGGCGTGAAGCCGACCTTCGACGGTGCTGACACGCAGGCTCTCCCCCCGGGCCGGAGGCCGCTGCTCGCGGAGGCCAGGGTGGAGGAGGTCTCCGCCTGCCGGCTCCCGCTCACCCCGCCGCCGCGTCGTCCCGCGCAACTTGGCGAGGAAGCGGAGGCGGACGGCGCGCTGCTCCGCGCAGATGGACGCCTCCGTCTGCCTCTTCAGGATCTCCAGAGAGCGCAGGTGTTTCTCCAGCAGAGCCGCCTCTCTCCAGTGGAACAAGGTGACTGGGTGAGACAGCTCAGAGGTGGAGGTTCTCCACCCGACAGGCATGGCTCGCAACGCGTCCGATGGTCTTTACAGACCAAACTTCTCGGTCGTGCGACGCCGCGCTGGCTCTGCCTTGAGCCGTGTTGACAACCTTGAAACCAAAACATGATCTGTACTCTGTTGCTGGGGAAGGAGCTGGTCCCGTATCGTGACAACAAGATTGAATAGGCTCCTTTCTCTATTCATACTCATTCTGTATTTACAGTACCTCTCCACGCAGGTTAGTGATTACTTATCAGGGAACACCGCAAATGCAGCCCTACACTCTGAGCAAAGAACCCGCCACAACAAACAATGCAGTTTTTAAGTCGTTTATTCAATATTTTGTGATACGAACATCTGCTAAAACACAACATTGCATTTCATACTTGCGTCGTTTATTAGACATTGGCGTGCTTTGATGACAGTGTAGCTTAAATTCATGAGTACTGTACAAGCACACAATGTGGGACATACATGAATTGGGAGCCTTTCGTATCTATTGTGTTATTCCTTCACATCGTTTGACCTTTCCTCCAGTGAACAGATCAGCCCACAGAGTCTGACTATTGTGAGAGGGTAATGAACCCACGTGAACACACTGGCTCAAACACGTCACACGAAATGCATCGACACATACAGGAAATCAATCAATTGTGAAACATTTCATTCATAGAACTAAACTCGCATGACAGGAAAACTGTACATTCCCAAAACCACTTATGGTTGTTTGATGGATTTGTCCTTGACGAAGTGTGGGTCCTCTACTCCTCAAAATGTATCTGCCGTCCCTGCAGGTAACGTCTCCACGGTGTGGTTCAGGGTGCTTGGTACATCTTAATCACAGCATACCGCAATGTATATGCACTGCATACATGGTACAGCAACGTTTTGACACATTCTTTTTTTCACACAAAGAATACATATTGCATGAATGATAATATACATACACGGTTTTAATGTATAAATGGATATAAATGGGTACAGTCGAAAAGTATCAAACTAGCTATTAATAGGTATATTAGAAAACCAAAAATCTTGCTTCTTTTATACTGTTAAGTCTCTGGGTAAACTGCTGTGAAATTACTGGGTCTTTTTGTCCGCGACCACTTCAGACAGATCCTCGGGGCGGACTGACTTGACTGTGGCCTCCATGTCGGTGATCCTCTGCTTGACCTTCATCTGGCTGGCGGAGAACTCCGCCAGGAGCTTGGCGAACTTGGACTGCATGGTGCCCAGGTTGATCTCCAGACGGTCGATCTTCTCCTCCAGGTCCTTGGGGTCGGCCCCGGCGTTTGCCACCGCCTCGTCGATCAGGTTGTCCTTCATCAGGATGGCCTTCCCCTTCTCCTCCAGGGCCTTCTTGGCATCCGGGTACTCAGTCAGAGCCTCCACCAGGTCGTCCTTCGACAGCGCGAACAGGTCAGAGTAGCCCACACTTCGGATGTTGGCGGTCCTCCGGTTGCCCGCCTTACTGCCTTTGATTCCCAGGATGCTGATCTCCCCAAAGTAGGCTCCGTCGCTAAGCACCACGAACTGGGTGACCCCGTCGTCCGCGACGACCGCCAGCTTCCCCTCCTTGATGATGTACATCTCGCGTCCGATGTCGCCCTTCTTGCAGATGTAGTCCCCGGGGCTGAACACCTGCGGCTGCAGCTTCAGCACCAGCTCAATCAGAAGACCGGCTTCGCAGTCCTGGAAGATGCGCACTTTCTTCAGGGTGTCCAAATGGACGTTGATGGCGATCTCGGCCTTCAGCTTGTCCGGGAGGTTCTTCAGCACCTCCTTCTCGTCGCAGGTCTTCTTCTCCGTCCACAGGTAGTCGAACCACTTGATGACCCGGGCCTCCAGGTCCTTGGTGACCTTACGGAACTGCATGTACTGCTTGATGGAGTCGATCTTGGCCTGGAAGTCGGCGCGCGACTTGTTCATGTTGGAGATCATGGCGCCGACGTTACCGACGATGGTGGCGAAAATCAGCACGCCGATGAGGAAGTCGGCGACGACGAACAGGTACTCGACGTCCTTGACCGGGGGCGGGGTCTCCCCGATGGTGGTCAGGGTCAGGGTGGACCAGTAGAGACAGTAGATGTATTTCCTGATCAGTCTTCCATGCTCTGGGTGACTGATGTTGGGGTACACCCAAGTGTCTGTGCCGAAACCAATCGTTTTGGAGATGGCGAAGAAGATGCACGCGTTCCAGTGGATGATGATCAGGATGTACAGTACGAGATTGCTGATACGGAAGACGTTGGGGAAACTGGTCCTGGTCTCAGTGCGGTCGAAGAACTCAAAGAGTCGGGACATTTTGAAAAGGCGGTTGAAGCGTAGCTCAGGGTTGTTGTAGCCGAACTTTAACATCAGGATGTCTGTGGGGACCATTGACAATATGTCGTATTTGAACTGAGGCGTTTCTCTGTATTTTGCCCTCAGTTTCTTGGCATCTTTCACAATCAGGCCTTGTTCCAGAAAACCTATCGGAGGTAAGGGAAACAAAATTGTGAAAACTGTGTGATATCAAATGCACCTCAGTCTAGGCTCGGTTGATCTTAGAGAGGCAGCACGGAAGAGTACCGGACCTGTTCTCGACCTCACAAACGTGTCCATGTAGTAGATGATGTCTGAGGTGAGGTCCAAAAACATCCATAGAGTCGTGTAAGAGTTCTGAAGTTCATTAAAACAAGCCCTGGAAAAGAGGAAAAAGACAATCCCATTGGGGTCACTATGGAAACCTGATAGATGGAGAGATGAAGAGCTGAAAAGAGGAGAGGAAAAGAGAAACAAAGATGATACCTTGTCACAAGCATCATCAGATTGTAGAATGTTGGAGCAGCGATGATGGTCAGCCATCTGTAGTAGTTATCATTAGCGGGGTCCATGATCCAAATTTCTTTCCTAAAATCAATATTTTGGTGAAATTACAGTCCCAAATCCAAACATTTTTAAGGGTTATTTGTTATTTTGCTGTCACAGAGGTCACGTTTAAATGATCCACACTGGAATGTGGAAATCCTACCCTTCACAGGTGTTTTGCACAGTCCTGGTATCGAGCTCTAAGCTATGGTTCGGATACGGCAGTGAGATACTTACGGGGGCTCCACTTTCTTTTTCTCATCTTTCTTGTCATCCTTCTTCTCATCCTTTTTTTCATCTTTCTTCTCATCTTTCTTCTCATCTTTCTTCTCATCTTTCTTCTCATCTTTCTTCTCATCTTTCTTCTCATCCTCTTTCGTATCCCCCTCTTTCTTCTCGTCCTCTTTCTTCTCGTCCTTTTTCTCATCATCTTTTTTTATTTCTTCTTTCTTGTCTTCTTTTTTGCTACGGATAACACGTTTTGCTTTTCATCTTGTTGACGAGAGAGGGGACCTACGAGGCGTTGTCATGGACTACAGTGGGTGAAATACGGGACCATGCTACAGAGCTGTAACTAGTCAGGATATAGAGGGTATGGTGGAGGCTGGATATTTCTAATCAAGTTAGGTTTTGGTTTTAGCTCAGACATTGTTAGAGCTGTTAGGGTGCCGGCCACACATATGGCCACTAGATGGCAACATGACACCACCTGAGTATGCCACCTACGAAAACATGGCTTTTTTTTCTTGTTTATACTATGGTGACTTTACAGTATAACCAGCACCAACAATGTACTTATAAGGGACACAGAGTCAAGCATCTCTAGCATTAGATAATAAGGTATGGTAAACCTATCAAGCAACATCTTACCATGTCATTTGATAGGTGTTGTGACAATACTGTACTATAATACTAGTATTCTCTATTATGGTTCATAGCTAGCTATTTCTTGGCACTTTCCAAGCAGACATTAAACTTCACAGCTTCTGGAACTATATGGCTTTTAGAACGACTACACAACTTCCAGAACATGATATGGCTTCTAGAACATTGTCTATAGCTTCTAGAACAGTACCGATTTTAAGATGGCTACATGCCTTCTAGAAAGGTCTATGGGTTCTAGAATGACTCCAGGACCACTACGTTTGGTCTCCTAGTTGCTGACCCAGTATGGGAGACTTACTCGTCTGTGTTGTTGCAGTTGTTCATATTGTAAGTGGCCAGTGGCCAGTGACCGACAGCACTTGGAGAAAGATTGAAGAGAGTTTTGTTTAGATAATACCGTGTCACAGATGAGTGAGACATCTGAATAGGATAGGCATTGTCAACCCACTAGTCTGTTTGTGCTCTGTGGTGCTGTAAACACGGTTACACGGCAGGTCAAGACTCATGAGAGGTGCAGCGGATCACGAGATATCTATTCCACGTCCAGGGAGGAAGGTTTACTTTGAGGCACTAGACTATTCACCATTTTGACCATTACGAACTCTATAATCTCTCTCTGAACAGTGTTATGGGCAGTTATGGGAACATTAACAGTTGAAGACAAACATACTTTCTCTTCCTCAGACGATCGGGGTGGCCCAGAGACTGGGCGTTGCTCTCTCGACTGGAGGCTTCATTGAGCTCGGGGCCCCTGAAGCGCTCCAGGAACGAATCGGGTCGCTCGACCTCGCCTTGCATTCTGTGAGACGCCCAGTTGCGCAGCATGAACAGGAAGTGAGAGAGCCTAGGAGATCAGCAGGAGAAAAAGAAGGTACGCGGTAACAAAACGTCGTGGTTTCTGATATGAGTGTGTCTGGACTGGTGGTTGGCACTGGAGGCAGGGGCGTAGGTTTCATTATACACCTTTTTTTTAAGGCAAATCTGTCCCCCCCCCCCCCCCCCATGTTTCATTAAGAAAGTCATACAATGGCCGCATCATCGGCTATTACAAAAAATCTGTCCCTCCAACATTTGAAAACAAACCTATGCCCCTGGTTGGAGGTGGCCTCAACAAAGCTGCCTGAAATCAAACAACACTGCTGGTGGGATCTGGCGTCTTGCTGAATACCTGGCCATGGCGCCGGCCCCCGCAAAGGAACTTCTGCGAGACTCTGGCAGCCTGCTGGTGGCCACAGACAAGACCCCCTGCATCTCTGAGGAGTTGTCCTCACACAGAGAGCGCCCCCTGGAGGAGACGGGAAAAAGGAAACGCGACAGTCGAGCCACCGTCTACAGACTTAACCGTTATACACACGCGTGACCCCGACCGTCTCGATGAGGCAGTCCTCCTTGTCTCACACCTCCCGCAAACCACAAATGAGTGTGAAATCACTGGGCGCGTTTGATTCGACTGCTGCGGCAGCCCCCGTGGTGAAGTCTGACCTGTAGGTCCCGTTCTCCACGTCGTCCAGCTCAGCATCCGGCGTGCGGATGGATGGTCGATGGCGTGTGGGGTAAGACTGCTCTGTGCAGATCTTGGCCATGGTCTCTCCTCAGGCTCTGTATAGCCCAGGGACATCCAGCCTTGTACAACACTGTAGATGACACCAGTCACAGCTCTGGGGTCAACACTGTCACAAAACCCAGCACAATGTCCCAACGTCACATATGATCATGGTTGTAAGTGCCAAAGACACCTGGTAATAGCTGTAAGCCTAAGAGTTAGATTGGACACTGTCTGACATGTAGTTGATGTGTTGGCTGAAACCTATTTTCCCAATGTAGCTATCTGAGAGACTATAAATAATCAGGATGTATTTTTACGTCCCACTCCTAAAAATACATCCTGATTATGTCCTAAACACTAAACAAGATCAGTGCCCTGTCACTCACAAAGATCACCTCAGCTTTAGAGTAAGTACACTATGGCCCTACAGCATGTGTTACCCCTCTCTTTAGGTTATGTGCTGGGTAACGACTTGTATATCTGACATGATGCACATTGTTGGACGTGAATATGTAAATTATTCAGGGTGTAGCTTTCATTACACATGGGTGGGGCATGTCCCGCCCACTTTTTGAAAACGGCAAATCTGTCCCCCCCACACTTTCTATTAAGAAAGTTATATTTAACGGCCACATCCTCAGTTATAAAAAAAAAGCATCCTCACCCTCATTTGAAAACAAACCTGCGCCCCTTTCCATGAATAAACTTGGTTGAGCTTTTCAGCAGTATGGAAAGAAAGAAACAATGTTTTCAAGTGTGTTTCTTTGTTCGTGGGTGGGCTGTTATGTATACCTGTGTACACCTGTGATGTTCTTGCAAACAATGTTTGGTGCTGTTGTGGTTTGGGATGGGATTAGGCTAATTAATATTGGCAAGCAAACTTTGTAATGTAGCCAACACTGTCTGATTGATATGTGCCCATGAATAAATGCATGAAATCAAGAGGGGCCTACTAGTTATTGTTCTCATTCGAGTTAGAAATGCATTGTTATTGAAATAATTTCAGTAACAATGTAACTGGATTACTAGTAGCCACTAGAACAAAGCAAGGACAATACATGCATTTTTTTTAAACTGGCACTAAATCCAACTTCTAATAGGTCCATTTATCAGTTCATGAAGTTGTGTAGGTGAATAAAGTCTAAATTCACACAAAAATACAACATGGTTTATGACGTGTCATACCCTACACCTGCATCAGAGAGGAAAGGAGAGAGAACAAGCAGCACTCCACAGGGAGCCATATTAGTGTCATATTTTTTATAATCCCAAACCCCCTTTCATTGATTTAACTGCTTAAAGTCTTGTTGATGGGACCTTCTATGACACGTTACCATGGCGAGGATGTCTATTTACTTACAGGTTCTGCTGTCTGATTTATGGTGTAACAAATCACGGTTGTAACACGTGTGGCTGCAGATTAGCACTAATACTGTGGAGCTAAGGCCGTCTAAATAAGATCTTGCAGGGATAGTTTATGGAGATGAATATAGCCCTGCTCATATATAATATTTGCAATTGCCTGGTGTCCTTGTCCCTGATTTAATGTCAAACAATTACTTCTCACAAAATGAAAAATTACTGTAGGATAATTAAAATAACAACACTAACAAAATTAGCTATAATGCGATTGTCTCGGCGTACATTTATTGTCAGGGTGTTTTCGAAAAAAATTTGTGAAACAACGGATTTGACAGAAAAACAATACAAACTTTTTTTCATCGGAGTCTGAAGCCTTAAACTCACCTGAATGTAGCCTTCTTACGCTGTTTTGTGCATATCGATGGTACAGGTCATTCCTCCCAAACTACAGTTATTCCATTCCGATACAATTGTAATCCTGTTAATTTCTTATCCGTATTTCCTTATTGTCCGTCGGTAAAGACGCTACTTTTCCATTGCCTAAGTCGTATAATTCGTACGTGACTTTCGGTGTAGCTCACCGGAAAACCTCAGCACCGTGGACACCGGACAGCTCAACGTGTGTTCTCAAAAGGTGGGAGGAGTCCAATGCAATCATGGGCCTCTGCTGTTGAATATTAATTAGCGAGAACTTTCCCGTCTTATCCCTATCATTTTAGGGGGCCACGGAGCAGCTGTAGGCCTTTCAAGTCCAGACTGGATTATTAACTACATTTTGTACATGATCCATGTATATTTGCTCAATTTACTCTCTTGATACTATGGTAGATAAGTTAATCAAGGAACGTCCACACTAGATTGATTTATAATATCCCACTGCTATATTAACACTCAGAAAATGATTTATTTTTGAATACACAAAAATATGTCATCATAAACAGACCTTATCACTACCACATCACAATATGTGAATCACAGACCCATGTAAATATACTAAAGGTATCATTTTTATAACATCTAAATCATAAGAATAACTTGTTATGGTAGAGCTGAACCATAGTCACATTTACATTTAGTCATTTAGCAGACACTCTTATCCAGAGCGACTTACAGTAAGTACAAGTAGGGTGAAGTGCCTTGCCCAAGGACACAACGTCATTTTTGCACGGCCGGGAATCGATCTGGCAACCTTCTGATTACTAGCCCGATTCCCTAACCGCTCAGCCATCTGACTCCCTGACACACATAGTCACACATAGTATTAACACTAACTTGTCTAGTTTTTATGATTTAGTGGCTCAACTCAGATGAGCTGGTATTAACATCCGCCGACTCCATTTCCTCCTCTATGTCCTTCTCCTCTTCATCCTCCTATTCACCTATCGCCTTCATCTTCCTCTTTTCCTTCGCCTTAGTTTGTTCACCCCGCTGCTTTCTGGAAGGCAGGATCTGGTCAGAGGCCATGAACTTGACCTCAACTTCCTGTTGGGAGCCCTCTTCTTCAGGTGTGTTTTCCTGTTTTCTTGCCTTCCTCCGAGTCTTCATATAGCTGATGTTCCCACCCTCAGCGGCCACGAAGCCTATCAGGGCACAGACACAGTCTGTCAATCATAATCAGTTCAGCAGATAGTACTATGTAATCTGTCTGTCCTCAGGGATCATAATCGTAGCCAAATCACCTGAAGCCTTGATATACATATGTAAACAAGATCTGGTTGTTTGTTTGTATTTATTTTTTATATATTTAATTATTTATTTTGTTCATTCTTCTGTAAAGCATCCTCGGGTGTGAGAAAATAGGTAAATATAGAACTACTTTAGGTGTTACAGCCAAGAAATAAGATGACCGATTTTGGCATCCTAGAAGTCTAAGAAAGACCTCTTAGCACTTAATCTTCAGAGGGGTAAGATAAATCGGAAGTATTCTATGTGAATCACATTTCCATAGGTCTTGAAAATAAAAATTAAAACATTTTACATGCATAGACCTTTTCTTTTCTTCCTACAAGCAATGTCACAGAGGGCTTCACATATACCTACAGATAAACACCTGTGACCAACCTACACCCTCAGCTGTCTGGATGTGACTGTAATGCAATGCCCATATTTAGGCTGTCAACTGTTCAGTGCAGCCTGCTTACTGTGCCTGCTGTTCTTATGGCCAGCTCACACATACCAACGAAAGAGCTGTGAAAGGGTTAACTTCTTTCTTAATCAGTCGGCGTGTATTTCCCGCAATCTAAAACTGTGACAAAAAGTCTGAAATGACTAATCTTCATAAACATCGCAGGTTCTTTTTGTAAATACCGGGCTGTTTATATTTAGCTAAATAACCTAGCTGCTAGGTCATTAGCATTGCTTGTCGAGTAGTGATGAAACAGCTATCTGGGCCTGGGAGAAAAGCACCATTTGTCTCCAGGCCGGTTTCACAAAGTATCACCTGTTTTGGCTTCAACACAGCAACCCCCTGTCATCCCAGAGAGACCTGAGCAATCCCCTTGGCAATCTTCTGAGCTTGCACTTCTAATCCCATCTTAGACCTGATCGCCTATCTGAGCCTGCTAACGCCCCCCCCCCCCCCTCCCCACCAGCACACAGGTCCGTCGCCTCGGGGAATCACAGCCCCCTCGACCACATCACCAGAGTCAGGATGAGATGGACAGGCTTGCGGTGGGGGAGGAACGTAAACAATGGTGCCGGTAATAGAGCCTGGGATCGTCTCTCTGGCTTGAGGAAAAGGGCTCAGCTGGACTAAGAATAGAGAGTCTGTCGGCCAGGGACCAGATTTTCTTACCTCGGACTAACTGGGGACAGAAAGACAAAGAGAGAGAAAGAGAGAGAGAGGAAGGGAGAGGAAGGGAGAGAGAGAGAAAGGAAGGAAGGGAGGGCGAAAGAAAGAAGACTAATGGAGAAGAACTACACTATAGCCCTTCCTGCGGGTCTGAATCCAGCATACCAAACAAACACACTCATAAAGACATTTAAATAGTAAATAGACACAGCAGACCAGTATCTCCCCGAATTAAATCGAAATGTTCCCCTCTGATCTATAAGCCCCTTAACCCCAAGGCCATCTGTCATGAGGAGGGCTTTTTCCCAGAGTGTGTGTGCTATCAGTTGTCAGCATGAACGCCACCTATATTTAAACACAGGTACAAGTGTATGATCATTTTGTGTTGAAAACCGAACTGTAGCTTCAGCTTGGTCTGCTAACCTGTCTGCAGTTTTCGGAGAAGAGCGAGGCTTAAGACCAGAATGCATTGCTTCCCTTAGCTAGCTCGGGGGGGGGGGGGGGGGGGGGAGAGATAATCATCAGCAATTAGATTGCTGTTAATCTTTCGATGTCATCTGGACAGTAAATGAGCATGGTCCAGCAACTGTGGCTAGACAATGGGTAGCAGTCCACACCTGGTTCCACCTTAACTATTCAAATCAGAAGTCCAAAAGGCCACCAATCAAAGTCCATTATTACAGCGTCATAGGTATAGAATATGGAGGTTGGATTCATTGCATGTTGCCATGGTGAAGAATACTGAATCGAGCCATACACACACACACACACACACACACCCTCCTCTACAACCTGTGTTGATTGGTTTAGGACAATGTCCAGGTGCATTGAGATCTATTGAAAGCCTCTTTACACAGACAGAAAGCAGGCCAATGGTAATTACTTTATTCAAAACCTAGGCTTACTGAGGTGTATCATTTATCATGAGCAACTCCTGTCACAGTACAGCCTCTCTCTCCCTTGATCTTCCCTCCATCCCTCCCTCCATCCCTCCATAAAAAAGTGACGTTGTCTACTCCACACATTCCACAGTATGACAGAGTGTGAGATGGGGAGAGAGAGAGAGAGAGAGAGACTATGATGCTGAAGCAGACATGCTACTGAGGTATGACTAAAGCCTCTCCTGCTTTCTGTCCATGTGGGTCAGAGGACGCAGACCTGCAGCTGTGGACGTCTGGCCCAGATCTATCTATCTTTTTTTTTTAACTGTCAACAGTGAGGTCAGGAATGACACAGTGTCCTAAATGATTCGTGAGGAGGGAAACAATGAATCATATAGAATATAGATTGTATTGCGTTTGGTCGCTGGAACTTCATATTGGCCTTTAATCCAATGGTCTTTAATGATCTGGCAGTGTGTCATCAATTCCCTCAGGTCAGGTTTGGGTGGGCAGCTTTCACTGTATGCTGGAGGGGAGAGGCATGCTGGATTTATGATTGGGGGTCAGATTGCTGAGCGGTTAGGGAATCGAGCTATTAATCAGAAGGTTGCCGGTTCGATTCTTGTGTTACTAAGCCTAAATGGCAGAATTGACCTGCTGTGAGTCTATAGGGTCTGCAGTACTGACCTGCTGTGAGTCTATAGGGTCTGCTGTACTGACCTGCTGTGTGTCTATAGGGTCTGCAGTACTGACCTGCTGTGAGTCTATAGGGTCTGCAATACTGACCTGCTGTGAGTCTATAGGGTCTGCAGTACTGACCTGCTGTGTGTCTATAGGGTCTGCAGTACTGACCTGCTGTGAGTCTATAGGGTCTGCAGTACTGACCTGCTGTGTGTCTATAGGGTCTGCTGTACTGACCTGTTGTGTGTCTATAGGGTCTGCTGTACTGACCTGCTGTGTGTCTATAGGGTCTGCTGTACTGACCTGCTGTGAGTCTATAGGGTCTGCTGTACTGACCTGCTGCGAGTCTATAGGGTCTGCAGTACTGACCTGCTGTGTGTCTATAGGGTCTGCAGTAATGACCTGCTGTGTGTCTATAGGGTCTGCTGTACTGAGCTGTTGTGAGTCTATAGGGTCTGCAGTACTGACCTGCTGTGAGTCTATAGGGTCTGCAGTACTGACCTGCTGTGAGTCTATAGGGTCTGCTGTACTGAGCTGCTGTGAGTCTATAGGGTCTGCAGTACTGACCTGCTGTGAGTCTATAGGGTCTGCTGTACTGAGCTGCTGTGAGTCTATAGGGTTTGCAGTACTGACCTGCTGTGAGTCTATAGGGTCTGCTGTACTGAGCTGCTGTGAGTCTATAGGGTCTGCTGTATTGAGCTGCTGTGAGTCTATAGGGTCTGCAGTACCGACCTGCTGTGAGTCTACAGGGTCTGCAGTACTGACCTGCTGTGAGTCTATAGGGTCTGCTGTACTGAGCTGCTGTGAGTCTATAGGGTTTGCAGTACTGACCTGCTGTGAGTCAATAGGGTCTGCTGTACTGAGCTGCTGTGAGTCTATAGGGTCTGCTGTACTGACCTGCTGTGAGTCTATAGGGTTTGCAGTACCGACCTGCTGTGAGTCTAAAGGGTCTGCTGTACTGACCTGCTGAGTCCCAACTCCCCTCAGAGGTGCTGGTATTGGAGGGCCTCTGGCTGGATGGTGGGTCTGAGTAAGACCTGGACTTGGCTGACAGGAGATGCTGCTGCAGGTCCAGGCAGGCCTGCAGGTACCTCCTCTGGCTGATCTTCACCATGCTGATCCTCTGACAGTGAACCTGGACCAGACATGCAGGGATGAGAAAACTGCCATTTCAATACAAAATGGAAGCGGACAACCTTGTCACATGTGAACCCCTTGAGTTGATTTTCCAGTGTGTGCATAGCAAGCGTATTCACTTCGCCTCATCAGGGAGAGTGAGAGTGGCAGCGTAAGGGGGCCCTGGATGTCAGGCGCTGGACTGGGTCCCAGCTGAGGCAGGGATGGTAAGTGGTGCTGGATCCGCCAGCCAGCCTCTCGTCCCCCCCCCCCCCAGAAGCCCTCCACGCACCTTCTTCCCGTCGGGCTGGAGGACGGAAAACAATCTGTCTGCCCGCTCCAGGCGACAAGGGGTTGCTATGACAACCCCGGGGAAGAAGCGTCCGCCTGAGTCTTCGTCCGCCACCAGGACAAAGTCCCCCATCTGAGGAGACACGGGGGTGGACAGGAAGTTCTGGATGATGGGATTCAGTTTTCTCTGTTTATTTAGGTATATAAAAACACAAATTTTTCATGCATTTATAAAAAGCATCTGTGTCTGTCTCACTGTTAGACGAGGACACGGCTGGGCCCCTCCCACCAGGAAGAGGAACTCGGGAGGCACGATCTCAGAGCCTCCGCTGGTGAACTCCACCACCGCCCTCCTCCTAACACACTCTCTCACCGTACCTACGGCAAGCACGGAGGGACATAGAAGGAGCCAGAGAGGAAGCACAGTCAAGGAGTATTCAAGGTGTGTTCCGAATTGTTACGAGTAACATGTTGGTCAGACACATTAATTACATCCAGGACATTAAGTTCCCGTTCCAGAGGGATGGGGATGGGGGTCGCTTACCAGAGTTGTAGTACCCATCAACCTCTGACCTGGCGATTACCCTTTGACCTCTGAGAGGGTCCGGGGGTCTCCGGGATGCCTTCCTGACTGGGGTGTTCGATGAACTGTTCTTGTCGCGTCTTGCGTTCTATGTAAACAGAGGAACTGAGAGAGAACTTTCTGGAGAACAAACCATGCTACTCTCCAGCTACTTCCTCCTCGCAGGATTTGTAAACAAATAAATAAAACAACATGCAACTAGACTGATGTCAGGACATTTGGAATAAACAGAAATGACCAAATTACTGTGAGGTTTAAAGCATCCTGAAGCAGGTCTAATTTCCCATTGCACTTCAATCACCAGCTGATTACAAGAGAGATTGTGTCTTGTCCGTGCGCAAGTGTGTTTGTGTGCGCGTGTATGTGTTTGTGTGCAAACCTATAGCAGAGGCTTAACTGATACACTGTTTGCCTTTGATTGCACAGCTGAAGAATGATTGGATTTATAACCCCCCCCTCTTGAACTTCTTGTGTGACTTCAATGTCAGACAAGGTGAACAGAGTAATCCCGACAGTCTGCAGGCTCTGTTTCAGTCTGCTGCTGTCACCTTGTCGTCACCTGGCCTCAGAACCTCAGAAGCACAGAAGACGAGCAGAGGAGAAACAACTCGAATCTCACGGGAAGGTTTCAGATTCCACAGAGGCAACGGAAGTGACTCTAGAGTCCGTCGTGAGAGTTTTCTAGAACGGCGTGACTCACGGTGTGAAGGCTCCTCCTCTCCTGGGCGGCCCGCTGCAGGTCTGAGGCCTGCTGGAGGAAGGAGAGGCCCATGTGGATCTGCTCCTCCAGGAGAGTGACGTCCTCTAAGGCCAGGGGCCAGCCCAGCCGCTCCAGGGCCCCCAGCAGGGGGGACCGGTGGACCCTGAAGGAGACGGGCTCGTCGCCACCAAACCTTTGGGTCACGTCACACAGCCAGGTTGGAATGAGATTCTGATTAGCTAGTTCTTATTCTAGCTGTTCATCAACCACCAACACAGAAACCCCAGTCTAAATACTATCGTCATAAATTCAATTAACTTTATTGATCCCGTAGGAAAGTCAAGATTAGGTTTAATCCACTCATATGTAGTGTACTCACTGATCTCTCTCCTCTTGAGTCAAACATCTCCACACCATCCTGTTCAAACGCCTGATCAAGGAATGAAGAACAGCGGATGTTTAATCTTTTAGGATGAAGAAACCAACGACGCTGTTGTCAGTCACAATACAGGATGTGGTGTTCGTGTGAGGTCCACACAGAAGGGCTGGGCTCTCAGGACCTTTCATATGCTTTCAGAACCTTCTGGAGCTTGATCTTGTAGCCCTCCAGGTTCAGGGCCAGAGGGTTGATCACAGCCAGGTGCTGCTTGCTGCCAAGGCTGATGTGCAGGAGAGGACAGGCCTGAAGTGGAGAGAAAAGAAACGGCTCACAGACACACATCATCCCAGACAGTGGTAAACATGCAAACAGAATGGTGTGCGTGTGTGTCAATAAGACGCGAGAGAGCGAGCGAGAAATTATTTTACAATTCCGAGTCCATCAACACTACACTATACATTGTCTCCAGTCTGCTCATCACGGCTCCGTTGCCATAGCAGCGTGGTTTGTCATCCTTCAAGGCCATTGAGCCTTAAGAGTGTCATCCACGTGAACCCACACCGCCATCATCATCACGCTACATACTTGTGCGCTGCTTCTAGAGAGCAGGCAGACACAGGCGCTTGTTTGCAGCCAATTGTTTCTGCTCGGAATGAATAGGAGGTTTTAGACAGTTAGTTGGGCTCATTTGAATAGAAATGGAAGAAACCAAACACGAGGAATGCTGTGTACCTCAGGTGGTCCTTCTACTCTCTCAGTGGAGGACAATAGCTGAGTGTGGACAATGGGAGCCGCGCAGCCGTGCTGCTGCAGAAAAACACCAGAGTGTTGAGTAGCACACACAGGCTTCATCCACACTGAGAACGTGCGCTGAGGCTGTACACCCAATCAGGCTCGGCATAGACGTCAGGAAACACCAAACGCTTAGTAGTAGAGCTGACTGAGTTGTTTGTATTACTGTCAAGATGTATCTTGTGGTGTTTCTGTTTCATTGGGATAGAAACTGTGTAGAATGACAGGAAATATAAGGTTGAGAGAGAGGGAAGGACATGTACGAAATGGCCCGGGATGGAATCGAACCTGGGACCCTGTGGTGAGGCCTTTGTGGTTTTCTGCGTGGATTTCTTGGTAAAATAAAAAATTAATCTTTATATAATATCTGATTATAGCCTTGATGAGTGTTTGCCTTGATTTGTTCCAACTTTTACTCATCCTCCCACTCTGAAACACTGAATCATCTGTGGCAACCGGACCTATTTCAATCACAACGCTGCCCCCTGCAGGATCTCAAAGGAAACGCGGACATAGAAATGGAATAGCTGTTGACCGGGTTACCGACAGTGAACCAATCATGACCAGGCGGACACACAAACCCATGTAGCTGATAAGATCCACTGGCTTTGTGGTGGGTGGCACACTGGCAGATGACGTGCAGGCATACCTCATCGAAAACTTTGGAGAAAACCTGTTTGTCCAGCAGGGGGAGGTGTTTGGGGGTGTGGAGGATGGAGGCGGGAGTCACGGCCTCTCTGAAGGTGAGTCTCCTGGCCTCCAGACTGTTGCTCTTCAGCCACTCAGCGGACGACACATCCAGGGACCTGGGACACACGTGCAGGTTTGATGTGAGCCAACCCCCGTGACCGTTTGGGGGAAACCCCTTAAAAGTGAGAAGATGTTGAACCAAAGGGGGTCCTTTATTTTTGGTGTTACCCACTCCTCAGCCCTCCGTCCAACTTGTGAACCATCCATGACGCTTCATGCAAAATCAAGCCCCTCACTTCACCCTATATAATTCCTATCGTTTTCGGTTTTAGAATAAGTTACTAGGATACAGAGAGAACGTAGAATATAACAGACCAAAAGGCACCAGACTAGACCAGTCAAAAAGGCAATCCAAACCCCCAAATGAATCAGCTTGACACATAATACTCACTGCCTTGGTTTGATCTTTTCCTGACGTGTTGTGTCCCCATCCGAGGACCCCAACCTCAGTTCTGTCAGGAAATCAGGAAGGAACACTTAATCAACAAAACTGCTCTCCAACGCTGCACTCACCTGAAATTACCGCTCATTACATTTCAAAAGGAGCCTCGGGGAAACTTCTATTTTGAATTATCGACTATTACAGTCAAAAGGATGTTTTAGGAATTACAGCCAATCGTGGGTCTCATGGAAACCGCAGTACATGATTGGATGTTACAGAAGACCCTGCTCATGAGTCTGATTATAGCCTCTCTGTGCCTCTCCTCCTCACTGTATAGCTTTACTTGAAAATGGAAACACAAAAATGGCTTCCAGGAAAGTCATTTATTTGGGGGTGGGGGAGTCCATCCCCAGGTAGGCCTTGTTATTGTAGCAGCGTGCTGACTCACTCTGGAGGACTTGCTCCTGCTTTTCAGCGTTCCTCTGGAGGAGGAGCCGGGTCTCGGACAGCATCCAGTCCTGGGTGGGGCTGGGGGGCCTGTCGGTCAGGGTGGGGTCCTGGTCACTCCCAGCCAGACCGCTCCTCACAAGCCCAAGTATGCCGGCGGCAGTTTGTCCTTCGCAGGTTAAACAGACACTGATGATGGGATTCTGAGAGCTGCTTGTTAGGTACGTTTGTTTTGTTGCACTTTGTTGGGGTGAGCGATGGTTGGTTTTATAATAACCTTTATGTTCCTCTGGTTTGTGTTGGCACCTCTCCGAATGTGGTCGTTCGACGGCACTTCCGAGAGGTTCCTCTTTTTGGTGCCGTGTGCTGTTCTGCCAGGTGGTGGCGCTGTTACCCTTCTGACGTGTTCTTCCACTGTAGAAACAGCTGGGAGATTGTCTAAGCTTTTCCCTAAAATCACAGTGTCTGGGGTCAAACAGTTACGTCGACAAATAACGATCTCACCTATTGATTTCTCTCCTGCTCTCATGGTGGAACGCATCCAACATCACACACTCTGCCCGGAGACTCCGGACCCGTCGGAGGTCTCCCTCCCCTCTCTTCATCTCACACTTCAAAAGGTGGATATCCTCACTCTTCATGGGAAACATATGACAACAGACTATTCGTTGACCGTTTTGAACATTTTTTCAACGTTTGTTTACCGTCAAACCGATCTAGGGGGCTATGGGACCGTGTCGTCGCTCGAATGAGCTGTGTATCAGAGTGTCACTGTCTGGTGATGATTTTAAACAAAGACAACTACAGCCTGCTTGTTGTACAGCGTGCTAAACACAAAGCATACGCCGCTCAGAGGTTTCGATAAAGGCTGTGACATCAAAACGATGTGTCTCTGTTGGCTCACCTCATAGTGCTGGGGGAGAGGGGAGCCCTGAGTGGCAGGGTGATAGCAGTGGAACCTTCCCTGTGTCTCCCTGGCCAGATCAAGCAGGAAGTCGTTGGCCTCCTGGTCATCACAGTTAAAGGAGATCGTGTGCACTGGTATACTGGTAGGGCCCCAGCGACGAACCTGCTCCAAGATGCTCCCGATTGGCTGAGAGGTGTTAGTGACGAAACGTTACACTCAATGGGCTGAGGTTAAACTGTTATGACCTTTGAAAGGCTGTCGGCCCCTTGTGTCGGGGCAGTTATCTGCTCCATGCAAAGAATCACAGGCCAACAGTGACAAGGGGTGGCTTTTGATCTTTGACCTTGCGGTAAGTTAAGCCTGACAAACTGTGATCTCCTGCCACTGAGATAAGGCCGTACCTGGTCAGGCCTCCCATCTGTCAGCAGGTAAACAGCTTGCATGTCCCGGTCAGTGAAGGCCTGACCTAACGCTTCCAAAGTATTGGTTGAACCTGCAGCCTAAAAACAAGATTTTGTTTGAGCCATAATAGTAAACATGCATGATAAATGAAGAAAATTTGCTAATCTAATGTAGTTAAATTCTTTACAGTTATATCATTATCTAACTGAATTTCCCCTTTGTAATTCCATCCACTCTGAGATAACTCAGTTTGCATATTTCCATACAATACCGAAATGGAAGTAAACACAGGCTCATTTATAATGCTCACTCATCTGATAAAGTCTGTATCTGTGTCGACATAAAGCCTGTTTTACTGGTGTTGGTTAGAAATAGGCTACCTCTTCTCATTCTCCACACTGGGAAATCCAAAGCAAGCACCAAGCTTTAGCAGATCTACAGCAGCTGTTTTTAGAGTCTGACCTAGCTCACCTGCAGCCCTTTGATCCACCAACAAACACTGTCCAGGCTGTGTGGGTTCACGTCTGTCAGCCTGCTCCTCCAACACGCTACCCGCGACCCGAAGGCCACAACGTTAATCTTTGACTTATGACAAAGTTGTTCCTGCAAGGATGAAATCCACATTGTTATGAACTCTGAAACAATGGGGGTGTAACTGTACCATTTAAAATATATCTTTTTTAAATAAATTGTCACTTTTATTAGTTGGTGGATCTTGTGTTTAAGCAGAGGCAGGTGGTCTCTCATTGACTCGGAGGTATCGATGAGGAGGTAGAGGTGATCTTCTAGAACAGTCCCAAACAAGTCTTTGCTTCCACTTCTTAGCCCCGTTAATCTGAGCAGAGACCAAACATCTTTCCTTCAGAAAACCCCTTGTTGACCAACGGCAGATGGGACCTCGTGCCGCTTCATACTCTACCTCCTCCCGACGTTTTGAAGGAACGCGGCCATCCTCTCTTCATACCGCCGGAGCTTCTCCGCCGGGACGTAGACGTGAACGAGAGAGCCGTCACGCCACTTCGTGTGAGCGAAGCCTTCACAGTACTTAGCGTTCACCAGCATCTTTCTCCTTACCTTTTTGAGAAAAGTATCAGAGTGGAGGAAGGGATGACGGGTGATCGAACTATAATAATGACAAGCTATTCCATCGGGCGCAAATAAAACTGTATTTATGGATAATAAACCAGTTCACTCACGGCATCTGATTGGGTGGTCTTGTTTGTCGGTTGGCATTTGACGTCAACGACACCGTCAGAGTGGCGGAAGGCACAGTCTGCCAGAGCCCCGAAGACATCTAGTTTCTGAGGGATCAATCCAAACCTCGACAGCCACTCCCTGGAGCTGAGGCTCTCAACCGGTGAACACACATCTAGACACATGGAGTCTGTTCATATTGAGGTTAAGTTCAGTACTGTGTAAAAGTAAGGCTTCCAAGATTTTTCACATGAATATTGTTTACGTTTTTGGGGGCAGTATAAAAGTGGAACACTGAGACATTTTTGGTAAATTATTTTCATTTTGTGATTATTTTTTTACAAATGTTTTTATCTGTGCCTAAGACTTTTGCAATGTGATGTATGTGGGCCATTTCCATTTGCTTGCTAGACCACTAGTGAAGCTAGGCAGAGATCTCACCAGGGTGTGTCTGATCTGCGATGGTCTGTCTCTGGATGTCCAGAACAACGTCCCTGGCTCTTAGAGCCTCCTGTCTCTCCCACCACACCAGATAAACATCCTCTCTGACCCCACCTCCTCACACACACACACACACACCCACACCCACACACGTGTTTTCAACACCCTCGTGACATTCCATAATATGAAACTAAATGTATTTGAACTTGATTCATAACGACCTTAACGAAGAGGGACATTCAGCGGCCAGGAGAGCAGAGGTACCGTACCTGGGGGACGGCCTGCAGGCTGGGATGCTGCCTCACTGCTTCCCCGCTTCTCTGCGGAGACTAATGGCTCGCCTTCGCCCCCTCTCATCCCTGTGTGAGCATGAAACCTCCAGGAAAGGACAGAGGCAAGGTCGATGGTGAGGATCCCCCTTAGGGATTCAGCTGAGGGACCTTCCGTCAACATTCAAAAGTCGACGGTAAAGATCCTTTCAGGTTTGATTCATGAGTTTGGTGCTCTTGTGGTAAGGCGGTAAATCCCAATGATCATCTTGTTTAGGAAAAATGCTTTTAGCTGCAGTTGTCCTCATAGCTGGACCACTCAGCACAAACAACAGGACATGACGAGTCAATGTCAAGTAATCTGATTGACTAACCTTTTCTTCAGTATTGATTGGTGGAAACTTACTTTATTGAACTTACTTTATTGAGTTGGTGGGTTATTAGCAATGCACTTCGATCGAATGCATTAGAAAAGACTCAAGAACAGGACAGTGCAAACTGGGTACAAATACATAACCGAAGACAATGTTGCATGAATCATAACATTGCAAAAATAAAAAGTGTTGTTATGGATGATTTGACCCCAAGTGGAGGTTCAGGTCTTTACCTCCCAGCAGTGAGCTGTGATAACTCTCTCAAAGCAGCAACGGTTTCTTCGTCTTTGGACAGGAACAACACTGTATGAACTGGATTCATATTCCCTGGAGGTCTGTTCCGCAGCACGTCTGTGACACTGCCTTTGAAATCTCCAACAACAAACAAGTAGACTGCTTGAATCTGTTGGAGAAAAAATGGAGAGCTATATGTTATGTTACGTTTTTCAACTCTGGTACACAAGCGGCAACAAATTGAGAGCAGTGCTCAATTTGAGGGGGTGGTGGGGAAGGGCTAGGGAGGTCCTGTAACCGCCGTAAGATATATGGGGGAGTGCAAATTCCAAACTGGGGGGTACCATGCTATTGTTATTCCCTTCAACCCATCCACCATCAGGGACCCCCAGGGACCCAGGTCACACACCCACCGTCGGATCCTCCATGGCCTTCTGCAGGGCAGCAGTGGTGGAGGCCGGGCAGGACGGCTCCGGGGCTAGGCCACGCAGCCACCTCTCCGCAGCCCGGATGTGGTACTCGGAGGTGGCCACAGCTCTCCTCATCCACGACCTCACAGTGATGCCAGAGCTGCCGACAAACAACGTCAGGGGCGTAGGTTTGTTTTCAAATGTGGGTGGGACAGCCCCCGAACAGTGTGACAGCTAGGCTACGATTCAGTTACATCACACACAGAAAAAGAAAAGAGAAAAAAAAAACTAGCCTATTTTATGTGAGGTTTTTTTATAGGTCTAGTGATTCATGCAACAATCCTTTTCTAGGCCCTGTTGATAACAGGTCTACGGAAGCACTAACTCAGACATGGTGAAGAGGTTCCTCACCAGATCAGGTTGAACTTGGCGACCCGTGACACCTGCTCTTTGAGGACCCTGCACACAGCATCCTTCCCCAGCTGGTCCTGAGACCCGATCCCACCACCAAGGTCCAGAACCAAGCTGACAGAATCTTCCTGGATCACCCCAAACACCTGTCTGCTGCCTGTGGTGAGCCAGGCCACCCTGCAGTGGTACAACTGGGCTTTTTCCTCCAACAAGAAGCACAGTTCCTGCAGTCGCTCTGGAGTGGCTGTCAGCTTAAGAAGAAGAAGAAGAAGAAGAAGAAGAAGAAGAAAAAAGATACTAAACATGTTCTGAGGCCATCAGTTACAACTATACAGTTAGGCTATGAATTAATTTACGTTGTAACAGCTTCCATCTTTGTTGAACTGGGGAAATAAACCTTCGCCATACTGAGAAGCTACAGACTTCCTCAGAGACTGGACATAATCTGGAAGGAAACAACACGAATTACAATGAGGGATAGGTCAATACACCTTGTGTTTAATGTATGATATGAGATATGATGTTTTGCTACCTTCGCTGTGCCTAAAGCTGATTTGGTTGATGATCTTCGAGAGACAGAGTTTGCCTTCCTTTAGTCCGTGTGTCTTCAACCACACAGGCGAGGAACTCATCTGTTCCACGTCCTCCATAAACTCGTCCATTTTCTACGAAAGCTTCTCAAGTTCCTACATTTTTTATTTGCACTGAGAAACAAGTAAGCAGCCGGCCTGTTGTTGACGCTAGAAACAGTGGAGTTGCTAGGCTTTGTCCAATCACCTTTCACTCTACTTCTGACCCCCCCCCCCACACACACACACACACACACACACACACACACGCACACACACAAACCCCAAATACACACACGCACGCAACATTAACTTTCGCCAATATTTTCAAAGTAATAAACATTTATTATTTTTGCCCAAAGAATTTCAGATGGCATTCCCATTGAGTAGCTATAATGGAAGTCAATAATACATTTTCACAAAAATTTAAGTTTGTATACTGATTTGGGTTATAACTTATGTAGCCTAATCTTGTTTTATACTTGCAAAACTAGTTGCATCAATTTGGAGACAAAACTGGATAGGATTAATATTGCGTACTGAAGTGCCAGCATAGCACATCCGACAGTCCACAGCTCTAGTTGTCGTGTCATCGGACTGAGCAGTGTTTATAATATCGGCATGCAATCAGCCGCAGCAGCATTCTGATAGCCAGCGACCGAACAGAAGCATGAGCATGGATAGCCAGAAAGGAGTACAGAGTTTACTTCAGTCATCAATAAGATCAAAAACAGTATGTATTGGAATCGTGCGGATTTTATTTATTGCCTTCGTTCACGCGGCGCAGGCAAACAAACAAGGTTCGTACGTTTTCAATTGGCATAATTTTCACTACTGTACTGGCGTGTGTAGACAGGCATAAAGTCTCAACTGAACTGGCTTGCTAGCGAGCTATGCAATGACTAGTACTACTGTTTCAGGCTGCATTTTGTAATATGTCCAATGGCCTATCTGCCTAGCAGGTTGTTTAATTAAACAGACAGCTCAGTTAACTTCTAACTTAAAAACCGACTTCTAATATTTGACAGCAAACCACTTATTTCGCCTGCCATTAAGCAGAGTACGGCCTTTCAATGGGCAGCTGAGCTAGCTCGCTAACTAGCTCGCTAGTAGTCTTTGAAGAACTGCATTGCCAACGCGGACAAAACTATACGTACAACGATAACATATCTTTATACATTTTGGTTCTATGGGTTGTTAGAGCTCGGGCTAAAATGTGACACCTGGTTCAGGGTAACATGTGTTTCAAATCAATTACACGCGTTAATTAGTTCTGAAATGTATTCAGCAACATGACTAGCCTGCTAACTAGCTAGTAGTTCAATCTGTGGGGATGTTTTTGTCTTGAGCTAAGTGGGTACAGAACCTTTTTAGATAGTTCGTTAAATATAAGTTTCTTTAAAAATAATTAAACAGGCTATGCTGGTTAGGGACATTTCCAACTCTGTTAATCTGGCATTGGTTGTTGCATAGTTAGCTAGCTGTCAGGACCATCCAAAGTCATGCTAACATCTTGATTGACGTCAGGATCACCCGAATACCGACGCAGCCATTCAATTTACAGCCTTGTCTTTAATGATCTAAATAGGCTAAAATAACAGAAAGCTGAACCAGTGCTTTAGGTAATTAGATAGCCAGCTCAATTGCGAAGTCAATTGTAGCTTGTGAGGTTGGAGCAGCCTTCCTATCAGTGTTGATAACGGTGGTCGTGTCGTGTTAACTAATGAATAGCAGCTCCCTCTGGCTAGTGGAAAAATTGACTGAAACTGCCAAAGCATCTTCGGCTGTATAGGAAAGATTTGGTTATATTCGTTTAGAACTGTAATGTTTTAGTATTCTGTGCTCTTCTCTCTGAACCTTCCTCTCGCCTGTTGTATGGAGTGTACAGTACTAGGTTTTGACGTTCATTATCCCCAGGGGAAACCTGTCCTTATCCTTACAAACTATTATTTGATTCTCTTGTAATAGCGACAATATGGTTATTTGATCTACTACAATATGTATGATTTAAATGTTACATTGCATCCTGTGAACTTTAACACCTACCATTTGAATATACTGTCTTTCTCTCTCCAACCTATAATTTTGTATTGTGTTCAAAACTGTGGCTGGTCTTGTAAAACAGTGTCGGAGTTACAGGCATTGTGTGCTGTGCACTGTATCTTTGACCAAGAATTGGGTGTGATCCTTGCCCTCACCACTGTCACTGAATGGCTTAGTCCGAGCAGGATTAGGCTGACTGTGACTCATGTCCACCTTGAGAGGTAGCTACCTCTAAGCATAGTTTGTGTGGGAGTGCAGGCCTATCTTGGTCCAGGATTAGGCTAGTGCCTGCCCAGAACATTATTCTACTGCCATGTAAGATTTTAAGAATCTAAAAGATAGAGTAGTCCGAGATGGCAACCATACATCATGATTATGACCTTGTGATATGCTATTCTTATAGAGTTTTAGGTCTTTGTTAGCTCTTAGTTTGTTGGTCTACTGTCAGCCACACTAAAACCCAAGTGAGCTTAGATTCACACCCATGTCTGAGGGACAAGGCCACAACTTCCTGATTTAACTGTGGTGTGTTCAAATACAACGTACACAATTTGAGTTGTTTTGTCCTTCACACAATCTATGTTTATTATATGTTCATTTAAAAACGTTTCTTAAAAAAATAAAAAAAAATAAAAAAAAAATCTTAAGATGCAATGGTTTGTGGGAGCGTTGCCATGGCATTGGCCCATGCAGCCCTGTCACACAGTGTATTTATTAGATTAGAAGATTGTCCTATACAGCATAAATTCAAGAGAAAGTACATTCAAAGTTCATCCTCACTCCTGTTTCAATTTCACTTTAAACATGCTGAATTCTGTAGGCTGGAAAGTGTGAGTGAGAGAGTGTGTCTGGCTGTAGAGTGTAAATGTGATAACCATTAGCAGCATGTGGAGGTGATTATTAATGTTGGACTGTTGGAAGGCGTATTAGGAGGGGCAACTAGTTCAGAGACTCTTGAACAGAATGGAATCTCAAAGGTCAGGGGGCAGGGACACCGTTTACATTTGATGTTGACGTTACGTTTGATTCGTTTAGCAGGTGCTTTTATCCAAAGCAACGTACCAAGTGGTGCATGAAAAAGTACAGCCGAAGATCAAGGATCAGAAGTTTAACAGCACAAGGCCCATGTTTATCATCAGGTGTTAGAGCAGATAGCAGGATTGTTATCAGGCTGACAATTGAATATTGTCTATATTTAACTTTGAACAAAATAATCATTCATATCACGTGGGCACATTTGAGTTCAACAACAACTTAGTAATTTGATTGAAGTACCTAATGTCTCTGTAGGGCCTGATTTATATTTATATAAAATATTTTTCTGACTGCAGGTTACAGTACAAGCACTGTTTGTCTATGCAAAGCAACAGTAATCTTGCTGTCTACGGGGGTAGTTCCAAACCAGATGACTCACAAACCACCCTCAGGCAAAATTGAGTTTCTTGTTTCTCTTTATCAAAGGCAAACGGCTAGTATCAATAACAAGCAGATCGTAGCCATGTGTAAAAACACAGTAGATTCCTATCTAATACTCCTCTCTGCAGTGGGTTTGATCGGTGGGTAATCAATTACCATGCAGTCAATCGATTTAGTGGCTAATCGATCATCATGACCTTTTCAGATCCATGTCCATGAAGCTAATTATTGATTAGCTTCATTAGCTTCATTGAAATGGCCCCTAGATCACTGTCCGCCCAACAGGGTTGTCTGGTTGAAATCTAACCAGAAAAAAAAAATACTTTCAACTTTTCTTCACAGCATTTATTCAGTCGGACACAATTCTAGAAGTGCTTCATTTCGGTGAAGGAGAACTCTTGCAGGTAAGAGGGACATTTTAGATCTCATATTCTCTTTCTTTTTTTTTTTCTTTTTTTTTACTGGTTTCAACTGCCACACCAAACTGTTGAGCAAACGCTGGGTGTATTTTGTTATTGTAGTAGTGTAGTGTTGAATGCTTATAAATACACCAGCAGCACGGTGCTGCGCCACCACCCGGGCTAATTTTAGCCCTGTAGAAGTGTGTGTGTGTGTGTGTGTGGGGGGGGGGGGGGGATGTCTTGTACGCTTGTCTGTGGTGAGGGTGGCTTACTTGGCACTGGTGTAGCTAGTACAGGGATTTCACTGCACAAGATGATACCACACACACGCGTGTGCCACACACACACACTGTACCCATACTGTCAGATTCCAGAAAGTTGCCTCAAACAGATCTCTCTAAAAGTCTCTTATTTCTGTTGCCTAATGTGATGGCTAGATCCAAAAGGACCCTTATCTATTTTCCGCCAAGCCCACCAAATCCTGCACATTTAGAATAGACGGTATCAATTTTAGGATGTTCATTGTTTCCTCTTTGCTTTCACAGACAGAGTCCGACATTGATCTTAGTTTATATCATCAAAAAAGGTATGTGTTTATTTGTCATACTAATACCTATAATCTCGTAGACTTTTATATTCAAATGTAAATAATGTATGTGGTTTTCCTTGTCTCTCTCCATGTAATCCTTTAAGAACACCTTTTAGTGTCGTTTACAAAAAGACAGATGGGACAAAATGTCCTTTTCCTGTGTCATGCCTGTGGATATTCTACTTCCTCCTTATTTCCCTAAAGCTATTTTAACAACCACCGTATATAATGGCTTCCCATTCAAATCCATCAACCAATCACAACCTCCCACCACGTTGGAGCATGGCCTGTCATTCCACACCTGCTCGTTGCCCTGCTGTGATTGGCTGGGTGTTTACGACACGCCCACCCGAACGAGGCCGCGCTCCTCAAGAAGAGAGACTTCCGCTGTCATGTCAGCGGAAAGTCTTTCAAACTCAACACAGCCTGTGTCACTATCTTTAGCCCCTACCCAGTTGAGGAATAGGTCTTTTTGTGTTTCCTACTTTTCTCTTGTCTGCACTGCCATCGTGGGGAAATTCTGTTGGGGTGCTTCCTTGATTGGGTCATTATCTGTGTGTGAACAACAGTGTTTGTTGTGTGGCCCCATACATTCACCCTTCACCCTATGTCATACTGCGTCATAATCTATCAGTATTCTCCTTGTCGTGGACGTGACAGCGTTTTCCCCCAGCACTGTCACTGGGTGTCGGCTCCCGGGGCCTCGAGGAGTGAGGCGTGTTCAGGTGTGGCTGCCGTAGGTCCTGGCCTGGGCTTCCTACTGGAGCTGGTCCCTCCACACAGCTGGAGGGGGGAGGGGAGGGAGGAGACATCTGTGGGTCACTCCCTGTTAACGAAGGACCTCTGCCCGTCAGGCCGTCGTCCTCCTGTGTGGCCGTCTGGCACCGTCGCCCGGAGAGACGAGCCCCCGCTGCTGAGCGGTGACGCAGCGCTCGCGCCGGTCTGGACGCTGATGCCCATTTGACGGCAGCAGCCGCCTCGTAACGGCAGTCAGCGACTTCTAACATTCAGCTCTGTGGCGCGAGGGCCGTAATCAAAGCACTTTAATTGGGCCAGACTCACTTGATGGACACTCGTTCTTCGTTTTTTTTTTAATACCTTTTATTTACTGATGGAGGTGGACAGAGAGGGGTAAGACGGGGGTCACTGGCAGGGGAGAGCCATGGAGGAGGGGAGAGTAGGCCTGCAACAAAAACCCTTTGCCGGCACGCCCAGCGTGTGGTGGAGGGTGGCTGTGTGAGTCAGGCTGCCATACCCAGGAGACGCTAACCCATACCAGCCTGGCGCTGTCATCACTGGCCCCGCCGCTACATCAACACTTTCCCCCCTAAACTGGGAACACTGAATCTGTGCTACCCAAGTCATAACACCCCAGGGGAAAGTTGGAGTCATTAGCTTTGATTGTGCTAATCTGAGCCGCCAGTGCATCATCTCCTGAAATATGAAGCATAATTACTGTTATGAGGGGGGGGAGGGGGATGGTATGAGAGGACAAATGACAGGCAGATAATCAGGTTTTCTCTTTCGGATTTCTGTCCGCTGATCTGATTGTGTGTGCTCGGACTACAACGAGAGTCTGAGCAAATCTCCCAACACTGTTTGCCATGCAGTGGCCTGAGGCTTAGTCATGTTTCCCAGCCCAAATCACTTACCCTGCTCTATTTGCATGTCGTATTTCCATAATGGGACACCAGACACCTCCACAATGTGTGTTCTGTCTCCCCAGACACGCCTGCTGGCCGATTCACACTGAGACAACCTACCAAACACTGTTGTTAGGCGTGTTTGCTAGGTTCTTCCTTTCTTCCCCCTTCTCTCCCTCCTCCCCCTATCACCTGCCTATCTCCCCCCCCCCCCCCCTCCTCCCTCTCTCCCTCACCTGTTTCTGTCTGTCCCTGGCCCACACCTGTGAACTTGATGCCCGCTGTTGTTTCTGCCATGTGAGAGAGAAACACTACACGCTAGGGTCTCCCGGCGTGTGTGTGTGTGAGAGACACTAGGGAAGCAGGGCTTCGCAAGAGCCATCCTTTGTCTGGCTGACGGCCTCGTGTTTATGAACCCGCATGACTCCTCCATGTGCTAGCTGTGGTCCACAGACTGTGGTGGGACTCCTCGGAGCAGCCCCAGCACTGTGTGTGTCTGGGCGGGTGGTCTCAGCATGGCCCCCAGGCTGGGCGGCCTGCTGGTGCTGCTGCTGGCTAACCTCTGTGCTCTCTGTCTCAGCTCGGCCCCACACAGAGGGAACTGCCGGCCCATCCGCTTCGAGCCCCCCATGCTCGACCTCCACGAACAGTGAGTACCACTTCCTCCTCCCCCTCCCCTCCTCCTCCGCCTCTCTTTTCTGATCAGGATATAGTTTAATAGGAACAAGGAATTAGCTTTTGGTGCATTCCAGTAAATATATCTGTTGTCAGGACGGTCTGACTCATCTCCTGCGTACGCGTTCCTTCATCTGTGTCCACTTTTCTGAGTCGTGTCTGTGGAATGTGGTTGTGCCGTGCCACATGGTGACGTGAGGGGTCTGCTGGGGTGTCCAGGGCCCTGGAGCCTGGCGTGTGAGGGGATCTGCTGGGCTCTCCAGGACCCTACCAAACACTGTTGTTAGGTGTGTTTGGTAGGTTCTTCCTTTCTTCCACATCTCTCCCTCCTCCCCCTCTCCCTCCCTATCACCTGCCTATCTCCCTCCCCCCTCCTCCTCCGCCTCTCTTTTCTGATCCGGATCAGGATATAGTTTAATATCCAAATAGTTTACGCGACAAGGAATAATCTTTTGGTGCATTCCAGTAAACATATCTGTTGTCAGGAAGGTCTGACTGGTGTGTGTGGGGGGTATGCTGGGGTGTCCATGGCCCTGGAGCCTGGCGTGTGTGAGGGGATCTGCTGGGGTCTACAGGGTCATCGAGCCTGGCGTGTGTGAGGGGATCTGCTGGGGTCTACAGGGTCATCGAGCCTGGCGTGTGTGGGGGGATCTGCTGGGGTGTCCAGGGCCCTGGAGCCTGGCGTGTGTGAGGGGATCTGCTGGGGTGTCCAGGGCCCTGGAGCCTGGCGTGTGTGGGGGGATCTGCTGGGGTGTCCAGGGCCCTGGAGCCTGGCGTGTGTGAGGGGATCTGCTGGGGTGTCCAGGGCCCTGGAGCCTGGCATGTGTGGGGGGATCTGCTGGGGTGTCCAGGGCCCTGGAGCCTGGCGTGTGTGAGGGGATCTGCTGGGGTGTCCAGGGCCCTGGAGCCTGGCGTGTGGGGGGATCTGCTGGGGTGTCCAGGGCCCTGGAGCCTGGCGTGTGGGGGGATCTGCTGGGGTCTACAGGGTCATCGAGCCTGGCGTGTGTGGGGGGATCTGCTGGGGTGTCCAGGGCCCTGGAGCCTGGCGTGTGTGAGGGGATCTGCTGGGGTGTCCAGGGCCCTGGAGCCTGGCGTGTGTGGGGGGATCTGCTGGGGTGTCCAGGGCCCTGGAGCCTGGCGTGTGTGGGGGGATCTGCTGGGGTGTCCAGGGCCCTGGAGCCTGGCGTGTGTGAGGGGATCTGCTGGGGTGTCCAGGGCCCTGGAGCCTGGCGTGTGTGAGGGGATCTGCTGGGGTGTCCAGGGTCATCGAGGAAGCTTGAGCCTGGGTGTGGCTGCTTGGGACCCAACTGGAGCACACTGATTCATATCTCTAGACAACATCAAAAGTTCATGACTAGATTAACCCCCCCCCCCCCCCCCCCCCACAAACACACACGCCAATGTTGACAGAGGGAACGGCGCCTCTGTCAGTCTCGTAGCCTGCGCTGCCGGGGGCGACGAGCTGAGATTTAGGATCGCAAAGTTGGGGACCTTCAGCCCTTCACTCCACACACACACCCACACACAGCTGTCTTTGACCCCCACCTCCCTTCCCCCTGACTTCCTCAATAAACAACCCCCTTATCAGCTGTGCTTGTTTGTAAGGAATCAGCGGGTAACCTTGAGAATATCTCAAGCTCCAACCAGCAGCACTGTCATAAAGACCAGGGTAAATGATTCCCCCACCATGAATCAGTCTGACGGTGCTAATCACCCCTCAGATAAGGCCTGCTTCCTGCAGGGAGCAAGGAGGGGTGGTGTTTGGGGTTTTGAACAGCTATAGGAGGAGGGGGGGCGTCTGAGCCCAGCGCTGACCCCGAACAGCCCCTGATTGGGTGTCTGCACCTGACCTGAAACCTAACTCCCCCCTGACCGCTTGTGACGGGTCAGAGAAAGACCCCCCGAGTCTACAGAAGTTCATCTCGATGCTTTTTATGGTGTTTTTTAAGGGGGTGTTACCTTTTGGTTGGATGATGAAAGCAAGCTCTTGACGTCCTCTCAGTGTCCGAACAACAACAACAACAACAGGACCTTCTGGTGCCTGTTAGCACCAGCTCTCTGATGTGTCAGGGTTAGCAGGCCCCCAGGCTGCTCCCCCGTCCCAGCCCTGTGCAACGCCTCCCCCCCCTCCCCCTGATAGTGGGACGTCTGCCTCACATGTAACTTTAATTCGTTCAATTTGGGTGCCTTTTTTTTTTTTTTTTTTTTTTTACCTCAGATTTGACTTCTGTGTTTTGGGTTTGTCTGTAGATGTGTAAAGATATTTACCCGGCCCCTTTCATACACTGATGTTGCTCATCGTGTAAACTCCTGTGGACCCTGATCCTCTCTCTCTCTCTTTTCCCTCTCCTCTAGGCCTGTTGGGATGCCAAAAATGGAAAAGGTTTATTTGCATAATCCGAGCTCCGAAGAAATAAGTTTGATATCAATATCAGCAACAACTGCACATTTTCACGCATCTTTTTTTCAAAATAGGGTAAGCATTTTTATTTTATTTGTATGTATTCATTTACTTTCCCTGGAGTCGACTTCCTACCTTGGGTCTGCCAGGGAAGGTTCCTGTGCTGGGAGAGTGCACTCTTACAGCCCCTGTGTTGTGTTGTGTGTTGGGGTGTGAACAGTGTTGTTATGGGGCGTGATACTTACTTGTCATCTCAGAGTTAATTAGGGCCTTAAAAACAAAGTGTTCCTCCCCTTCAGTTTAAGAACAGAAGAAGAAGATATGTCCTATTTAGTAGTGAGGCTGGGTGGTCACCTCCTGAGGAACAGCTAATTAAAGGAGTCCAGAGCCGGGGCTTGTGACACTAATAAATTACACCCATCACACCTGTTCCTGACACACTCGTAAATTGCAGCCTCAGGGGGTGTGTGTGTGTGTGTGTGTGTGTGGAGGGTTAGGCTGGCCAACAGATACACTAGATTAGAATGTCACCAGACAGGTCTTCCTTAAGATGACAGTGTGCAGTTTGTGTACATCATTAATCAAACTGAAACATTGGGAAGATGATTGCTCTGACAAGTGTGCTGTTTCATGTCTACTTTCATGTAGTGTTTCGGCCAGCTCCCTGATGAGTGTTTCTGTGTCGGTTTCAGGTGATTCCTCCGGGGGGAAACACATCCTTCGACGTGGTGTTTCTCGCCCGGGTCGTAGGGAACGTAGAAAATACTTTATTTATTAATACATCACACCATGGGGTGTTTACATACCAGGTAAGCTACCGAACTCATTAAACACGAACAGTGTTCCATTTTTCCTCTGGAACATGATGCTAATTGGACTGGGTGGTTTGGTTTTCCCTCTCGTCACGGCTGCTGCAGGTTTTCGGTGTTGGAATCCCCAACCCCTACAGACTCAGGCCCTTCATAGGAGCCAGGGTCCCAGTGAACAGCAGCTTCTCACCACTGATAAACATCCACAACCCCCACAGTGAACCGCTGCAGGTGAACCCCCTCAGATCGCCCCGTCTGTCCGTGCTGTATTCTGTCTGGCGGTTCAATACCTGACTGACTTCAACATCGGTGGGATGGCGTTTACTGAGGGCGCGTTTGTTTCGACTCCCCTCCAGGTTGTGGAGATGTACTCCAGTGGTGGCGACCTGCATCTCGAGTTGCCAACAGGCCAACAGGGAGGCACCAGAAAACTCTGGGTGAGTTTCAACTCATGTTCCCTCCGCTAAAGCTAACCCCGTGCCATGTATCAGGGGCCTGGCTTTGTTTTCAAATGTGGGTGGGACGGCTTTTTCTGAGGATGCGGCCGTTAAATATTTGTATCGAGAGGTCGAGGTTGTTGCTGAGGCGTGTTCCGGTGGCTAACCGCGCTCCGTGCACGCCTGTGTGCGCCGGCCGCTCGTTTCAGGAGATCCCCCCGTTTGAGACGAAGGGGGTGATGCGGGCCAGCTTCTCGTCGAGGGACGCTGACAACCACACGGCCTTCATCAGGATCAAAACGAACGCACCCAACCAGGAGCAGTTCATCATCCTCCCTGTGGAGGTGGAGGTCACCTCAGGTGGGTCCCCCTGAACCCTGACCTTTGACCTTTTGTGTGTGACTGGAGACCCGTGGTGAAGACATAGTATGACCGTGTGGTTCTCAATCCTGGTCCTCGGGACCCCCTGCCCTGCATGTTTTAGATGTTTCCCTGCTCCAACACACCAAATCTCTGAACTCCTCCTTCGTCTGTTGCTTCCAGCACCTGGTATATACTCGTCCACAGAGATGCTGGACTTTGGTTCGCTACGGTCACAAGGTACGTGGTCGTATGAATGCCCCAAAACACTGCCCACCCAGGACCGCCTTGTCGTATGTCCATGACCATGCACTTCTATTTCCTTTATTCTCTGTCTGACTCTCTCTCTCTCTCTGACTCTCTCTCTCTCGCTCTCGCTCTCTGACTCTGTTTCTCCTCTTGTTTTGTTCCAGATCGACCAAAGCAGCTAAATTTACACCTGCTTAATTCGGGAACAAAAGACGTCCCGATCACAGTAAGTCGTTCACTTCCTGCTCCGGTCGGCGAGGCGACGATGACACGACTCGGTACCTTCCGGAAGGTGACTCTTGTGTTTTCTTCCTCAGAGTGTCAGGAGCACACCGTCAAACGAAGCAGTCTCGATAGACTTTAAAGCCATCACGCTGAAAGCAGGAGAGAACAGATATACCAAAGTTGCAAGTATTAGTTTTGATGGTAAGTCCTGCACATGAATACTCCAACCCAGAATGTTGACCGTGGCATGCTGAGGAAGAGACAGTCATTTCCTGTACCCTGGCCCGGCTCCAGAGGAAAAGATTACGTTATTTCATTTACAAATTGCTAACCTCCACGAGCACCCCTGTATGAAAATCACATTAAATGATCAGATATGCACTCTTTCAATTGTTGTCACGGGTCAGAGACACATTGTCGTAAGGGAAGTTGAGGAGAGAGAGACTTGTGTTTTGCACAACTCTGGAGTCTCCACTGTGGCAGTCTTTCCCTGATGAACTGAATTTCTGCTTCTGTTCCAGCTTCCAGGGCACGAAAACCATATCAGTTCACTGGTAAAATTACAGTGAAAGCGAAGGAGAAAAGCTACTCTAAACTAGAGATCCCCTATCAAGCAGAGGTCCTGGAGGGGTGAGTGTCAGAACCAGGCCGTCACACCAGGGGGTCGTGTCAAAGTTTTAGGAGGGGACGGCTCTAGTGCTGGGAGTTGGCACTGGGGCAGTGTAGTTTGGCCTGTTAAATCCCTGAAGGTCTGGTCCTGTCTTGGCAATTATTTAAACGTCCTTCGAGGTGAAGGATTGAATTTCAAAAGCAAGCCCAGGTTGATGGTGGCTCCTGTCCTGGGTCTGGGGTAGGTACCTGGGCTTCGACCACACGGCCACCCTGTTCCACATCAGGGACAGCCCCGTGGACCCCGTGGACCGGCCCATCTTCCTCACCAACACCTTCAACTTTGCCATCCGGATCCACAACGTGTCCCTGCCTGAGCTGGCCAGGACCATGTTCAGGGTGAGTACTGCAGCAGCTCTGCCAAGGCCACACTCACACAGTCCTCCTGGAAGACCTTCTGGTGACCTGACTCCCCCCCCCACCCCAGGTGCACAACTTCAGCGCCCCCATCCTCATCCCCCCTCAGGAGTCGCGCTACATCTTCTCCCTCCTCTTCCGGCCCGTCCGGCCCTCCATCCACATCGACAGCAACATCCTGCTCGTCACCAACGCCTCCAAGTTCCACCTGCCCGTCCGCGCCTACACCGGCTTCCTGGAGGTAGGCTTCGCCGCGACCACCCGCCACAACACACAGGGGGGCTGGGGGGGGTGGGGGGGGGCACTGACTTTGGCAAACTATCTCTGGAGAACAGCCTTCCAACTCAGTAGTTCCCAAACTAAATACACACTAGAGGTCTAAGTACACTGGCATCTTTCATACGCACTGAAAGCATCATTCCTGGTCAAATGGGCAGTTTTTCCCTTGAACTGGGAATCCTTCAAATGAGATCTTTTGAAATGTTTGCGTATTTGGGGGTTAAAGGCTTCGTTCTGTGCATCCAAGGCCGTGGTATCTGACTGGTTCTCTGTCCCCTCGTTGTGTGTGTGTGTGTGCGTGTAGCCCCTGGTCCTGTCCCCCAGCCTGAAGGAACACCAGCTGGACTTTGGCATCCGCAGCGTGACGGACACCAGCAGCATCGTGTTTGTGGTGATCAACAGCAACCCTATAGAGGTGAGCGTTCTTTCTGACCGCCCCCCCCTCAATGAGAACAGCCTCCCTTTGACCCGACGGTCAAATCGAATCTTTTCTCTCTCTCCTTCCTTTTTTTGGTCTTTCCTTCCTCTTTTCTTCTTTTTCTGAAATGTTTTTGTTCTCTTTTTCCTGTTTCCCCCCTTCCTCTTCTCGCCTGCCCCCCCAGCTGGAGATAAAGTCCTGGCTGGTGACGGGGGACAGTCTGTCCATGGAGCTGCTCAAGACGGAGCGGGGGAATCGGACCGTGGCGCTGGGGCGCCTCCGAGAGCTGCACAACAGCTCCGCGGCACACCACAAAACTGTGAGGGCACACACACACACAGTGAACAGAAACACTGGTAGACTCGGGGGTTGGGTCTGCCATCCTGTGTGCATGGATGCACAGCGTATGTAAAGCCTCCTGCTGTCTCCTGGTCCAGGCGATCCTGGCGTCGGGCTACTACGCTGCGTTCAGGGTCACCCTGGTGGCCAGGGCCCTGGAGGGGGTCTACGACGGGGCCGTCCACATCACCACAGACTACCAGGTACGCACACCTCCTGGCCCCTTGAGCCCTGCTCTGCAGCCCTGGAGCCCTGCTCTGCAACCCTGCAGCCCTGCTCTGCAGCCCCGCTCTGCAGGCCACCTCGGCTGCAGGGTTGGATCCCCGACTCCTGTCCTTGTCGACGAAGTGTCCTTTAGCAAGGACTCTGAGCCCCTAGTTGTTCCTTATTATAGCGTGTGTGTGCTTGTGGGAGAGTAGAGAGAGTGTGTGAGAGGCAACCATTTAAAGCCCTTTGAGTAGCGCTAAGGTACTAAAGCGCTGTATAAATGCAGTCTCATTACCGTTCACCTTCTGACAAAGTGTCCCTGTTTCTGTCCCAGATATTAACCGTCCCCGTGAAGGCTCTCATCGCCGTGGGAACGCTGAACAGCGCGCCCAAACACATGGTCCTGCCGCCCTCCTTCCCAGTAAGTCGGAACTGCCTGGTCTGATGGTGGCGCTGGCCTGTCATGGCAAACAAACAGACCCTTGTGCTTTGGTTTGTTTTTGCTGGTTCTCTTTACAGCGTGGTTGAGTTGATGAGGACGACTCAGGATTTTGGAGGCCTGTCGGACTGGATTACATGTGGAGGAGTGAGGGAGGGAGGGAAACGAGGGAGGGAGAGAGGAGGAGGGGGGGAAGGGGGGAAGGGAGGGAGGTGTAGACGTGAGGGTCCAGTTCCACTGAGCCAGCTCCAACAGTGTGCAACTGATCCAATGTCAGACATGGCAGGAAGAAAACAAATATTCTCTGAATAAACTGGACACAAAAAAACACATTGTTCCGTATGCCAGCCACCTGAGGGCTGTGAACACCTGTGTTTGCCTGCCTGTGTGGGCGTGCCTAATTGTGAATGCACCTGTGTGTGTGTCCCCTTCTGCCTCCAGGGAAAGATAGTCCACCAGAGTCTGGGCATCCAGAGCTCGTTCTCCCAGAGGGTTCGTTTACAGCAGATCCGCTCTCTGACAGAGGACGTCCGGTTCTACTACAAACGTCTCCGTAGCAACAAGGACGAGCTGGAGCCCAGGAGAAAGTCCAAGGTGTGTGTGTGTGTGTGTGTGTGTGTGTGTGTGTGTGTGTGTGATCTCAAACTGTGCCCTGCTGTCTTTTGATATTCACTAAGAATGTTGACTGGTATTAAGTTTCGTCTCTAACCGTGTGTCTGTGTGTGTGTCTGTGTGTGTGTGTGGGCGTGTGCATCGGCTCGTTCCCTTCCCTCCACACAGGTAGCAAATATTTATTTCGATGCCAGCTTGCAGTGTGGCGACCACTGCTACGTGGGCCTTCCCTTCGTCTTGAAGTGTGAGTACCCTGGAGGCTCCCGCCTGTCCTGGGTTGGGCCAGGCCTCCACCTGCCCTGTACCTGTGTAGTGTGAGCGAGCAGCAGGAGGATGTGGGACAGCAGACATGCTGGCCTGTTGCGGATAGTCAGGGTTAGGATTTAGGCAACGTAATAGTCCTATTAAGGTAACGTGGAGGCAAACGTTCGGCGACCCTTTGAGGTGACGTGGAGGGTGTGGCTGGCGTGTGTTCCCAGCGGAGGCGCGGCCCCACGGCCTGGCCCTGCAGGAGGACATCTGGGACGCGGACGTGGACCTGCACCAGAAGCTGCTGAGGCGCTGGAAGGAGCTGAAGGAGCGCTCCGGCCACGAGTGAGTCACATGACGCCGGGGTCCAGGGGGAGGGGGGGGGGGGGCGGGGCAAGCGTCCGGCGCCGTCAGGTCACACAGCGCCTGCTTGTTCCGCTCACACATCAGGGGGATGGGTTTGGGGGGTTTTTGCGCAGGATCGAGGCCGTGTTTGAGGTGAACACGGACCTGCAGAAGAGCGTCCAGGCCAGGGTCACCGCCCAGCTGACCTGGCCGTCGCTGGTCAACTCCTCCCAGAGGATCACCTTCCCCCTGACCAACACCAACAGTTCCTCTGTGAGTTTGGAGATGAATAAGCGCACGTGTGTGTTTGTCCCGCATGCATGCAAGCTGTAATGTGTGTGTGTGTGTGTGTGTGTGTGTGTGTGTGTGTGTCGTGCAGGAGGAGGAGGTGGTTCTGGAGAACCCTGCAGATGTTCCTGTCTACGTACAGGTTCTCCCGCTCGCCCTGTTCCCCAACCCGTCCGTGTTCACTGGGAAGCTGGCTGACAGGTAGGAACCACAGAACACTTCGGTCCTTCTCTGGACCAGTCCAGACTCAAGCCTGGTTCCACCTGGTAACATACCCTCTCCTCTGGTAACACCTCTCTCTCATGTGCCCCCGCTAGGTTCCCACTAGGGAAGCTGTCCAATATCAACATAGACACAAACACGCTGGAGTTTCAGGTCAACAGAAACATGGTAGGAATGATCCTCAACATCTTACTGGCTCACTGTTTCAGTTGTAGTTCATTGAGAAACTCGGATAGAAGTTATATCTTGTTTAAAAGTGATTCTGCAGGTAACACAATTCTGTGTGTGTGTGTGTGTGTGTGTGTGTGTGTGTGTGTGTGTGTGTGTGTGTGTGTGTGTGTGTGTGTGTGTGTGTGTGTGTGTGTGTGTGTGTGTGTGTGTGTGTGTGTGTGTGTGTGTGTGTCAGAACTCTGTGTTAAAGAGCAGTGCAGGATTCGTGGAAGACTCCTCCAAACCCTTCGTCTACAACCTGGTCCTGCTGCCCGGCGAGGTCAGATCCTTCAACCTGAGGTTCACGCCTGTCAGCAACCACTCAGTCTCCTCGCTGCTCATAGTCAGGTATGTCTCTCTCACACACACACACAGTTTAACAGCTCACCCTCAGTAACCTCCATGTCTTCTTAACACACCTCCTGACCTGTACTGATAGTTAACCTCAGTGTTAAACTCCTGTTCTGTTCGGTTGTGGTGAATTTGCACCTGTGCACTCCACGGGGGGAACATTCAGAATGTCTGTTAAATGCATTTTTTTTTTTCAGGAACAACTTGACGGTGATAGATATGATCATGGTCCAGGGCCAGGGGGCCACAGAGACCCTGAAGGTGGCGGGGAAGGCCCCAGGACCAGGCAGCTCCTTGAGGTTCAAGATGACTGAGGGCCTCCTCAAAGACTGCACAGAGAGTAGGTTCCTCCAGAGCAGCGTCCTCACAGACTGCACAGAGAGTATGTTCCTCCAGAGCAGCGTCCTCGCAGACTGCACAGAGAGTAGGTTCCTCCAGAGCAGCGTCCTCGCAGACTGCACAGAGAGTAGGTTCCTCCAGAGCAGCGTCCTCACAGACTGCACAGAGAGTAGGTTCCTCCAGAGCAGCGTCCTCGCAGACTGCACAGAGAGTAGGTTCCTCCAGAGCAGCGTCCTCACAGACTGCACAGAGAGTAGTTTCCTCCAGAGCAGCTTCCTCGGTCTGCACCAGCAGCTTCCTCACAGACTGCACACAGTGTTCCCCCCCCTCAGGTCCTAATGTAAACAAAAATGTTCTGCTCAGTGAGTTTTTTCTCAGCCTGACTGAGGACCCCTAGTTCCAGACCTGGGGGGGGCGGGGGGGTGGGGGGCAGGTGGTTTGGGGGGTTGTGGAGTTTGGAGATTGCAGGCGTGGGGCTCCACGGCAATGCTGTAGGCATAGAGCAGTACAAAGAGCAGCTGTTACTGGTACTGTAGATGTAGCTATGGATACGGTATATATCATATATCACACACTTGTCCATAAGCTCTACTAGAAGGAACCAAAACAAACCATTAGTATTTATCTTCGATTGCTTTACTGTTCTACTGTTTGTAGTGTTAAAGGTATCGACGTGCCTTTCTGAGTCTCCTCTGCATGGGCATGGCCCGTTCAGGTCGTCCTTAGACGGGGGAGATCCTCAGGATGTGTCTGTGCTGTCATCTGAGCAGCCGTTTCCTCTTTTGTCTCGTTCAGAGTCGAGGACCAAGGAGCCCAACTTCACCCTGCGGAGGACCTTCAGGGTGGAGAACACCGGCCTGCTGCCCATCCACATCCAGCCCGCCCAGATCAACGGGAAAGCCTGCGAAGGATATGGATTCAAAGTTCTCAACTGTCAAGAATTTGCACTTATGCCAAACGCTTCGAAAGACCTTGTCATATTGTAAGTGGGGAGTAAAACGGAATGGCGTTTTTTAGTGGCGGGGGGGATGCTGGGTAAATGTGATGCCCACAGCTGGCTGGGGTTTCAGAAGTAGGCCAGCGCAGGGAAGGAAGTATCGCAACAATCGTGTGTGTGAGGCCTCACTAGTAGCAAGAGGATAGATGGCCTCTCTGTTTCCCCTCCCCACACGCTCTGAGCTCTCGTTTCACTTCAACCTTTTAAACACCCAACACGCACCTTGGAAGGCCTGGAGCCTGCTGCTGCTGCGAGCCCTGGGTCTCTGTGGACCAGGGGGATGAATAACTGCGATTGAGACGTAGGAAGAAAACGGGCTCTGTGTCCTCGCGCAAAGCCGCTAATGTCTGCATTTCCCTGAAAAGACGTTCTGGCTGGCTTGAATAACTGCGAGTATTAGTCACACGAGCTTTAAGGGGCGGTCGGCAGGGTTTTCACTGATTTCATAAACTAGGGTGTATCTGTCTGAAATAGTCCTGGCCTGGCTCTCGAAAATGAGCCGCTTGCAACATCCGCGATTACCACCCGCGTGTTCACACCATTTCCTGCTACTGTAGGGCTAAGGGTCACGGGTCATACCAGTGTAGTGTGACAAGTTATTTCCGTGACAGTGTTGCAGATATGAGTGTTTCAATGTATAAGCAGTATGTCCGAGCCCTTCCTCATGTCTCTTTTTCACATTCACTAATGGAGTGTACAGACTCGGTCACGCCACCACTAAATAACCTGGTCAAATTCTCTCTCCTCCGCCCACTCTCTCTTCCCCTTCCTGCTTCCTCCCACCCCCTTCCTTCTCTCTCCCTCCCTCCCTCCCTCGTCTCTCCCTACCTCCTTTCCTTCTCTCTCCCTACTTCCTTCTCTCCTCTCTCCTCTCCTACTCACTCCCCTCTTCTCTCCCTACCTCCTCATCCCCCTCTCTCCCTCCCTCCCTCGTCTCTCCCTACCTCCTTTCCTTCTCTCTCCCTACTTCCTTCTCTCCTCTCCTACTCACTCCCCTCTTCTCTCCCTACCTCCTCATCCCCCTCTCTGTCTCTCTCTCTCCCTCCTCTCCCGTCTCTCCGTCCCAGGTTTACACCTGACTTCACGTCCTCCCGGGTGATCCGGGAGCTGAAGCTGGTGACGGCGGGCGGCTCGGAGTTTGTGTTTGTGCTCAACGCCTCGCTGCCGTACCACATCCTGGCGGCGTGCTCCGAGAGCCTCCCCAGGCCCAGCTGGGAGCTGGAGCTCTACGTCATCGTGTCCCTCATCATGAGGTCAGCGCGCCAGCCACATTGTCAGCCTAGCGGCCACATGGTCAGCCTGGCGGCCACATGGTCAGCCTGGCGGCCACATGGTCAGCCTGCCGGCCACATGGTCAGCCTGCCGGCCACATGGTCAGCCTGCCGGCCACATAGAGGCTACGTAGCATGCCTAGCTAAACTGCTACATAGAGGCTACATAGCAGGTATAGAGGCTTGCAACTCTAGATGTGAAATCCTTTTTGTCTTGTTGATGGTTGATTATTAAATCCAAGACCACAGCTGTCATTAAATTCTGTCTATGGCATCAAGCAGGATTAATTGATACTATCTACAGGAGTTAATGGCAACTGCTGCCTTTTGATTGAATAATCCTCTGTCCTGTATGTGGGTTGTTTGTAACCCCAGGCCTGTGTCTCTCCAGCTCCATGTTCCTGCTGGTGATAGCCACAGCCTACCTGGAGGCCCAGGGCATCTGGGAGCCCTTCAGGAGACGCCTGTCTCTGGAGTCCAACTCTCCCTTGGAGACAGGCCGCCCCTTCGACCTCAGGGAAATCGCACGCATTCAGAGCGACACAAAGTGAGTGATTTTACAGCGTCACCTATATAGACCGCAGAGGGAAAGCGTCAGTTGAGGTGGTGGTGGTACTGAGCACCAATGAAATGGATGACAACACAAAAACCTGCTTCTTCTCGTTTGTGGTTGTGTAAACAGGAAACCCCCTCTGTGTCTCGTGTGTTTCAGCTTGAATGACTTCAGCGACTCACAGCAGAACCCCTTGCGGGGCGTCTATGGGGCAGGGGGGCCCTCGCGGGGCGGGGGCCGGCAGGGAATCAACCGGGGGCCCCCAGACCCCGACAGCCAGAGAACCAGAATGGGCTTCGGCCGCTCCACTATGCAAGCCTCCTCCTCCTCCCAGCCTGCCAGAGGAGGAAACCCCCCGGGCCAGGAGGGGGCCGGGGGGGTGGTGGCCAGCCAGCTACCCACCCGGAAGGCCCGCAGCTCCAAGCATCCGGTTGTGGGGGTCACGGAGCTCCAGGCTCAGGGCTCGACGGGGTCGCCGCTGCCCCAGCACAGGGCTCTCTGCACGGACGACCCCGACTACGCCAACCTGCTGGGGGCCATGGACAACGACATGGAGCGACCAGAGACTCCGCTGCCGGAGGCCTCGCAGGAACAGGGCTCTCAGCCAACACAGAACAAAGGTGAGCTCACAATCCAGCTGCTACCTCCTCCTCCTCGATCACAGCAACCGTGGTCTCTGGGAAGATGAACGGGCTGCAAGGAAGGGAGAGAGGGAGTGTGTGATAAAATCACTTTTGATCAATTATGAATGGGAATAAATTCCCATTCATAATTGATCAAAAAATTATTCTGTGTCTGAGGCAGAGATCCCAGGTAAATGATACCAATGGTTCTTTGCGTGTTTGTGTGTGTGTTTTCCCGCAGTGCCGGAGTCTAAAGGGAAACTGCGGGGTAAAACTAAAGCCCAGAAGAAGAAGGAGGAGAAGGAGAGGAAGGCGAAGGGAAGGACTCAGGGAGACGAGCTCAAAGACCCGCTGGCTGACAACGACGACAGCTCCTCCACCACCACGGAGACCTCCAACCCCGACACGGAGACCAGCACCAAAGAGGTTGGACACACACACACACAACGTAAACACACACACACACAAATTGGTCTTACTTGCGTTACGAGGTCTTGCCCTCCTCCCTCCCTTTTTTTCAGGAACCAGTGAAAAAGAAAGGGCGAACAGTCACCTCAGAGAAACAAAAGGAGGACATTTCGTCCTTCCTCGCCAAACCCCAAATCAAGAAACAAGCGAATGCGAAGAAGGAGCCCCAAGTCGAGAAGTCCAGGTTCGTTTGCCCTCGTAGCGAGAGCCAAGCCTCCCTGTTACCTCTGATAACCTCAATGTCTTGATTTTGCTCTTGTTGCTGTCTATGGCCCTCTGCTCACCGTGACCCTCTTGCTGTTGTCAGTTCCCTGGAGCTGCCGTACGTCACGCCGCTGGAGAACAAACAACGCAAGACCTTCACTTCCAAAGCCCTGGTCCACCCGAGTCCACCCAATGGCCCCAAAACAAGGACCCTGCAGAAACCACGCCGTGAGTTCCCTACTATCCCCACTATCTCCCCTACTTCGCTTCTTTGTTTTTGTTTTTTTTCCCTCACCTTTTGACACTGTGGTGTTCTCTGCGCCGCAGTACACTGTGGGAAGGCGGAGGAGGGGCGTCCGGCGCCGCTGGTGAAGCTACCGTCCGCCGGTTCCGTCCCAGAGCTGCACCACAGCAGCAGCTCCGAGGGCGAGAAGGAGTTTGCTGCTCCGGAATGGGACGTCCCACTCCCCAAATCCTGCAATCGTGAGTCCCGTATCCCCACCCCATATCCCCGCAGGAGAGGAAGGGTTAGTCCCCTACTTCCAGGGTCAGGCTTTAGGGTGAACATGAAGGGTTAGTCCCCTACTTCCAGGGTCAGGCTTTAGGGTGAACATGAATGTTCCCCCGGCTTGTAGGCCACCAGCCACCTAGATTTGTAGACCCACCAGCCTATCAGACAACCATAAGCCTATGAGCCTCTCTCTACTAAGTGTTATGCGTGCGGATGCAGAACTTCCCAGGCTGTGTGAATGAGTCACAGCGCTGCTCTCCTCTCGCTCAGCAGAGGCCGACAGTCTGCAGCAGATCTCTATCCGCACCATGAACGCGGACTCCTTCCTCAAGAGAGCCCTCTCAGCCAGGACGTGCTCCCCGCCCCCGCCCTCCTCCCCCAGCCTGGTCCCCAGAGGAACGTACAGCAGCGTGCTCAACGCCAACAGGTACTGACCCCGCCACTCTCCTTCCTCCCATCCTCCATCAGGCCCGGCCTCCGCACACGCCCTGGCCTGGCTTGCCAGATGGTCTTGTCACACATGCCCATCTGGGAAGTCGTCCTTGGAAACTGTTTTGGAAAAGGGTCACTTTGAAAACAAATACTTTGGAGGTGATTGGATGAACCATCTGTCTATCACGGGCTAGATGGATTTCTGAGTGGTTGTCATCTTAGATACCCGCCTTGCTTCAGCCACAATCCCCACCTCACCAAAGTCCTCTCTGCGTTTCTGTTCCAGTGAGACCAACTTGAAGAAGGCTCCCGGGAACAAGATGAGTAACCCTGCGTCTCTCCCAGGGAAGGATGGCAACCCCACGTTTGCAGCCGTTGCCGCTGGATACGACAGAAGTCCAGGTGATCTACATATATCACCTCTGACCTCACCTTGCCTTACTTGGCACTCGATAAGATGTCAAATGATAGCAATGTATTTATTTAGCAGGCGCTTTTATTCAAAGCGGACATGCAGGGGGTGATTAGAACTGGTGAAACGCTCTAATCACGGAGCCATACCTATCACATTTCTTACCTCACCTCGTCTGCAGCACTGTTGAATAGCCTCTGCAGCTGTGGCACACAGACTTGAGATGTTGGCATGTTTGTGTGGTCGTCAGGTGGCTCTGGCCCTGGTAAGCCCGAACCCCAGGTGAAGACTCTGGGTCACATGACGTCCGTCGAGAGTGACAGCTCTGACAGGTAACACATTCCGTGTTCATGTCATCAGAATAATAATAATAATAATTAAAAAATGGTGTAGTGCCAGTTTTTTAGTTTACAACAAATCTTTTTCTTCACAGCTCTGGATTGTGGAGTCCCATTGATAGTGCCAACAGCCCAAGCTATAATTCTGTCAACTCCTTTTCGGCGTTTGGACCCAACAACTCCTTCAACCTGACAGGGGGTGAGTAACTGGAGTCTTGTGAGGGAGAACGTATTATATAATCGCTTGCTGTGTTGTCGTGGCTGTGGGTGTGGGTCTGAAATACCCAAACAAATACTGTCAGTCCATGAATCCGGCCCGTATATAAACAAATCCAAACTCACAGCGACTCCTAACTCAAAATAGAAAAGCCACCTCACCGCTCTTTATTTGACGTCCTCGTTGACCTGGTGTGTGTGTTTATTCGCTGCCTGATCTCTCCGTGTGCGCTTGGTTTAGTCTTCAGCGGGATGTCGTTCCCCAAGCCGCCTGAGCCTCAGCAGAGCTGGTCCGAGTTCAGCCCTGTCTCCTCCTCCATCTGGGACGTCCCGAGCAGCGAACCCATGCACACCTGGCCAAGCAGCTCCCCCACGGTGCCAACCACGGTAGGACCCCCCCCCCCCCCCACACACACACACACACACACACACACACTTGGACGTCCACTTCCCACAGTCCACATGCAGTTAAATATAAATAAATGGATGATGCCAATGGCCGCCCTCTAAAGACTCCTCTCTGTTGTGTGCTTGTTTAGTCCATCCTGGGCCACACGAGGAACCCCTGGTCCACCACCACTCCCTACAGCAGCTCCATCTGGTCCACCAGCCGAGACCAAGCCCTGCACTCCTTCTCCGCGCCCTCCGGCCCCCCCTCCGCCCTGCCCGACCTGGGCAGCGTCCCGGCCCCGCCGGCCCCCCCCGGCCCCCCCGAGATCAGCCGCACCTTCAACCCCTGGAGTATGTGGGGCCCCACGCCGGGGAGGCGGGGCTCCGAGCCCTGGCCCAGCAACTCTGACCAATAAGAGAGCAGTAGAACGTCCACCCCAACGAACACGGACATGTTGTCGTCAGGGTTACTTTGTTAATCGGTACTTCCGTTCACTCGGACGTAGATCGCATCCTCTTTTGAATCGGTCGGAAACGGTGGATTAAAGATTGCGACGTCCACGTTCAGTTCCCCCTCAGTAAAGGTGCTTTGCATTCAAAGCCGGGAAAAAAAATTAAAAAATATATATATATTTGGATTTGTTTTAGCAATAACCTTTTATATGTATGAAGCTTCTTGAAGGTTGGAAAGTGACGATGCGAAGCTGTTCCTTGGTTCCATGTACCCCATGATGCTGCACTTATGTTTGAGAGGTTTATGTCATGGTTCTGTAGGCCTCTGTTTGAAAAGGCCCCCAGGTGGAAATCCACACGCACTCTGTTTTATAGGTTGGTTCCAGTTTTTACATAGTCCTGGCATCAGTATATTTTGAAAGTTGAGGAAGAACATCCAGGAAAACTTTTTTCAGTGATTATTACGCCAGAAATACAATTTTATGATCAGGATATCGTTTAACAGCTGAGAGCTTAAAGCCCAGATGTTTTTTTCGTCAAGATCACCAATTGGCCGCGGATCGGGAAGACATTGTGTTGATGTTACTTATTTTTTAATTAGGTTCTGCTGAAAGTGAGGAGAGAAAAAAGAAGCTTTTTGTTGGAATTGATATTAAGTTGGTCATGTTAAAGGGATTAATGAACTTGATTACGTTTGGGGTAACACTTGACTCTGATTTGACATTGTATGTTCTTGCATAGTAATATCTGTAGTAAATACCTTGTTATTGTTAAGTTACATCCATATCGTGATATGGTCTTTAGGTTACAAGTATAACCAGTTATATGAGGGGAGGGCAGGTCCCTGCAGAATTAGGTGGAAGTTGTGTAACATCCACCCTTTCTATTATAAAACAAGATCAATGCCAACAACCATTTACCCCCTTTGTGTCCACCCCACAAAGACTTGTTTAGTTTCGGATAATAACCTATGCAGCTCAACTGTTAGACCATGCAACTCTTGTGTGATGACCATGTTGTGACACTGAAGTTACTATGTTCTAATGAATGTCAACCCCAGGTCAAGTGTTACTCATGTTTGTACTGTTCATCACTTGCATTTGTCACCCAGTTGAAATAAAAAGGTATCTGACTGGAACAGGAAGAGAAGTAAATGTAATGCAAAAGAAAAAAACAATTTGTATCCTTTATACATTTAGAAAATTTTTAGTTTATATGACCCTTGCCAAGTAAGGAAACTTTTCATATCAAGCCATAGTACCACTTAGCAAACCATCCCTACTTCCTACAGGGTAGTACCACTTATATAACCATCCCTACTTCCTACAGGGTAGTACCACTTATATAACCACCACTACTTCCTACAGGGCAGTCTAAGGGAGGCCATGAGTAGCTTTCTGAACTTGTCAAGATCGCACGTCTTCATCACAGACACCCGATGGCTCTTCTTCAGCATGTCGGTCTGATCCAGCGCCATCATCCCTCGGCACAGCGCCCCCTGCAGCTCCACGCGGACGGGGCACTCGACGCTCTCCGTGACCACGCTGCCGTCGACGCACGCTGCGACGGCGTAGGCGTCGTAAGACACGAAGCCGGAGCCGAAGAAGACGTCCCTCTTGGTCTTCAGGGCCTCCTTGGAGTAGGCCCAGCAGCTGGACGTGATCTTCTTCATGAAGCGTGCGGCAGGGGCATCCTGGTTGACCAGCTCCTCGAAAAACTCCTGCTCGATTCCAAACAAACATGACCAGATTGTCTTTTTAGGCATTTTTCATGCTTCGTTGGGTCATTTATTAGTGAAAAGCGAGAAGAACAATATGATATTATCATATGACGTATCACCTTGCTGGTCGGTTTATCTTACCCAAGTGAGTTTATTTCTGCAGCAATATTCCCATGATGCAATGCGTGTTGGGCAGAGATACTCTTCCAGCACTACGTAGGCAGATTCTGGGTCCATCACAAAGTTAAACTCTCCACACAGACTGACGTTTCCTTTCCCTGCAAGATGAAACAGTCAAAAGACAAGTTCCGTAGGAGACGAAGGAGGTAGACAACATTTCTTATGATCACTAGATTCAAGGACACTGGTAGGTCAGCTTTCAAACACTTCCATTCAAATGTCTTTTAAAGTTCAAGAACCATACCCCAACAGATAAAACATATTTTAGTTTGTGATTACCTTCCATATTCCCTCCCATTATAAACAGATCCTTCAGCTTTGCAGGAAATGTAGGATCGAGTCTGACTGCAAGAGACAGATTTGTGAGTGGTCCCAGGGCTACCAGAGAGACCTAAAACACGGTAAATCAAAGAAAGTAGTACAATTATCATTTTGACCACAAGAGGGCGCCCACACGCTAAAGTAACTGGTTAGAAGGAGTAAATCGCACAGAAGGGCATTCATGTTACCTGCTTCTGGTTATCAGACACAAGTCGGATCAAGGCGTTGACAGCGCTCTCAGTCTGGATCTTCTCTTTCCACAGTGGATCTCTATCTTCTAACACATCCCCAAGCCCATCTGTACCAAAGTGGTCCTTTATGGCGTTGGTGGCCCCAACCAAGGGACCTGTTGAACCTTTGTACACCGGAATCTGGGGGAATTGAATTACAGGTCCAGCACCACAACTTGGTCAAATAAAACGTGTCATAACATGAAACAATGCAAATCCTCGAATTACGTTATTTTCAACACATGGGGTGCCTTTGGCAGATTATTTAATCGTTAATTTACAGGTCACACTGATTTACCTGAGAGCGTTCGCAGACAGAAAGCACGCGTAGCACGTTCTGGCAGACGTTGTCCACATCTGTATTCCCGAAGCAGCAGGTGATGGCGAGAACATGAACGTCGGGCGCAGCCAGAGCCATCATTATCGCCTGGGCGTCATCTATGCCACAATCTGTGTCAATCACCACCAATCTCTTCGTCATGATCAGTTTTTTTTTCTCCAGGAGGTAGAAGAGAGGGAGCTCTTTGACAGTAGATGTGTGTCTGATCTGTTGTGGGCAAGTTGCAGTTGATTACGAAGTTACTTGAAAAAGTTAAATCGTGCACATAGATCAATCATTGACCACTGACAGGAAATCAAGATAAACTTTGCACTTCAATCCGAAACGTTTATAGCCTATAACCGAGGCTTCTTACGTGACTGTGACTTAATAGCAGTTATGTTTTCATAAACTGAAAACTGCGAAATATTGTGTTTAATATGTGTTCACGTTTGTTTTCTCACCTAGCAGAAGAAATTGTACTGTACTTCTGAACTTGACCGTGGCATTGCTCTAGTCGAGAGCACACCGCGATCATATAATTTATTCTACATAACTACAATGGCACGCTCTGATTGGTTTAGACATTATAATGATTGACTAGGCTGGCACAACAGTCATGTTTAAGATTTGTATAACATCAGGTAGAATGCAAAGATAAATTCAGTAGCATATTCAAAATTGGAATACAATTTACAAAACGTTTGTTTTTTACGTTTTCCTCTATACGTGATGCGGGAATTTGAGAATCGTATTTGACAGAAATATTGTACACCCCTGTTTTACGGAATGGTACAGCCCAGTCAATGCCGTGCAGCGGAAGAAGATCCAAGCCGTCAGGAACTCAACTCATCATCTCCATTTAATGCTCGGGATACACATTTGTTGAATGTGTAGGATTTCATATCAATCAATATCGATGTGATATCAGCGGCCATTGCAAGGTATGTGTAACATGCATACCAAGACCTTAGATTTGTGACATACGTTAATGTTAGATGGTTATTATTACACCTTAAGCCATCACTGTCCAGTGTTCATCGAGCTGACAGGTCAGATTTTGTAATGGTTGTCGCAAAAATTATTACAGTTCAATTGTATAACTATTGTTAGCTAGCTGGTTTTTGTTTACATGCCTGGTAGCTTTATCATAATGAGTGGTGGACTAGACAAGGCTTTCGAATCGTCCCTTCCTCAAAAGACGCAAAGGTGCACCGCCCATAAACCGTTTCTTGATGTGATAAATGTGATAAATTGCTTTACGTTACATTCCTATTAATAGACAACTACTGTGCACTTTAATAACAATAATGATTAAGTTATTATATGTTGTTTGCCACCAAGGCTATCTTGAATAATTGCATCCTTTAAACGTTTTGATGTATAGTGACCTATTGATACCATAACAGGATGGAGGGTTTTGATTCCACAATTTGTTGTGTTGATCGACGTATCTCTTCTGCAGAGTAGACGGCCAGTAAACACACGTTCCTAAAACGTCCGGCTGCAATTCTCATTTTCAACATTCTAGCTTTCCGTTCAATGCCTAACGCTGCAGAAGACCAGAAAACAAACCAGTCAGGGCCCGACGACACGGGCAAGATGCCCCAGCACTCCACGAGCAGAGAGGATGAGCACAGCCTGTTGGGCCCCCTGGGCAAGGAGGCCCTGAGGGCCCGGCGGGCCTCCAGTGCCGAGCTGCAGCTGCCCTGGACCTGCCCCGTCACTCACTCCCGGGAGAAGTTCTACACCGTCTGCTCCGACTACGCCCTCCTCAACCAGGCAGCCTCCGTGTACCGGCCCTCCGGGAGCTCCAGAGAAGGGCTGCCACCCAGTCAGCCGGACAGCCGAGCCCCCTTTGGGATGTCCAACTCTGGGGACGGCTACTCCAAAGGCCAGGCTGGTGGTGAAGATGGGGGTGTGGATGGCGACTGTGACATGGAAGAGGTGTCTTCAGGCGGCAACATGAAAACGATTTTGGCGTGGGAAATCGACACTACAGACTTTGATGCAGTGCTCACCCGGAAAACCGGAACAAGTAAGCAAGGTCTTTAAGCAGCACTCGTTTTTCAATACCTGTGGCTTGAGCTGAATTTATAACACAGCCTAATTGAATGCAGGAATGCCCATTATGAACAGTATTGTTGTTGTTTTTCCTGCTCTTGTGCTAAGCGAGAGATGCCAGGTATATGAGAGCTGGTGACCTGACCCTCTGTCATTGATGATGTAACTGTAACTCTGCCAGTGACAGCAGAGCTGTTCAGAGAGCAGAGAGATGGAGCACCAATGCAGGACGATACTCATCTATCTGTCTGTTCAGTTACCCAGCAGCACTTTGTCTTTTCATTTTGTGGCCTTTTTACAGCTTTTTATTAATCGATAAGACAGTTTGAGAGACAGGAAAGCAGGGATAGATCAGGAAATGGCCTCAGTCAGATTCACACCCAGGCCCCACCTTAAGACCTTTTTATTTAAGTTTTAAAACAGTGGTTCGGCAGAACCGATCTGAATACAACAGACTACACAAACACACGTTCGAATGTTGCCCGTTATATTGAAACCTGAGATGGTACATTCTGAGATGGTATGTAAAAAAAACAACAACAACAAAAAACGTCTCTCATGTCACATGTTGTTTCTAGGCAACGTAAAGAAATCAGGTTCTAAGAAGATGAAGTCGCAAGACAGACCCAGCCGAAACCTGCAGGACGTTCCTTTACACACCTCCCCAGACGACATCAAGCAGAGGAAGGTTCTCGACCTCAGGAGATGGTAATTCTGAGCTTTTTATAACGGTTCCTTTCCATTTCATAGTTTAGTCCAGTTTAGCAGACACTTTTATCGAAAGCAATGTACAAATAGTGCGTGTAGAAAGTGCAGCAGAAGGATCTGTTCTAACAGTATTTCGGTCGTCTGAGTCAAGGAACTGGCATCTAACGGTAATACACGACACTGTAACTGTAAAACAATTGTACCCCAATATTAATCATCTCAAATCATTGGTGTCATCATAGAAATGCAATCAGAGCTTTTCGCTCTGTCTCTCCTCCAGGTATTGCATCAGCCGCCCCCAGTACAAGACCTCATGTGGAATCTCTTCTCTGGTGTCCTGTTGGAACTTCCTGTACAGCACTCTAGGAGCAGGAAGGTATGGCCTGTGATTGTAGTAATACTGTCGGTAACCTGTAGTGTCTGAGTTGGTAGCACTACTGTGATTGTAGCAAGTGATATACTGTGAGTAACCTGTGGTGTCTGTATCTAAAGCACTCAAGGAGGTATAAAAGAGAGTAGCCGTTTATTGTTCCCCAGTGTATAAATTGCTTGCGTCATTGTTTTGTTCGGCTTTAATAATGTATGAAATGCTTCAAACAATAATCGTTCCTGTTTTGTCTTTTGCAGCCTTCCACCCATCTCACAAGATGAGGCCTTGGAGATTCTGGGATTCCAGCCACCTTTTGAAGAGATCAAGTTTGGCCCTTTCACAGGAAACGCCACTCTGATGAGGTACCGAGAAACTCTCAAACTCTATCCAGGCCACTTACTTCTGAGCCTATCAGGAAACTGGATCCCAATTAGCTGAATGTTAATTTTTTTTTGTAAACAGATGGTTCAGGCAGATCAATGACAACTTCCGAGTCCGTGGATGTTCTTACATTCTGTACAAACCGCACGGGAAGCACAAGACTGCTGGAGAAACGGGTGAGCAGGCCACACAAACTAGCCTCGGTTCTCTCTCTGTCTGGATGGGAAGACGTCACTAACCACTGTGTTGTTGTTGAAGCCGAGGGAGCGCTGTTGAAGTTGACCCAGGGGCTCAAGGACGAATCCATGGCTTACATTTACCACTGCCAGAACCACTACTTCTGTCCAGTCGGCTTTGAAGCTACACCACTCAAAGCCGCCAAGGCGTACAAGCAAGTTCTTGTTGTTGGTTGGCCTGCTAATGAAGAAATACTAGTATATTTCTTGGTTTAAAATGCTAAATATGTATTGTCTTTTCTCAGGGGTTCTCTGCCAATTAATGAAACGGAGCACTGGATTCTCATTGGGGAACCAAGCAGGAAGCACCCAGCTATTCACTGTAAAAAGTAGGTTTGATACCAAACGTACGCTTTTGAATTCAACATTTTAGACACCGGGGGATTTATTTAACTGCCGTGTCATTGGCCTTCTTCCTGCTTTAGATGGGCTGATATTGTCACAGATCTCAACACACAAAACCCAGAATACCTGGACATCCGACACACAGAGAGGGGCATACAGTGTCGCAAAACCAAAAAGGTACAAGTTCACTAAAAACACTCAAGGACTGCATGTTGTTTAAAAACAAAAGAAAGTCAGGCTTGGAGGTTGTCATTTGTTGTAGAGTGTTGTCATGCCAATAGAACCATGCCCCTTTCTGGCAGATTGGAGGGAACCTGCACTGCCTCATGGCCTTTCAGAGGGTAAACTGGCAGAAGCTAGGACCCTGGGCTCTGAACCTGGAGAACCTGCGTCACGACCTCCACCACCAGGGCGGCGACAGAGCGCAGGGAAGAACCGCGGAGGGCTCGGAGGAGAAGTCCTCGGCCAGGCACCTGTCTTGCCTGGGTCGGTCCCACAGCACGGGGAACCAGAAGGAGGTGGCGTGGAAACGCCTGTCCAACACGACCGAGTACCGGCACCGGAGCTCTCCAGAGAGCGACCTGGAAGAAGACATCACCGACTGATGCCGGCTGGGTGTCTCGGCCGTCATGGATGGATGCCGAGTTCTCCACGCTGCTGAGTCGCTTTTCTAGATCAAGAGGTTTTGAACGCGCTACCACATCATGATGTAAACCAAAAATAGGGGGGAAGGTCTTATCGTGCCCTTGGGTTGCATTCCTAGGGCCTTCAAGACTTTACTTATCTGCACATGGATTTTGTGTGTCGTTATATCGGGGCAGGGTAGAATGATGATACTGATAAAGTGCAATGCACTTCATAAGTCCTTATAGAGTGTATTGCTTTTAATCATTCAGTAGTGTTTAGAAAACCACTATTAATCTCAATGTCTGACATTGTTGCATATACAACGAAGGAAGAACTATCCTAATTCATTACTGTTTAGGAAACATAAGTCAAAGGCGTGTGTTTGAAAACGTGATGAATATACAGTACGGTGACTTTTTTATAAGGTCTTTTAAACGAATGACTGTGAGCGGCTGACATTCAGTGTCGGCCCCTTTGTGAACCCCAGGGTGTGCAATACCGAGACAATCTGTTCTAGAACACTGAAAGAGAGAACCAGAATGCTATGTTTGAATACGAACGTCCAGTAAGAGGTCAGGATGATAGGATCAATATGATGTATTTCTATATATTGGTATATTCAACCTTGTCGGGATGCAGGAGCAGAGGATTGCATGCTTGCTTCTGTAGTTGGTGTGTAGTTGGTTTCTCTCCCCACTGTAAACCTCTGGAGAGCTGACTGGCCCCAGCTCTGCTGTGTCTTTCCAGTGAATCTACCATAGTCAAGCCTCCTTTTTTTGTTTTATAAATAAATTAAGATTTCTATACTTTTGTGAATCATTGTTATTCTTTATTGACAACGAATGACTATAAATGCATTTATATTACTATCATTTCCTAAATAGCCTGTTGGAAGTTTGTATTCATATTGTCGAATATAGCTGGTGCATGTCTGCATGGAGTTTACAGTTTTATTCCACATAATTTTAATCACACCCCGCTGTCCTGTGAGTCTCCAGTCCTCTGTGAAGCTGTTGACGCAGCTCTGCTATTTGGGCCGGGCGAATACGACAACACCCTCCTGTGGAAGAACCAATCACAGGACACGGTCAGTGAACAAGGAAGAGTACTATCGGATTCCTAAGCCTATCGTGTTTCTTTCGTCTCCCCGCTCACGGCTCAGTTCTGCCAGAGAAGATAAAAGTATCCATCGATGGATCTGTGTTTCCCTCCCTGCATGGCTTACCTATGAGTGACGCTCCCTGTGTCATCCACTCGACACACAGCTCTGCTATGGGCACAATGTTTTCCGAAGGCCTCCACCTTGACGTGAGAATCGGTTAAAAAGGTCTGATGAACATCAATGTTCTATCTACACTAGCCTTTCTCAATCCTGGTCCTCGGGACCCCCCTGCCCTGCATGTTTTAGATGGTTCCCTCTTCCAACACAGCTGATTCAAATGAATGGGCCTTCATCAGGCTTCTGCTAAGCTTGATCATGGGCTTTCATTTGAACCAGGTATGTTGGAAGAGGGAAACATCTAAACCATGTAGGGCAGGGAGTCCCGAGGACCAGGGTTGAGAAAGGCTGATATCCAGTATTGCCAGGCGTGTGTTGGGTGTGATGGGAAAATATTTGATTTCTGTCAGCCTCACCCAGACTCCACATCCCACCCCTCTCCACTGTTGGGGTAGGCCACCCAGCCAAAGTCTGGAGTCTTCTGGGTCACAGCCGAGGCCAGCAGGGGTGTGACCAGGCCAGGAGGGCAGCAGTTCACCCCCACGCCCACCACTTGCTTGGACCTGCTGGCCACCTGGACGGCCTCTGTAAACCGTCTGCCGTCGGACACACGCGTCTCGTCCTGAGGGAATCCGTTACATATGTGATTGTGATATACGATCAGCCATGTCCCTCGTCATGGCAACTTGTAGCTTGTTATCAACAGCGGTGACGAGTACCTTACAGGAGAACGCGAGCCAGGCCGCGGCGTTTGGAAACTCTCGGAGAAGCTCCACCAGAGCCTCAGCCTCTTTGACGCTTGGGATGGTTTCCATGGCGACCAGGTCGGCCCCTGCCGCAACCAGGCACTGAATCTGAGGCCGATGCCATGCTTTCAGCTCCTAGGGGTGGGGGGAGGTAAGGGCAGGACAGGAGAGATATGTGCTTTCAGCTGTAATTACCCTTCATCACCTTTGGGTAAGTGTCTCCCTCTCTCTCTCCCTCTCTCTCCTGTCTTGTTGTTAACGTCTTACCGTAACGTCAATATGTTACTGTCAGTCTGCCAGCCGCTCACCTCAACACTCATCTCCTCCGCGTAAACTCCTGTGTACTCGGAACCGTCATGGAGATAAGCGCCGTACGGCCCGACTGAGCCCGCCACCAGAGGAACCTGCCGCTCTGAGAAGACAAACCAGAACGTTTGGCTGACATCCACCCAGATTCTCTCCTTGAGCTTCAGCTGTTCTCCTGCATTAGCAGCTGCAGAGTCATAGCATGCCATAGAAATGCCCCTATCAATAATTAGACGCAGCGCATGGGCAGTTAGCATATGATTATAAAAAATGCTCGTCCCTAGTCCCTACCAATATTCAAACCAAATTGACACTCTTGCGTCATATGGCCTACTGTAGTAATTGCTGTTTTTACAGCCTGGCCAACCCAGATCGCTTTGGCAGTGCACAGAGCTAGGCTTCTTCAGTGGTGAGGAATAAACTGTGCAGTGAACCTCACCAGGTGAAGGGTTGTCTGTTGTGAACTGTTGCACCGCCTCTCTGGCCAGACGTACTCCTGACATGAGCAGTTCCCCCGCCTCTTCAGAGTTCATGCCCAGGTGAGTAATAAATCCCTGTATGCTAGCTTGGTACGTAGCCGTGGTGATAACGTCTGCTCCACTGCAGAGGAATCTAAATCCAAGACGAGTAACAAGAATTTGTGGTTCATGCGTATCACTTCAGGTAAAAAACATAAAGTCATGTTCAGCAGATCTCATTGAGCAGATGCTTTTTATCCAAAGCAACATATTTCAGTGCCTAGCCTGACCCTGTGTTGTACCTGACAATAAAAGACTTGAACTCGAACATATGGGGATTCAAATCTTCATCTGCAGTCAGATGCTCTACAACTGAATTATACCCTGTACCCGCCCAAAAATCTAACTGTAAAGACGAAGTGTGGTTCGTTCATTAAGGTTTGGTGTTAAACTTACCTAGAATGAGCATCTTTTACCGCCTGTGGGTTAGTATGCAATATTCTTGCACTCCACAAAGGATCCCCCTGTGCAAGAACAACATGCAGAATGATGTAAATTGCCCAGCTTGCATTGCACATTAACTCACAGTTGAACCAAGGTACAACGAATAAATCCGAAATCATTATCACAAGTCATATATAGATCATCTTTTCTGAGACATCTTACCTGCAATTTCAAACCTGTTGCTTCCAGTTCAGTTGCCAGGCCTCCATCCAAAACAAGCGGTCCACCACTGACAGATTTAATATGAAACGCCATGGTCACTGGCCGACTGAATAAGTAACTTGTTGAGATATAACCCTACTCCTGCAAGGGCAACGCCCAATGCGCATCACAGGTCTATTTAAGAAGTCTAAAGTCCAGACATTTTATGGTCCAGCCACCTTTGCACAGCTCTTAGGCATCAACGACTTTCCATGACAAAACGCACTTCCGTCCCCATGTTTTTTTTCCAAAATAAAAGTCTCAGAACAAATTCATGCGCCGTTCTTGGTGTTGGAAAAGTTGCGTATGTACGTCCCCTTCTTACCACTAGATGGCACTATGTCTATGTGCATTTATGAAGAGTGACTGGAGTCCAAGAGAGTTCAATCTATTTCGTCACAATTTTGAGTACATGATACTCTAGCATCGCACATTCCCAAATTATCCGTTTTTTTCCTGTCACAATCATTTTGTATAGGATTTGACGCCTTAACTGTTGCCCTTTTCTTGTTCTGCATTAGCTGGTTATTGTGACTTACTGTGTGCCCACAGTACCAAAACCCTTAGGGTTAAGGGTTTGGTACGGTAGGGTTTGGTACATTATAGCAACACCGTTAGTATACCAGAACGAAACCCACCCAACTCCCACAACATAATCAGCCCACCTGCTAGAACCCTACGGGGAATTGTATCGAGATAACAATAGGATAGTGGGTGTCCGGAGGATTCAGAAAGGACACATACTGCGCTGACTTAGACTCAAATTCCCACTGGGATTTGTCTTTGTCTATGCCCGATATATATATATTTTAAAGATCTATGGACCCAAGCTGAATCAGACTAATTGCTCATATCAACCGTTTTTACCCCCTCCGTAATTGTCTATTGGACACGACTGCACGAGAACACAGCTGAGTAGGAGGAGCGAGCTGGAGCAAGACAGCACGGAGTAGCGCGCACAGCATTCACTGTTCCACCACGCTCCAAGAACGTGTTTGGCAATTGAATGTCTACGAAGAACTTCGTAGGGAATATTCGCGTTTACTGTCAGATCTATATCAACGCGAACGAAACAGATGGGTCACCAATTTTCAGTGTTGCTAAGATTTATAAAACAGCTTGAATTTTGTTTTCTTAAGATGAAAGTCATTTTAGCGACAGTGTGAACAAAACAACTGCTGCAGAAGTTGGAATTCCATCCATCGGTGACTTATCGCGTTTCTGCTTTGCTAGTTGAAGACGATTAAGGTAAGGAAGATGATGATTTAGAAGGCTATCAATCGCTAAGATACGTGCTTCGATGCTTCCGAAATGTTACTAGTAGTTGAAGCTTACATCCGATCCTTTGATCCAGCCCTTGCAATTGTTGTCGTGAATGTTTGCCAGGCTAAGTTCGGAAGAAAACTGAGCCCAAGCATGCTTGACACGGTTTACATTTACTGCACCGAACGAATTAGATTTCACGCCTTGTAGTATTCCGATCCCCTCTCGGAAGTCTCACCTTTCAGTGTTCTTGTCCAAACCCGTAAATTATAATTGATAAATGCATCATACTTGCTGCTTTTTTTTTGACTTAAATGTTTTTGTAAGCTCACTGTTATAAAGTTTATTTTGTCCATAGTTTTTGTACAAGTCAAATTTTCAAACGTACTTAAATAAAATGGTTTTATAGAAAGAGAGATGTTTGAAGTTATGTAGCAGAGTGACATTTGTAATTCGATTACACAGGGTGAAGTTAATCAAATGCATATCATACTTCTATATTGCACAATTCCTACAGTACATCATTTGGCCTTCAAGCACTTGTTCGGGGAGGTGTCAGGTTTTACACTGGATCATCAAAGCTTTGCTTAAGGCGCCGTCAAACGAGTGCTAGCCAAGCAAAAGTTTGACAGTGATTCATAAATTGGAAATGCGGATAAAGGTCAAGGAAAGGGGGTGTTCTGTACATGCAGGTGCTTTCACATTCATCACCATCAATCACTCAAATGAACCTCTTATGAGTTTTGAAATCAGCAGTCTTCTCGATTTTAAGGTGCAATCTGATTTGAGAAATTACCTGCCAGAGCGACTGTGTACATAACATCAGCGCTTGTTACTGAACAGCTTATCAGGTCTTCTTTCATCTCTGCACAAGTCCAAAGTCCATTTCCTGTTTCGCAGAGCCTTCTGATAAGATTCAGGGTTTATAGCTGCTGTGTTGCCTATGTTCAACCAATTCCAGATCACAGGCACATGACTTAACAATTTAAATGTTACACAATACTAACATTCATATTTTATAGTTTGCTTTTGACCGGAAGTACAGCCTATTATGTGGAGTGTTACTTGGACTTTAATAGCTGCAACAAACTACTGTTGCAGCTTTCCATTCCCGTTCTCTGCCATTACATCACACAAGCCACCCATTGTACCAACCACTAAAATCTACCCAGCTCCTATGAATTATTCATTGTTGTTTTTGTATTTTGTGAAGGTCCCAGGATGTCTGTGAGCAACCACGAGAACCGCAAGTCCCGCTCCAGCTCCGGCTCCATGAACATCCACCTCTTCCACAAGACGTCCCATGCCGACAGCCTCCTGACGCAGCTCAACCTGCTCCGCAAGCGCCGCGTCTTCACCGACGTGGTGCTGCGTGCCGGCAACCGCTCCTTCCCCTGCCACCGCGCCGTGCTGGCCTCCTGCAGCCGCTACTTCGAGGCCATGTTCAACGGCGGCCTGAGGGAGAGCCGCGACGCAGAGGTCAACTTCCACGACTCCCTCCACCCGGAGGTCCTGGAGCTCCTGCTGGACTACGCCTACTCGGCCCGCGTCCTCATCAACGAGGAGAACGCCGAGTCGCTGCTGGAAGCCGGCGACATGCTCCAGTTCCACGACATCCGCGACGCCTCGGCCGACTTCCTAGAGAAGAACCTGCACCCGTCCAACTGCCTGGGCATGATGCTGCTGTCGGACGCCCACCAGTGCCAGCGGCTCTACGAGCTCTCCTGGCGGATGTGCCTGGCCAACTTCGCCGCCCTCCACGGGACGGAGGACTTCCTCAGCCTGCCCAAGGACAAGCTCCAGGAGCTGATCTTCAGCGAAGAGCTGGAGGTGGAGGACGAGAGCCTGGCGTACGAGGCCGTCATCGACTGGGTGAAGGCGGACGGCGAGCGGAGGACCGCCGACCTCCCGGAGCTCCTGCGCTGCGTGCGCCTGGCGCTGCTGCCCGAGAGCTACCTGCTGAAGAACGTGGCGTCGGAGGAGCTGGTCATGGGCCACAAGGTGGGCCGGGAGATCGTGGAGGACGCGGTGCGCTGCAAGATGAGGCTCCTGCAGAACGACGGCATCGTCACGGGCTTCTGCGCCCGGCCTCGCAAGGTGAACCAGGCCCTGCTCCTCCTGGGCGGCCAGACCTTCATGTGCGACAAGGTGTACATGATCGACCACAAGACCAAGGAGATCACGCCCAAGACGGACATCCCCAGCCCGCGCAAGGAGTGCAGCGCCTGCGCCATCGGCTGCAAGGTCTACGTGACGGGGGGGCGGGGCTCAGAGAACGGCGCCTCCAAGGACGTGTGGGTGTACGACACGCTGCACGACGAGTGGTCCAAAGCCGCGCCCATGCTGGTCGCCCGCTTCGGCCACGGGGCCGCCGAACTCGACCACGTCCTGTACGTGGTGGGGGGCCACACCTCCCTGGCGGGCTCCTTCCCAGCGTCCCCGTCTGTGTCTCTCAAACAGGTGGAACAGTACGACCCGCAGACCAACAAGTGGACGCTGGTCGCTCCTCTCCGAGAGGGCGTTAGCAACGCGGCGGTGGTCGGCGCCAAGAACAAGCTGTTTGCCTTTGGAGGCACCAGCGTCAACAGGGACAAGCTCCCCAAGGTGCAGTGCTACGACCCGGGCCAGAACCGGTGGACGGTCCCGGCGTCGTGCCCGCAGCTGTGGCGCTACACGGCGGCGGCGGTCGTCGGGAACCACGTGGTCGTGATCGGCGGCGACACGGAGTTCTCGGCCAGCTCGGCCTACCGCTTCAACAGCGAGACGTACCAGTGGTCCAAGTTCGGCGACGTGACGGCCAAGAGGATCAGCTGCCACGCGGTAGCTTCCGGAAACCGCCTCTACGTTGTCGGGGGTTACTTCGGGGCGCAGAGGTGTAAGACCCTGGACTGTTACGACCCGTCGACGGACACCTGGGACAGCGTGACCAGCGTCCCCTACTCCTTCATCCCCACCGCCTTCGTCAGCACCTGGAAGTACCTCTCGGCCTAGCGACTCACGAGAGCTGGTAGCGGTCACTGGTGAGTACCGTCAAGGCTCCTCTGGTCCTATCTGGTCTGTTAAGGTGGGGTTTAATATATTCCTCTATTGATTTTAGTCGAAAGCTCGACCCTTATGCATATCTCATGAGCCATGGAGGCAGTGAAACGGAAAGGCGAGTGGAGAATGCGAACCACACTTCTGAATCCTCCCAGCAGTGTTATTAATCACGGACAGGAGACACAGCCTGTGTCCAGCTTTGGCTCCATTGTATTCCCTACAAAGGCCCAGCTCAGAGTATGGATATTAGAGCGTAGGAGCTACTATTGGCCAGAAGCCCTGTCCGTCCCTGCAGACCGTAGGGGAGTTCTGCAGACCCGTTGACAGGCAGCTGAGATCTCTCCTCTGATTCATGTCCTCTAAAATCCCACCCACACAAACACTGTAATGAGTCTACATCTGCTGTTAGGGGAAGGTACAGCTCAGCTCACAGAGAGGGTATAGCTCAGTGGTTTGAGCATTCAAATGCAGATCAAGAAGTCTTGGGTTCGAGGTTCAAATCTGCCCCGGTACTGTATGTCTCTTTGAATTAAATCATCCGCTAAATGAATGTATTATTATGTACAAAGTCAGTGTTTTGGTTGTCTCTCCTTAATCGCTGAGGTCCGTTCTGCTTCGCTGGACCTGGACACTTAAATCCCCTGACTGTTGTCACGGTTGCCAGCGGTTACGGTTACACATGATCTTATGGCGTCTGCAGGGTGTTGGATAAACAGAGCGAGCGCTCCGGGCCGACTAGCGTAGCTTGAGGAATGTCGGAGGGGTAATTACAGAGCTGCCCCCGAACAGGAAGACATGGATCAGGTCTGTACTTGCAGGACAGGCGGCAGCTTAGCTCAGCTGGCTGGCTGATTACCTGGCTGGCTGGTTTGTTGGCAGGCTGGCTGGTTTGGTTTGTTGGCTTGCTGGCTGGGTTGGCATGCTTGCTGGCTGCCTGGTTTGGTTGGCTTGCTGGCTGGGTTAGCTGGCTGGCAAGTTTGCTGGACTGGTTGCCTTGCTGGCTGGCTGCCTGACTGGCTGGTTTCTGCAGCAGATCCAGTTGTGCTGTCAGGCCTCGGGGTAGAAACCTCCAACAGCAGGTGTCTAATCTCACACCTCTGTCACCCTAACACTGATAAGTGCTGAGACACAGTCTCCTCCAGGACAATGCTGGAGGGGGGGGGGGGGGTGGCAGAGAGGGGGGATGTTGCACAGACTTGAGCATGAAGCTAGTTCAGATTTCATGACTGTTGGCCTGTTCGGTTCTCTGGGGTGGAGGAGGGCGGGGTGGGGGGTCTGTACTGTCAGAGAGCTGGATTGAGAAACATGATTTGCAGCGCGTGTTGTCAGCTGACAGCCCTGAACTCTCACGATGGGTCAACTGCATCTGCTGCCGGATCATTCTGTTTCCTTTGGGGAGACGCTGTTTTTGCTAATTCTCTGTATTCGCATACACGGGTAACTAAACAAGTCCCGGAGGAGGAGGAGGAGATGGATTGTGCGTTCACAGAAGGCCCTGTGTCCTCCCAGGGAAATGGATGTTGTCAAGCTTGAATCGTAAGTGCCAAACCTGCCAAGTCATTCCTCTGTGCAAACAAACCTCCAATCTGGGACCAGCATCCATCTCCTGTCCTGTCACCGGAGCCCAACCATGCTCGATTAATACACCTAGACACGCAGCCTCTCCCTCAGGGAAATGGAGGTTCCGATTTTAAGAGAAGCTTTTTACCATTTAAAGGATGTTGTCTAACTTGGTTTGTTGGGGGAGTAGGAAAGACAGTGTGAGGCCTGTCTGGGCTGCAGAAAACAGCTGGTTGAGAGCTAGATGGAGAGAAAGAGAGACAGACTGGCTGGAATAGAGAGAGAGAGAGAGAGAGAGCGAGAGAGAGAGAGAGAGACAGGCTGGCTGGCTGGCTGTGGACTGGAGAGAAAGAGAGAGAAAAAGACAGGCTGGCTGGGCTGAGCTGAGGTCTCTAGTCACCCAAGCCTTTCCGAAGCCCACAGACTTCAGTTTGCTACTACTCTCTCTTCTGGCCTTTACGTTTTAATGACAGTCTGGATCCTGGAAAAAGACTCGGGTTACTGGCAGCTTGCTCTACCAGCGTGGATCTCAGCTTGGCACTGAAGCACTCAGACCTTTCTGTGGGTCCCTGGGTCATGCCATGGAACAGGAGGAGGAGGAGGAGGAGGAGGAGGGGTGTCGAGAGAGGGATGTGAGAACGAGGGACACAAAGAGAAATGAAGCGAGAGATGGATAGAACAACAGGAGAGAGAGAGAGAGAGAAGTTGGCCTATAATGAGACAGAAAGAGGGAGGGAGGGGGAGGAGGGAGAGAGGTAGAGGCTGTATTCTGCACCGTTTGGCAGCGTAAGAGCGCCAACTAAAAATATTTCTGCTGCTCCCAAGGCTGTCAACGTTCAACCTGGGTCACAGAGAAACAAGCGCTCTGGAAAGCTTGTGTGTGTGTCTTATCTTGTGGGGTAGCGAGTCTGAAACCCTGTCAGCTGCTGGTGGTGTTGTTTTATATGTTTTGTATTGGGTGTGAAACCACCCAGTTATTCTCTTGCAGCATTTACTCAAACACACGCTCACGCACACATGAACTCACACACACGTGCACACCCAGGCGTTGCATAGCTGGCATGACTCCTTTAAAAAGCCAGCCATCCTCATTCTAATTTAAGGAGGAATGAGGGTGTGTCATAGACCTCCATTAGTAATGATTTGTAAATGTATGGTTTGTGGACGACTGACTTTTGTGGTCTTGTGCGTGTGTGTGTGTGTGTGTGAGAGAGAAAGAGAGAGCTCGCACAGTCTTTAGTCCTAAGAGCCAGGCTTCTTGTCACCACCTTGTCCTGACCTCTCCTCTGTGATTGGACCCACCTGGGCAGTGTGTGTCCACAGACAGCTGCTGTCAGACGGAGAGGTCGTCGAGGGCGGAGGAGGGAGGGGTATGGTTGTGTGAGGGAGGGGGGGGGGGGGGGGACTGGGTGAAAGAGGCTCGCCACTCAATACTAATGTTTTATTAATGCCCGCCCTCTGAGACCACCAGGAACACACACTCAATGAGCCTTTTATAGTAGCATCTGTGTACTCTCCACACACACACACACACACAGGGGGTGAGCACGTGCATCTCGAGTCTCCAGAGTAATCAATCGGTCCTGTTCTGGGCCTCAGTGCAGCCTCATTAGCATAAACCTAATAGAGTTTTTATTGCTCTTTTCTTCGCATTGCCAACACAAAAGAGCAAAACGGAAAAAGGTTCTCATAAACCGTTGAATAATCACCGGGAAAATATAACTTGATTAACTGTTTTTAAAAGCACATCAGCCACCGTGACGGGGGGCCTTTTCAGCAAGCGTGCGCGCGCGCAGGCGACGCGGGGGTGATTCATCTGAATGGCGTCAGTTTGCACCCCTGAGGAGTGAAGGGGGCCTTGTTCGGGCACAGCGGCGGCCTTTGTGTCGCGGCGTGTCGCAATCTGGCTCTGAAGAACCTCGTTGTTGTTGTAGGAGTTGGAAGGGGCCACAGCTGACGACGAGACACCTAATAATTGGCTGTGGACTGTTGGTCTGTCAGTGATGGCTTCCTCTTATGTCCATTCAGAAGCTGGAGAAAAGGGCCTGTCTGTGCTGGGATTGATGCCAGTACAGTCATTAACCCTGGTTGCTAGTTAGTAGGGGTTTGTTAGACACGAGGGACTGGAGCGTAGCCTAGGTGTGGTGCGTTGTGGGTATAATTTAATTTTAATTTTTTAATGTCTCTAATGAGCAGTTCTGGTTGAAGGTGTGACTCTGGTATCAGAAATGGTACAGTTGGTGTGTGTGTGTCCCCCAGTAAGGCCAGGCTGTGAGGTCTGGTGTTGTGCAACGTGAAAGCTCCTGTAATGGAGAGCAGTAACAGGAGTGTTACTGTGACAGGAGCCAGCAGCAGCGATGGTAGTCAGCTACTTCAGCTGGGTACACGGGAGAGATTAAAAACAGCAGAAAACATGCCCTCATGACACATACATACAGTACATACTTACACTGTGTGTGTGTGTGTGTGTGTGTGTGTAGAGCCCAATTCATATTCTGGGCCTACTGTTCCCCCTGAGTGGCCCTGCTGTAGGTTACTGTGTCTGGAGCCTATTGTTGTTCTATTGAAAACTAACGGACTGTGTTTGGAGATCCTTTTGTCTGTGTCTTGCCCAAGCGTACTGTATAGTGTAGTGTATTGTTTGGGAAGCCGAAGTTATTGTTGTGTGTGTGTGTGTGGCAGGTGTATCTGAAGAGACTCTTCTATAATCTGCTGCAGGCAGCTATGCTAATGAGCTCTCATCAAGCTTCCCAAACAGCCCCCAGCAGAGTCTAACTGACATTTCTGAGTGTCTTTATAAAGAGAGGCCACACACGCATCCAGACGCACTCACACATGCGCGCACGCTCTCTCCCTCTCATAAACACGCAATTTTGGCAGGAAGGGCTCTTAAATCACAGTGGCATTATCTCCAAAATGCTAATTCGGCATATTTCACGTTCCCCCTCCCTTGACAGCTTCCAGAACGTTCCATCTGAATAAAGATCTTGAATATCTCCTGAGGGCACAAAACACAGGAATATGTGCAGCAAAAATCTCTCCAGGATCTCACAATTTAAATATACTGCAGTACAAAAAACCATATGGAGGCAGATATTTAAAAAAATATATGTGAATATATATGATCTTAATAATGTAACAATATAAGAATGGTAGGTGATACATTTCAATGTATGTATTTCTCAATGTAGAAATGTCTCAAGCTCATAAACCAGAAGGCTTAATCCTAAATTGTTGGGAGGATTTGATGTGAATAGTTCCCTGTCATTATTCATTGTTAATGGTATGTCTGTAAGCCTGGTAATATGGGCATAGATAAGCTGCTCATGACTGCATTCTTCGACAGAAATCTCTGGTCATGTGGTCCCTCTTCACAGTACTGAGAAGAGTGCAGAGAGTTCAGCTCAGAGTTCTTGACATGCCTAACTAACATTATTTGTCTCTCTCCTGTTTCTCTCCTTCTGTCTCTCTCTCTCTCCCTCAGATCGGCGGTGGTGTCTGGAATGCAGGCGCGCGTCTCTCTTCTGAGTCTGCAGAACGCCGGGGGGAGGGGGGAGATATGTCGTCTCCGCCAACTGGACTCACGGACGGACAGGAGTCCTGGAGCTGAGTGCCTGGACAATGAGCCACGGCTGAGGAGGAAGACTGTGGACTCACCTTGGTCTGGCCCTGGTCTGCCCACCTCCTGGTGTGTCTTGTGTAACTTCCCCATGTAGAGACTGGTCAGAGCTGCACCACTGTGCCTGGCTTAACTGCTCAGAGAGAGAGAGAGAGAGGCTGGAATGTCTGGCCAGCCTTGGACAGCTATCTCGGAGGAACCTTCTCTCAGTCTCTTTTCCAAGGCAACTGTCCCATAAACAGGAAGTTCTGCTTCGGCCCTGTCCACCCCCGCCACCAGAACCAGGAAGCCAGTCTGCAGATAACTCCTTTTATCAATCACGGAAGGACCCGTCATTGAGCACGCACCCTGACGGGCTGGTTCATGTGCCTGGCTGGCTGGTTTATGTCTGGTTGGCTGACTCGTGGCTGTTGTTGGCTGGTTCTACGCCCTGCCTGTGTGGGGGCATTGCTGTGCTGCTCAGGTGCTGGAGAGGAACTTAGAAATGTCTTCTCTGGTTTGGAGTCTGGAGAGTTCATTTTGGGAAGTGCATGATTTTAGTGCACAGAACAATCTTCCTGGTATTTTTAGACTTGGACTCCAACTTCCCTCAATTTTGGTCAACTAAATTTGTATCTTCTTCCTCAACTTAACTTGGTCGGCTTAAAAAGTGAACCATGATTTGAAGATGCATATTTTAACTATATTTTTTTCTCTCTCTCGAAATATGTTTGTTTCTGTTTTTGTACCGTGTGTTTATTTTTATGTCTCTGTCTCAGGGTTTAAGTTATGTAGAGTTCTGAAATTCCTGTTGATCATTTGGTGTCTGCGCTGTTCGTCTCTCCTGTGGCCTCAGAGATGTTTTGAAATGTTGAGCTTGATCTTCTGAATGTGCTGCACCAGTGTTACCGATGGCTCATTCATGTGGAAGGTACGTTGAAACGCGTAACAGACGATCTCTACACAACCAACTGATGCTTTGCCAAATGACAGCACACCAACCAACCATTAGGTCGCCCATTACAACACAGCACCTGTACACTGAAACATCAGTCTTGCCAAAATGGATAAAAAAAATTCCTTTACTGTTAACTGTTCTCAGGACTGGAATGTTCCTGGATCCTAACTGATAATAGAACGTACGCATCTCTAAACATCTTGGTAAATATGTCATTTTAGACGGACGGTAACATATTTTTTACTCTTCGGTCTCTCTGTCTATTGTTTCATCTAATGATAAGTCCAGCCATTAAGCGTAATTATATCAATTTGTACGTTTTGTAGAAGCGTTTGATTTGCACATTTGTATAAAGTGATTGTCTTAAATTTGTATTGCTGTCCTAATGTTCTAGGCAGTGTGGATAATCATAGCCTTTTTTGTAGCACACGTTTAAATTCTGCCTATTTTATAGTTATACAATTTAGTTATATTTCTTTCGATGTAAGTAATAAACAGAACCATTTAGAACTGGTCATACAGACCACTAGACCCATCTCGCCAACTGTTACATGTCTAAACGATGCTTTTCTACTTTGTTGTGATGTGCCATTTGTTACGAAACCTATTCCATTGTACATTTGTCAATAAATTTCATCAGGATGCTAAACTTCAGTTCGGGTGTGCGTCCTCTGTTGTCGTGGGAATGTTGGGGACGTTCTGCTGTGTCTCTAGAGCGCGTTTCAACATCCATCGGCACCTTTTACCTCTAATCTCTACTCTAGATCAGTGGTTCTCAATCCTGATTCAAATGAACGGTCGTTATCAGGCTTGGATAACGACCATTCATTTGAATCAGGTGTGTTGGAGCAGGGAAACATCTAAAACATGCAGGACAGGGGGTCCCAAGGACCAGGATTGAGAACCACTGCTCTAGATGACTAGATGTTCAGGCTCTAGTCTGCACCTCTGTCACCCTCGCTCCTCCTGAAGGTGTTGTCACTTTCTCTTCAGTTTTCTTCATAGTTTCTTTTCTTCTCTTCTATGACGGTTTAGGTGAAAGAGAGGAGAGGGAGGAGAATGAACACAGGGCAAAAGGAGAGGGGAGAAGGGTGGTTTTGAGGCGGTTTTCAGTGTGATGCCACTGGAGGGAGTGAGATGTTGATTTGTGTTTGAGGTGGGGGCAGAAGTGTGGGTGGACTGTGGTTGGCGCTGCTGACAGCCAGGGCAGACAGGGAGGAGAGGAGGATAAGCCCCGGCAGGACAGGGCGACCCTGTGGGAAAGATTCAACGCCCCCGCGTAGTCTGGAGCCGGGCACCATAAGTCAGACTGGAAAGTCTGTCCAGCTGAATTCTTCTGTGGCGGGAGAGATATTAAACTGGAGGATCCGATCCAAAACAACATCTGTTGTATTTCATCCTCGTCTCCCCCTCTCTTGTTTTTCTCCGTTCTCCCTTCCTCTCCCACTGGCTGTGGTGGACTGAGGCTGAAGCCCCCAGGGGGCTGCGCTGGGTCAGGGCAGACAGTGGCTACTCTGCCCAGGCAGTGAGGCCTGTCCCTGGAGTGTGGGGTGAGGTGGGGTATAGGCCTTCATTCCTCCCCTGGTGATGGGGATGGAGGAGAGGGTGACCAGGGAGAGGAGGTCCATGGAGCTGCCAGATGGGGAACCCCCCCCCCCCCCAGAAACAGCTGGGCCCTTGGCCCTGGAGGAAAGACAGACAAAGACAGCAAGAGAGGGAGAGAGAGGGCTTTTTAAATGTTCACACGAAAATGTGAAAATAATACATGGACATTTATGGAAAACAAACTTGTTTACATCTATCTGGATTAATCACAGTATTATGAATGTCTCATTGAAACACACAGACACACTCTGAAGCACACTTTGTCTCCTGAATGTTGTCGACATCAACAGCAGAGCACTGAGACACAACGAACACTCATGAACCGTGCCGACATAATCGAATCATCATTAATTCTTTTCAAAGCCGACGGAAAAACTTCAAAGGGGCTTTTGTTATTCCATGTAAACAACGGACGGGCAAATCAAAAGAAAAGAGGGGGAAATGACATCATCTCCTGTCTAGTCGTGCATGGACCCAGACGGTCCTGTGTTCCTCTCTGGACCTGGTCAGACACAACGCACCCACACATCAAAGACAGGAAGCGTCTCTCTCTCTCGCTCTCTCTTCAGGGCGGTGTTGGCGCGGGCTGGCCGAGCGGACAGGCTTGGTCAATAGCCCATTGTCATGCAAAACAGGAACGTTTCAAACAGATTCTGCCGACGACACAATTAAACCGCCGCACAAAGTTAGACATGAGAGAGTCAGAGACCCAGAGACAAAAGAGACTCACTCACTGGTTTCAGAGAAAGAGGGGGGGGGGGGGGTTAAGCTAACCGCCACCCAATCTGGACCAAGGAGTGAGCGTGTGTGTTATTGAGTGTGTGTGTGTGTGTTTGGGAGTAAGTGTGTGTGTGTTAGTATCTGTTAGTAACCGTGAGTGTGTATGTTAGTGAGTTGATATGCGTGTGTGTGTATGCGTGTGTGTGTTAGCGAGTCAGAGTGTGTGCTCGAGCGTACGTGTGCATCAGGAGGGAGTTCCCGCTCCCTTTTAACCCAGGAGAACAGGCCCAGTGAGGTGGAACTGGGGGGGGGGGTCTTCCACCTCTCCTCCCAAACGCTGGCGCGTGTCTATGCCCTGCTCCCCCCAGCTGTGAAGCCTCCCTCCACACAAAGGCTTCAGGAGAGTCCAGACTGGCCCCTCAGGTCCCCTGGGAGTCAAGGCCCTGCACGCCTGACCTGGAAGCCCCACGGGGGGAGGAGAGGGGAGGGAGGCGAGTGGAGGCAGATCGATGGACGCTTAACTCCCTCCAAGCTGGAGAGAACAGGCGGTGGTCTATTGTTGTGAGGTGAAGAGGGCAGATTGTGGTGTGGAGTCGAATCTGTCCGGAAGAAGCCGACAGTGGTGATGGTGGTGATGAACATGATGGATGGCAATGGGGATGAGGATGAGGATGACATGGGTTAGCCCACAGCCACCTCATGCTGCTGGCCTGCTCTGAGGCCTGGGTCTGGTGTCCCAGGTGGTGCTGAAGTGTCTGGATGTGTGGACAGAGGTGGTAGTTAAGGTTTCAGTTGTGGTGGTGTTGGATTGAGCACCTTCATTTGTCTGTCTGTGGATCCACACCCAAACAGCTACAGTCTCTTGGTCTGCTGACAGATGTGACAGGGCTGAGGCAGCAGTGAGGCAGAGGACAGGGTTGAGGCAGTAGTGAGGCAGAGCTGTGCTGACAGATGGACGTTGTGACAGGGTTTGAGGCAGCAGTGAGGCAGAGGACAGGGTTGAGAGGCAGTAGTGAGGCAGAGCTGTGCCGACAGATGGACGTTGTGACAGGCTTGCGTCTGCTGCCAGAGACAAACAGTCTTTAGATGGGGTGAATCTCTTCCCACACCCGCCACACCTTACCTAAGCAACGCTCTCAACTTAATCACTGTCACAACACGCGCTCTCCACACACACACACACACACACACACTTTGCTGTTTTACTGCTATTGGCCTCCAGTCCCACATTCCTAAAGCCTCTTTGTTACCACAGGCGTTGGCCAGAGTCTGTCGGTATTTCTCAACGCACACACATCTTCACACACACACACTGTCCGTGTGTTTATCTTGCGACCCCCCCCCCCCCCCCCTCCGAGGCGCAGGGCGTCTTCTCTATAGAGGGTCCTGAGGAGGGTCCAGCAAGGTCTGTTTGGAGAGGGACAGCGGCGTGTCGGGGAGAGTCATTCTGGGGCCACAGGACCAGGGGGACAAAGGCTCCTGAGGTCAGACCGAGGTCGGGCCGCGGCAGGCAAAACCCCGCCGGCGGACATTCCTCACACGCCGGGCATACTTGGACTCGCGTGGCATGGAATGTCTCTCTTCCCATTGGCCGTCACGAAGCCACAGCGAAGGCCTTTGTTCCGGGATGAGGAAGGCTCTGGAATTGACATTTCCTTCCAGTCTCACAGATTCATTAATAAAACAGAAATATATTCCCACTGGAAGGGGGGGGGGGGAGGACACAGAGGGAAGGCTTCACAGTCTAGCCTGAGAACACAGCTAAACACACACACACACACACACACACACTCTCTCTCTCTCTCTCTATCTCTCTCTCTCTCTCTCTCTCTCTCTCTCTCTCTCTCTCTCTCTCTCTCTCTCTCTCTCTCTCTCTCTTTCTCTCACACACACACACACACACACAGACACACACATATCTTCTTCCCCCTCCATAAAAAGGTTCAAAGACTAGCAGCAGCATGACAGATGCACCCCCCCTGCCCCCCCCCCCCCCGCCCCCCCCAGATTCTGGAGGAGGATGATGATCAGAGTGCAGACCTGCCACCAGGCACAGTAACTGGGGCCACTAGGCACATCTTCTCTGCTGAAACACTGTGATCTGAACTGACACCCAGATGAATAATACAGCAGGCTGAACCAAAGATGAGTGTGTGTGTGCAGCAGAGAGTGTGTTTGTATTAGTGTATGTGTGTGCAGCAGAGGAGAGTGTGTGTGTGTGCCGCAGAGGAGAGTGTGTGTGTGTGTTCTGCAGAGGAGAGTGTGTGTGTGTGTTCTGCAGAGGAGAGAGCGTTTGTGTGCTGCGTGTCTCCGTGCTGTGAGTATCCTCCTGCCTGCCTCAGACTTCCTCAGCTCGGACGCAGAACGAGGCAGACACACTAACGAGGTGTGTGGTGTGTGTGTGTGTGTTTGTGTGTGAGAAGGCTTCGCACACACTCACAAGAAACTCCCGGTAATTTAAATACTTCCTCGGAGGAAGGAGAGACAGCAGAATGCCCTGTTCTCATTGGCTGCCTACTGAGACTCCCCAGGGCCGAGCGGGATGATTGAAAGCCAGGGAGGGGAGAGGGAGGGGAGGAACGAGGGAATTGTAAAATAATGAAGACACCCCACAGAGGAATAGAGGCAAAGGGCCTTGGTGGAGTTCGGCGAAGCGGGAGAGTGACAGAGAGAGAGGGAGGGAGGGAGAGAAAGGAGGGTGGGAAGAGAGGAAAGGGTGCGAACGAGGCTGGCGGCCAGTCCTGCTCCAGGGAACACGATCCATCCCTTACATCAGGGCCGATCCCCGGACAGCCACACCTGGGAGGTGCTGAGTGTCCCGGCTCGGAGACAATCTGGAGAGTGAGAGGCCAGACTCTCCAGCGGCCGTGTGTTTGCTGCTGCTGTTTGGAGATCTGAGAGCTGGCAGGCAGCCATGATACTGTCTGGCCCTGGTGTGTCATCAGACTGTTACCGTTTGGTTTAGGAGACACTGAGGGGGCTTTCATCTGACACACACGCACACACACACACACACACAACACAGTACAGACACACCTGCTGTTCACACACACATACTGGCAGTTTGTACACACAGTACACACGCACACATACTGCACACACACACAGGAATCACACACACACACTGTAGACACACACGCACAGACACATGCCCCTGCTGTTGTGCTGTTGTTTTGGCAGGCTGTGTGAGGCCGGGAGGGGACTGATCTTTTTCAGTCCCCACGCCAAGACCCCCCCCCCCCCCCCTGCACCTCTCCTGAACAAGAGGGCCCCCCTGGGGAGCAACTCGGCCTCTGGGAGCCACCCTCGTCTCTGCTGATGAAAGGAGCTCCAGCCAGGGGGACTGGGAGGGCGACGGGGGGGGGGGACGACCGTTACTCACGCCCCAGTTTGCCTTTTGGGAGCTCAGCTCGGCTCAGCCGTCCGGGGCCCCTGGAAAGACCTGACTCCTCGGCGGAGAGCCTCACACGCTGCAGTCGTCGGGGACTAAGTCACCGTTATTGTTTGGTTCTTCTGAGGCAAATAAGCCAGCGTGGTTTCCTTAAAGAGACAGGCACACCCCGAGACAGGCGTTAACTCACACTGTCGACGGTTTGCTCGCAGGTTTTGTTGGTGGTGGTCGGTGGGTTAGTGCTGAGCCGCGACCAGCTGAGAAGGATCCTGCTGGAGGCCCGCGTGATCTGAGCAGCGTTACCAGAAACGCACGGCCAGAGAGAAGACACAACAGCAACTAATTTTTATCTCGGGGGGGGGGGGGGAGAACAGATTCTTTGGAAGACAATGGTTTCCATCTTGACTTCCAGGAGGCGTTTTGTTTTGGCAGCCTCTGTGTTTGGCTCAAGGTATCGACTTGTCTTCTGGAAATTCTACCAGGGGGGGGATTTTATCTGCTTCGACGGCCACAAATACCTCCCACACAAGTAACCTTGAAGAGAGTGAATTCCCAGGATGAATGAAGAGAATATTTGAGACTGCTGTGAACTGAAAAGGCCTACAGGAAAAGTATCACGTGAACAAATATACTTTAGACACTTTATATAACGCTACTTCACGCTTTGACGCATACTACATACACTGTTCTTATAACAGACGGTGAGTGCAAGAGCTGAGTGTGTGAATGACCTGCAGAACCCAGGCAGGACTGCTGAGGTATGTGAAGGGAAACTTCTTTGTGTGTCAACAAACCACGTTCGCTTTTCTCAGGAGAAAGCTGGTCACACAATAGCGTCCAGTGACTGATCCGAATGTATGTGTGTGTGTGTGTGTGTGTGTGTGTGTGTGTGTGTGCGTGTGTGTGTGTAGGAAACTGGACCAACCAGCTCCACTGAATGTTCACCTCTCGAGTGATAAATGCAAACCTTGTGCACACACACACACACACCCATGAGTGAGTCAGAAGCAGACTTCCTCCTGGATCCATGTCCTCTCTCTGTCCTCCTGTGCTACTGGCCCAGTGTAGCGCTGTGCCACACCTGATATTTCCTGTCCTCCGGTCCTCCCTGTGGAGGCCCTGAACAGGGCCCTGCATTGTGTTCCCTCCTCAGAGATCAGGTGAACGGGTCGCCGCAACAATGGCATCCATTCACACACATCCCCATGACTACCAGGCTTGCTTTATTGCCTACCCCAACAACCATAAAAAAAAGGGGTCGGCTGTACAGTTGCTTTCAAACTAAATACATCCGCAAGTAACTCATTACACACGTAAGTTTACAGCACCCCTAATGAAATCAAACTGTAACAACGACTTCAAAGGTAAACAGACTTGAGCTGCCAGGATTGGGGAGCTGGAGCAAACAGGATGGTTGTGCAAACCGAACCTGCAACTGAAGACACCTTCTCCCCTCCTCCTCCTCCCCCTCCTCCTCCCCCTCCTCCCCCTCCTCTTCTGCTCTGCAGTGCGGCATGTTTATACAATGTGTTATCGTTTGCTATCACCCGGAGTGTTGCCAGAGGAAGCGAGAGAGAGTGTTCTTTGTGTTCGTCGACAACAGCGCCTTTGTGTGTCACCTCGTCCCAGAGACTCCTGCAGAACATCAGCAGGGGTAGATAGGCTCGGGACAGATCCGGGTCCAGACAGCCCCCAGAGAACCTTGTCTAGGACCCCCCCCACCGGTCCCATGAAACCCCCCCCGTCCCTCCTCCGACCAGTCCCCCACCCCCCCATGTCTCACCCCTCGCCTGTTCCCCTTGGACTTGGCCTCACAGATGAAAGACACCAGACAGTCAGTCAGGAAACTACGTTACCCACTAATCATACCAGACACTAAAATGGAGGCACCAACCAGCAGTGTCTTCTCTTTCACAACAACAATCACCAACTGGTCATGTCTCCTCTTCTGTCATGGTTAAGCAAAGGCGCCCAGACCACAACACCTGAAAATAGCCCTTTGTCTGCCACTAGTCAGCAATTAAGAAGTTTAGTACAAACAGTGGTAGAGGCATGTCTCCTATTGGTCTGTCAGTCCCTGTCCTCAAGCCAATCATAGCCCAGACAGTGGACCAGAACAGGAAGTGCCCGGGTGGTCAGAATAGTTTTCATGCAGGGTGGGATTCACATGAAGGATGTTGCCGGTAAAGAATCCAGAACCATAACTCAAGTCAGCAGGGTCCAGCTGTGGGAAAACTTGGACGAAAAACAAAAAAAATAAGGTGACGGACTAGAAGGGAAGTTAAGTTGAAAAAAGGAAAAATTGAAGTGACAGTTCCACTGTCCGGAGGACTGACAAGATCTGTGGAAGAGACATTCAGTCAGCCAATCAATCAGTAAGTCAGTCAATTAAACAGTCAGTCAGCCAATGAACCAAGCAATCCGTCAATTAAGTACAACAACGAGTCAGCCAGCCAGCCAGCCATCCAAGTCATCCAAAGAAGTCAGATGAGGCAAAGCTCAATGCTCCACTTAGAGCTGGCAACAGAACAGTCCTGGCAGATTCACATGAACTCCTGGCAGATAAACTAAAGGGTATGAACGAACAAGACTTAAGCCCACTTAAAACAACACAATCTATGTTCCTAAATCATCTTGTCAGGGCGTTAAAGCCCTTGATGAAACAGCAGAGCCAGCAGTTGGATGCACCAGGGTGAACTATGGCAGGGATTAAGAGCTTGAACCAGGGAGAGGCAAGGAGGGGAGGCTGGCTTAACACCAGAATGTGTCTGGGTGAGGTGGGGTTGCCCCAGGTGGAGTGTGTGTCTGGGGTCTTAACCTTGTGAAGGGAGTAGGAATGGTGCAGGGGTGAGTGTGCATGTGTGTGTGGGGGGGGGGGGTCTTATCTGTGCGAAGAGGCTGAGAGTGGAACAGGGAGGTGTGAGTGAGAGAGAGAGAGAGAGAGAGAGAGAGAGAGAGAGAGAGAGAGAGAGAGAGAGAGAGAGAGAGAGAGAGAGAGAGAGAGATAAAAGAAAAAGGTATTGCCAGTCCCACCAGTTCTGTCATTGTCACAGACTGCGAGGCGTAACAATAGACTTAACTCAAGAGTTATGTTAAAACACTGCTGTCAGCAGATGCTGCCACATCTGCAGTTCAGCAGGCCCTTGAAGACCTGTAGTCATTCAATCAGCACAGTATTCAATACAGAACCAGGAGTAATTAAAAACAGTCTAACCCTTGACCTCATGGCCATTGATTCATTGGCATTGTGTGTAAAGCTGCAACTAGCTAACAGAGTACAGTACAACATAACTAGCTAGCTAACAGAGTATGGACAGTGCAGCATAGCTAAATTACTAGCTAGCTAACAGCGTTTGGATGCTAATTTAAGAATCCAAGCCTTTCTGCTCAGACTTCACCGAAGACCAGTGCACTCTTTGAATACAGCTTTACAGTCTGAAACACAGGAGACACACACACACACGCTGGACCGCAGGAGGGTCACACACACACGCTGGGCCACAGGAGGGACACATTATTCGTCATAGTAACTTGGAGCCCAGGGCCCTGTAGGAAGCCTAGAATGCCATGCAGCAGTATTATGGGGTGTTTGTGGGATAAAAAGACAGATCAGAAACACATGCTGCTCTTTCTGCTTACACAGAATTTTGAAGGCATATGTTCTCAGAGGCTCTGGGACGACTCCGACACACACACATGTGGACACACACACACATGTGCACACACACACACGACACATGTGCACACACACACACACACGTGCACACACACACACGCATGCGTGACTTTAATCCCAACACCCTTCCCCATAACAAATAAAGGTGTGACTCCTTGTTCTCACATCACAGCAGCAGCAGGCTGGAGGAGAAAGGCTGTGTGTGTGTGTGTGTGTGGATCTCAATGTCGTACAAGGCCAACCCTGGGTATCATCCCTCTGCTTCTTTCTCTCTCTCTCTCTCTCTCTCTCTCTCTCTCTCTCTCTCTCTCTCTCTCTCTCTCTCTCTCTCTCTCTCTCTCTCTCTCTCTCTCTCTCTCTCTCTCTCTCTCTCTCTCTCTCTCTCTCTGTCTGTCTGTCTGTCTGTCTGTCTGTCTGTCTCTCTCTCTCTCTCTCTCTCTCTCTCTCTCTCTGTCTGTCTGTCTGTCTGTCTGTCTGTCTCTGTCTCTGTCTCTGTCTCTGTCTCTGTCTCTCTGTCTCTCTTTCTCTCTCTCCCTCTCACTCTGTTCCCCTCTCCCAACCATCATCCCTCCCTACCTCCCTCATTCCCTCTCTCTCTGACAGATGACCCTGTGTTCCCAGTTCAAGGTGCAGGTTCTGAACCAGTCCTCCCATTCAGGCCAGACCAGAGCCCAGGATCGGAGGGCTGTTAGCGACAGCAGAGGAACGCTCCGAGCTGGTCGCCTTCCAGCGCAAGATGACAGGGTACTGCTGGGTAATGACACCCTGCGGTTTCTCTCATCCCCCCCAGAGCTGCGTGGATACGGAATTGTAAACACTCCTCTTCAAACACAGCCCACTCTCTCACAGGACCGGGATGTCCCCACCGATTGGTCAAGCTCTGAGGTTGGCACGGTGACAATAAACAAAGAGGTTAAGCACATGTTTTAATGAACCCATTGTTGGATCTGTTCGTGCTACAGGGAGTCAGCCAATCAGCCAGCCAGCCAGCCAGCCAGCAACCCAGCCAGCCAGCCACCCTCTAACACTGAGGCATGCAGGCAGACAAACAGCCATCAGGCAGACAGATGCAGATAGACAGAGGTCTGGAGAGATTGGAAACATCTGAAATGGGATAACCAGATCAAGAAGAGATCGTCATGCTCCTGAAGGCCTCTACGCAGCCTCCTGAATGACCTGGATTGTTGTCAGACCAAGTAGAGGGACGCACATCCAGTCACAGACAACCGACAGGCGTGTGTTGGCCAATTAGGGCTGGCGGAAGGCACACAAAGATGTGTTTATGATGACATCACCGCCAGATTGGCGACAGGGCCAGTCAGACAGTCCGGGAGGGAAACACACTGAAGCAACCAACCAGAACCAGCTCCTCAGGCTTGTCAATAATGCAATCAATCAATCTGATTCCAGTGGTCAGAGGTCACGATGGAGGACAATGATAACATTTGTGTAATCAAGCATGTGACTGGAATCCAAATGACTCCTCCTTGTGGTAATGTGATATGTTTAGAGGTTTGTGAGTGTATGTGTGTACGCATGGTTTGTGAATACATGTGCGTTTACAGGTGTGTGTGCACATGTTGTAGATGTGTGTGTGGGGGGTTAGTGTGTGTTTATAGGTGTGTATATGTTTGCATTACACCCAGTATTACACTGTACTACTGTAATACATCCACAACAGGTCTGGAAACAACCTATCAAGTGTCTGCTAACACCAATCACATGGTCCTGCTGAACCAATAGGAGCAGAGATAACCTGATCTTCCCCACCACTTCTCCCAGACACATCTGTTCACACACTAGCTGAAATTACAGTAGCTGGCTTCCTCAAACCCTCCCGAACTGAAACTCACAACAAAAGCACATATTGTACTGTGGGAGAGAGATAGAGATGGATAGACACGGAGAGCGAGACAGGAAGAGTGAAAGTGAGAGAGAAGGGGAGAAGGAGGAAGATGGATGGAGAGAAAGAAAGATGGACAGAGAGAGAGAGAGAGAGACAGCGAGAGAGAGAGAGAGAGAGAGAGAGAGAGAGAGAGAGAGAGAGAGAGAGAGAGAGAGAGAGAGAGAGAGAGAGAGAGAGAGAGAGAGAGAGAGAGAGAGAGAGAGAGAGAGAGAGAGAGCGATGTGTCTGTGTGTGGGAGACTTGCTGGGTGACTGGTTGAGCACAGTATCATGATGTCAGGGGTGAGGTATGGGGGTATAAGCATGTGTTTCTTCTCTGGCTGGCTCCTGCTTATCATACAGACCATCGGTAAACAGGTTCTGGGAACAGACGCGAGGGGAGGGAGGGGAAGAGAGAGGGGGTGGACGGGAGGCTAGCAGCAGGCAGCAGGAGGCTGTGCCCACATCAGGCCAAGGAAGAAGAGAGCAAGTCAAACACGGCAGGGTAGTTCAGCGTTGTTCTCCTGGCTGTAAGTTCGAGTCAGGAGGCCCTCAGACTGCAGGCTGGTCTGTCGAAAGAGAGGCCCCTGACGTTGTTCACCTCACCCAGCCGAGCTCCACCCGGGAGCAGCTATATGGTTCATTTTAGGACACGGATTTGAAGGTTTTAAACTTGATCGGGTTTACCCAACCCTGACTCAGCCACGGGCAGGCCTTTCCACTTTGTGTGTGTGTGTGTGCGTGCGTATGGTAGGTGTGTGAGTGTGTGTGTTTGGTGTGCAGTATGAGTGTGTGTGTGGCAGGCGTGACACAATCCCAGTCAGTATGCCTTAGCAAACACCCATAAGTGCTTTCACATCATGGAATTATATTGAAGGTAGATTGTGATGGTTATTATCAGTGACAACATTGGCACGGCTCCAACCGCCCAAGACAGAGTTGTGTGAGGGGGGGGGGGGGCAGTGGAAGACTCACTCTTGTGTCTCCAGAGCTCCTAGCTAAATAGGATTGGCACAACAGCCTTCCCTGCTGTCCATATAGTGTACTTCCCCCTGACTCGCTCATGAGAGAGAGAGCGGCGCGTATATGTTGTGTACCTTGGGAAGGGATAAATGTGTGTGCACAAACAGATGTACACATGAAGCCTCACAGCCGGAGCTAGTCTCACTAGGGCCTGGTACTGGAGCTAGTCTCACTAGGGCCTGGTACTGGAGCTAGTCTCACTAGGGCCTGGTACTGGAGCTAGTCTCACTGGGACCTGGTACTGGAGCTATTCTCACTGGGGCCTGGTACTGGAGCTAGTCTCTCTGGGGCCTGGTACTGGAGCTAGTCTCACTAGGGCCTGGTACTGGAGCTAGTCTCACTGGGGCCTGGTACTGGAGCTAGTCTCTCTAGGGCCTGGTACTGGAGCTAGTCTGGTCTCATACGGCACACCTGTGCATGTTGTATGAGAATGAATGAATGAAGGAAGAAATGATTGAATGAAGGGATGAAGGCATTAATGATTGTCCCTCCACACTTTTCCCTGTGCTGACCCTTGCTTGCTTTTGATTCATTGTACTTGTAGACAACCTGCCTGGATCCCAGTACTTGTCTTTGTCCCATGTTACACTTACCTCTCCCTGTACAGAGACGGCCCAACGTGAGTCCTAACAGAAGATCCAACACACTTTGTGAAATAAAGGCTATTTATTATAAGGGGACCCATTTAATAATTTCATTTCAGAAAAATCAAAGAAATAAAAAGGCTACTGATAAAGAATACCCACAATGAAAAATTGATTTCAATGTATTCGTTCATAAAGCGCCCACATCCAAAGCGAGGTACAAACTGAATTTATAAATAACATCCAAAATTCTGACAATATGACAAATTCGCTCTATGCCTTTAAGACGCTCTCATTGGACGTAAGTGGTCTTCCGGTGTAGTACTCGCAGTCTTAGCTGCTGTTAAAATTGTTCATAGTATAATTTAGTTAATATCCACTCATTTAGCATAGTGAGGGATCACAAGATACAGTTGTTTCATATTTATATGACTGCCACCACACAGACCTCGCCCCCAACTAATCAATTGCGCTTGCGGTTTAATAATTACAGCGCGGGATTACACGTGTGGACAGTGTTTAACGACTGACGGTTTCATGCACTGGTACAGTATATATTATGGACTATTTTGAAAACGCCAACTAGCAAGCTTTGAAAGACCTAGAACTCGCTTTCCGTCTACCCTGCAAGGTTTAGGGGTTATATAGCAATGGTTAAAGCCTCTTTCGCTACATAAGTCAGCTATATTCATCCAAGCTGTCACACAGCCTAGCTTGCAGAACTGGTTCAGAAACGAGTTTATGAGCATTCATTTTGCTGCTAAAATAGTCCGTGAACTTTTAATAGGAACATACGTTTTCAGGAAATGGTACGGAGAAACCCGTACTGCAGTTTGTTTGGAAGTTAGCTAGCCATCTTAAGAGCTAGCTCTATCTGGGTACCTCTATACAGAAATTGCTTATGGCCTATCCCTAATGTAAGAACTTCACTGCCTAACCCCAACCCTAAGAGCTCAATGTTGACTAATGTTATTCCATGCACTCTTCACAGGAAAAGGAGTACTGAGCCTGCAACCAATCTACTAGTACACAAGAACCCAGGATGTTGCGGTCAGGATTCTTCTTCATATCGCCCCATACGTGACACATCACCATATTAGCCCCCTGCTGGAGTAGCAATGGGCATCCTGAGAGCTGTCGCCAGCACCATGGGCAGGATCAGCACGTTCAGGTCCTATCAGATGGTTCTGCTTCTCGCAGCAGCGCTGGCCGTCGTAGCTTTCTACTACTTTGGGTCTGAGAGGCAGAACTTCTCCAGCACCACCAAACGCATCAAGCAGACCCAGGCCAGTCACAATGCCAACAGGAACGACGCCGACCTCTCCCTGGACACCAGGCTGGAGCGCCCGGGGGAGGGAGGAGGAGAGGAGGAGAGAGAGGAGGATGAGGAGGAGGACGGGAGCAGGAGGAACGACAGCGGAGCTCACGGGGACGGCCGCTACCACGTGCTCATGATGTTCACCAAGGTAGACAAGAGCCGCAGCCTGCAGGAGAAGTTCCGCGTGGCCATGTTGTCCCTGGTGAAACACGGTCGCTTCCTGGAAGGAGAGCGGCTGGTGCTTCATTTTGTCACGGACAAGCTGAGCAGAGAGCTGGGGGAGAGGATGCTTCCGGAACTGCTCCTGGACTCGACCTTTCAGTACGAGGTGAGCTTGCGAGGCCAGGGACGTCAGTCACCGTGTGACAGGGGGTCTCCAACCCTGTTCCTGGAGAGCTTCCTTCCAATAGGTTTTTGGCTCCAGCTCCAGTTTTATCTAACTTGATTCAACAAGTATTAGAATCAGGTGTGACAGATTCATTCATTCATTCATTTTCTGAGGGGAAACCCCATAGGAGGTAGCTCTTGTGGAGCAGGTTTAGAGACCACTACTAGACAAATGGATGGACAGATTAGTTACAGTACTTTATTCAGTACTATATCAATGACCACCGGTAGCATGTCGAATTAACTGGGTTTGCATTGTTATAGAACGTTGAGCGATAGGTGGACCTGACCGTATAAACACGGGTAGTCTCACTTAATGTACCAATCCAAACTCATTCAAAACTAACCATATACAAAATCATTCATCATTTTCAACACCAGAGGGCAGTGTTGGCCATCAAACAACAGCAAAGTAAAGGATGCGATTGTGATGCAACTGTTTGTTTGTGTCTAAAGGAAGGACATATGCCAGGATTTGTATCCCTAGATGAGTATTGTTACTAGAGAGGATTATTGTTAGGGATCTCATCTCTACAGAGGAGTATTGTTATGTATTGCATCACTAGAGATGCGTATATTTATGTAGAGAGATGTCGTATGTTTATCTCTAGAGAGGAGTATTGTTATGGACTACATTACTAGAGGAGTACTGACTACATCGCTAGAGGAGTATCTGTTACAAGACCCCTGTTCCATTGAGGTTGTTCACTGTGTTGGGCTTATGTATCTATGGAACAAAACAGTGCTCTCCAGGTGCTGTGTTACAGGAAGCTACGTGATGTAGCGGCCGTCCAGAGCCCTGGTAGTCCCATTCACTTCCTGTTTTCTGCCCCGAAGCAGGCGAACCAGAAAGGCCAGAGGAAATGCTGTTGATGATGGCTTCCCTTCCCAGGCCAGGGAGCTCTCTGCTGCTCAGGGTTAGGGTCAGCCGTCGTATCTGTGTGTGTGTTTAAATCCTGTACATGTTACTTCATAAAGTGTGGAGTGAGATCAGGAGTGAGTGTGCATGTAGGCAATGTCAGCCAGAGAATCTCTTTCTTTCAACCAGGCTGATGTTCCGCTGTGATTTGGAAATGGAACTGGATATTCTCAGACTGAAAGATTAACAGGATGTCCCTGTTCTCACGTGTGACTCACTTGCTGTGAGGGTTGAACATCTATTCCAGGCCACTCGCTTATTTATTTATTGAATTTCTCTAGGTTTGATCTCCGTTTAATGTTGACTCCCGTCATCCCCATAAAGACAGAGAGCCATCTAATTCAGAGTTTGAAAGAGATCAATAACATTTAGCTTAAACTAGAAATAACGTGAATTTTTGCACATTTTGTACAGCTATTTTATTTATGTAAGCAACAGTCATATTGTACACATTTTATAGTATTCTTTATTATAATTTATTTCCTAATTCTTTTTGTCTACGTCTCATCTCGTCTACAATTCAAGTTTACATGTATTACACTACATGTATTACGCTACTATGACACTAAACCAGATTCTGATGCTGAAATAGAACTAGAAATAACTAGTAGTAATGGGCCTGTTGATGAGAAGGTAACCATCAACACAGCATCCACCTCTTCTCAGACCTGTCTAGTTACGCCACGTTCCCAGTGTTTCCCCTACCATTATATTAGGCTGCGCCCCGCCCCTACCATTGGGGGGGCGGGGCGCCAGATCACATAAGCGCCAGATCACAAAATAAGTCATTTAAGGTAACCTTTCCTATAAAACAGGTGTCTAGCTTGCTCTTTTATTAAACAAACTAAATGGCCTTATGTTATTTATCTTATTTACACGACGGCATGTCATTTCTGTCTCTACATGGTCGCCCCCCCCAAAGCTGTAACCCTTTGGGGAAACACTGCGTTCCCACTGCAGAGGATTGTAACCCACTGTGCCGTGTGTCTCCACGCGGTTCTTCTGGACGAGTGCGAGATCCTGGGAAATGGCCGAGGCCTTGTGTGTTTTCCCATCCGCTCGGAAGGCGAACGTCAAGTAAAGCAAAGCTCTACTTTCCACAGGCCGCCAGTGCACGCTCGAATGCCGGGTTCTATAAGAGTAGCGTAGCCAAAATGAAATGCTGTATATACAGTATATGTGTATATGTAAACGCATGAAATTTAGAATTTACACCGTGTGACACCTGGCACCATAAGGGACTGCTACCCAGGAGGTTCATGAATACCATACACATTTTGTGATGACATGGTAAAATGCATTGTATGTAAGGCACTGGTACCTTATTTCTGTATCAATGGAAAAGCAGCCCAGTTTTGGGGGGTTTATCGAACAGTAATCTCTGTACTACTGTTGCACAATGGAAAATCCCCAGCAGGATTGTTGTGATTCCAGACATACTGCAGGCGAGGGGCTTAAAGTAATCTTTTATGGAACATTAAATGTTGTCTGCACATTGCAGACAACTACTGCATCATTTGTTCCCCATATCGATGAGGATGTCTCTTAACGTGCTCTGTGGGATCTCTAAGGAGTCTATCTAGAGAACAGTAACCAGGGAAACTTATTTTTCGTTGACGGTTTATAAACTGCCCGCATAAGAGCCTGTGGTTACTGCATTTCTACAATCCTCTTTCAGTAAGCCAGAGAGAGATCGTCCAGATCAGCTTCGGCTCTCCACTGAGCACGATCCGATCCACACTTCCTGGAGTTAGAGCTCCTGGGAGACTCGTGAGAGATGTAGGGGGTCACCTCCTGAAGTGGTCACCTCCTGCAGGGTCACCACCTGTCGTGGTCACTTCTTGCAGGGTCACCACCTGTCATGGTCACCTCTTGAAGGGGTCACCTCCTGAAGTGGTCACCTCCTGCAGGGTCACCACCTGTCGTGGTCACCTCTTGCAGGGGTAATTTCCTGTATGGAGGGGTCACATGCTGTACACCCCCACTTATAGGGGGACAACCTGTAAGGTCCTGTAGGCTTTTAGGGGTCCCCTCTTCGAGGGAGGGTCCCCTCCTGGTGGGGTCACCTGTGTTCCTGAGGTTCTGATGTGTTGGGCTGCAGGCGGTGTTCCATGACGTGGAGGAGCTGACCCAGAAGCTGTTCCCCATCGTGGAGGCCATGCAGAAGCACTTCAGCGCCGGCTCCGGGGCCTACTACAGCGATGCCATCTTCTTCCTGTCCGTGGCCATGCACCACATCATGCCCCAAGGTACGCCCGCCCTGCCCCAATGCTTCCCCTGCTAACACAAGCCTCACATCTGCAACGTCTGTCATGCAGGTTTACGAACATTGGTTTTGAAATATTTGTATGTATTTGAATGTAGCTCTCCAATTGAAGTGTAAAGTATGTGTACGCGTGTGAGAGAGGGTGTTAGTGTGTGAGAGTATGTGAAAGAGGGTGCGCGTGTTAGTGTGTGCTAGAGAGAGCGAGAGTGTGTTAGAGAGTGCGGGAGGGATGGCCAGAGGGAGAGCGGCAGGGGGGCCGTGCACAGCTAGAGAGAGGAGCCCAGGCAGGTGCCTGACAGACACGTGGCGTGGAGGAGGGGCCCCGCAGGGAGGATGCTCTCCTGCCCCAGCGATGACCGCAGCGATGACCGCCTCACTGTGTGCTGGTCCTAGCTGTTCACTCGGTGTAGCGCCTCTCTCAAGCTCCTCCCACAGTGTAGTAGCTCCTCCCTCAGTGATGTAGCTCCTCCCACAACACAGTAGCTCCTCCCACAGTGTAGTAGCTCCTCCCACAGTGTAGTAGCTCCTCCCTCAGTCTTCTAGCTCCTCCCCCAGTGCCATAGCCCTTCCCACAGTGTAGTAGCTCCTCCCTCAGTCTAGTAGCTCCTCCCACAGCACAGCTGCTCCTCCCTCAGTGATATAGCTCCTCCCACAACACAGTAGCTCCTCCCATAGTTTAGTAGCTCCTCCCTCAGTGATATAGCTCCTCCCACAACACAGTAGCTCCTCCCATAGTGTAGTAGCTCCTCCCTCAGTGATGTAGCTCCTTCCACAACACAGTAGCTCCTCCCATAGTGTAGTAGCTCCTCCCTCAGTGATGTAGCTCCTCCCACAACACAGTAGCTCCTCCCATAGTGTAGTAGCTCCTCCCTCAGTGATGTAGCTCCTTCCACAACACAGTAGCTCCTTCCATAGTGTAGTAGCCCCTCCCACAATGTACTAGATGTTTCCTCTGTACTGTCTGTGCTCCCTAAGGGCTGGTAGTTGCTATCTCAATGATGGCAGCTGCCACATATCCAAGTAAATTTTCCACTCCTCACTGTAGCTGATCAGTGTCTGGAAAAACAAGTGTCAGAAGCGCAACTCTGATACGGAAAGGATAGTACGTAATGGAAATGCACTTCGGTGGTAATTTGTTTATTATCAAAGCCCTGCAGAGATGCAGCACATGCAACAGTACACAGATGTCTCATGTTTTTAGGCTCCTGTCAGCCCCTGGAGGTTCTGTCAACAAGTCTGGACCTGACAACCTCCTGCCATCCCTCCTGGACCCCATCTTACTATAGATTCTTTGAGAGACACAGATGCGTTTCAGACAGTCCGGTGGCCTGCAGACACACAGTAGTTCATATATTCAGCTCATTTTGAGAACATGTTTGGACCTGGACCGCGATTGGAGGACAGATCTGTCGCTACCTGATTCCAGCGACCCTCCCTGATTTGTTACCCGGCAGTGAAGGACCCCTGTTATATTGCATATTCACTGCAAGATCCATACAGCCCGTGTGAGAATGTCCTTGCCCCAGAATGGGCTGCATGGTCTGGGTGAAGCTATGCCACATAGGGCTGGGTTAGACTGGACTGGGTTGAGTTCGGCTGAAATGGACTGGGCTGGGTTAGGTTGGACTGGCTTGCGGAATCTTACGTACAACATTTATAATGCATGTTCACAACTATAAAAGATCTGGCACCTTCCGGAAACGTTTAAATGTCACGTTTTAATTTTGTCATGTCCTAGATGATTCTGGTCGACGGTTGATTGTGAGGATGGTTCTAGAAGATCGATATTCCTCATTACAAGGACTTGTAGCGGGGTTTGCTCGTTTAAGATTAGCAATACTTAATTTATAATAAAGTATGTAGTTCTTGGGGGGGGGCACCACCTCTTATTGTTAAAGGGATAGAGGAAACCTTATTGAATAATATTTAAATAATAGCCTTCGTAATAATCAGTCTAATCTTAAGTCGTGAATTCTATGAAAGTAGAGCAGATCAGATAACGTGAGTGATACGCGAATATTATACACAATGATTTATTTAGGAGAATGTAATTATAATGAACAAATACCAGATAAGTTATGGGTTAGTCAGAGTAGTACAGTGGCTGGATGCAAATGAGGGCGAGCAACACAATGGCTGTGTAGAGCGCGTGTAAAGGGGGGAGGGAGAGAGAGAGAGGGGTAGAGAGGGACAGGTAGGCCTTTGTGGTAACAATGGACGAGCAAGGGCAACTGACTTAGCAAGGGTTAAGCTAACTCATTTGTAAGATACAATCAAACATCAACAATTTAATCACAACATGCCAATATGTCACAGGTAAGAAATATTGCAAATCGTAGTTACTTTTGTCGGTTTGAAGAAGGGTAGAGTCAATGGTTTCGTTATCGTCCAACGAAAATAGAACAACGGAATCTTTGGCCAAAGTTCCGGGCGCTCAGTGAATTTGCAGGTTGAGAGGAATAGTTTAGAAATGACGCGTTCACTTCAGTTTAATTCCTACGAACAAGCGGGGGTGATTGTACGTTTGGGGGTTTTATACTCCAAAGAACAAGGGGGGGTCCCCGTGAAGGTGACCTCTTTCATTGGTCAGTTTCCCCCCACCTGGGCGTCGTCCTGAGATCTGCCTAGGTGTGAAGTAGCTGTACCTTTTGAGTTCCGTTATTTCAACTGTCCATGGAATGCTCAAACTTCAGAATATAACAATAAAACATTCGTAAATGGTTTTGTTAGTATGGTACAATCATTTTGATATCAAGATTGGCTGACTTAACTATACTTGAAGGGAAGTTATAATCAAACCTCAATTAAACAACGTTCTAAGTAAATGGGAAAAACACACATTATAACACATCAACTACTGTCATTGAAATAGTGTCCATGAGCCATGTAGTCCTTGAGAATATGTTTGTAAATCCACATAAGAAAGTTCTTCCTTGTAAATCCTTTGTCTGATACTGTGGGCCGTGTGGCCTCTGTATCTGACCCCATGCTGGGTCAGAAGCTTTGAAGCTTCTCCTCTGGGAGAAGGACAAAGGGGGAAGACCCTTTCCTTGTCGGGGGTAGGAGAAGGTGTGATGGTACCGTGCTTTGTCTGTGGACTGTGCTACAGACTACTGGACAATACCACTATGAAAGAAGCCTCAGAACTATCTCTGCATAAACTGCTGTTTGTACGTCTCTGACAAAGAGCTATTCCAATCCTCAGTGTGTCAGAGGCATTGTCACCTCACCCAGAGGACAGCAGGAGTGAATGGGGAAATTGGTTTTCCAACCTCCATCACTGCACACAATAAGGAAGCAGGCAGCAGAGTGTCACGTTTGGTGACCTACATACAGTCTGCTCTCACCCCCCCGCCGCCGCCGCCGCCGCCGCAGGAGAGAGAGGAAGAGGAGCGATGGAAAGAGAGAAACACTTGCCGTGAGAGAGAAAGAGCGAGGGGAAGGGAGACATGGAGAGAGAGACCTGCCATAAGAGAAGGGGAGAGATGGAGACAGAGAGACACACCTGCCATTAGCGACAGACCGAGGGGGGGAATGACACTTTGACATGTGATAGCCAACTCCCCGAGCTCAGGCGAGAGACGCATCATATCTTTGAAATCAGCTGACAAACTCGACCACGGCCTCCCAAACCGGTTTTGACCTTTTGGATCACCCTCAGGCTTCCCCGAACAAAACCCAACCCTACCCCCATGCCGCCGTGAGCCTGCAAGGGTGGGGTATTAAGGTGACAACCAGGTTGACCTACTTTCCGCTGGATGTGAGAGTGTTCGATAACCCCCCCACATGGCAGTGTCTAGGGCCTGACGCAGGCCCAGCGCCAGGGTGATCGACGATGCCTCAGGCTAACCCTGTTAGCTCGCTGGTCCTCCACCTTCCCCTCAGCGCCACACGGTGTGACCCCAGATGGGTTTGAGCTCGTCTACTGTTCTGAGTGCTTATTTGTATGCGGTACGTGAGTCATAACCATGGAGAGGGTTGTGCGGATGGTTACTACATCGCTACAGAAGAGAGTTGGGTCCTACATCACTACAGAAGAGTGTGGTTGCATCTCTACAGAGTGCAATGTCTCTGCATTTCAGCCTTACTCTGGGTGCTAGCCAGGCCCTCATTGAGCATCCTTGAGCGTTTGCGCACTTGCATACGTGCACGTACGAAGCTGGAGTATGTCGAGGCACTAACCCTCGATGCCTTCTCCAGCATCTGAAGCACTTCCTGGTCTTTCATCACCATGCCAACCAGTTACAGGAAAGCAGAACAATGAACAGGTCAGTTTTGTAATGACCTGGTGACTGTAACTGCCCATGCAAGCTGTGCTGAACTGGCCTGACTACGGCTAGGCCCTGCATCGGATTAGTACTGCTACGCCCTGCATCGGATTAGTACTGCTACGCCCTGCATCGGATTAGTACTGCTACGCCCTGCATCGGATTAGTACTGCTACGCCCTGCATCGGATTAGTACTGCTACGCCCTGCATCGGATTAGTACTGCTACGCCCTGCATCGGATTAGTACTGCTACGCCCTGCATCGGATTAGTACTGCTACGCCCTGCATCGGATTAGTACTGCTACGCCCTGCATCGGATTAGTACTGCTACGCCCTGCATCGGATTAGTACTGCTACGCCCTGCATCGGATTAGTACTGCTACGCCCTGCATCGGATTAGTACTGCTACGCCCTGCATCGGATTAGTACTGCTACGCCCTGCATCGGATTAGTACTGCTACGCCCTGCATCGGATTAGTACTGCTACGCCCTGCATCGGATTAGTACTGCTACGCCCTGCATCGGATTAGTACTGCTACGCCCTGCATCGGATTAGAGCAGCTACGCCCTGCATCGGATTAGTACTGCTACGCCCTGCATCGGATTAGTACTGCTACGCCCTGCATCGGATTAGTACTGCTACGCCCTGCATCGGATTAGTACTGCTACGCCCTGCATCGGATTAGTACTGCTACGCCCTGCATCGGATTAGTACTGCTACGCCCTGCATCGGATTAGTACTGCTACGCCCTGCATCGGATTAGAGCAGCTACGCCCTGCATCGGATTAGTACTGCTACGCCCTGCATCGGATTAGTACTGCTACGCCCTGCATCGGATTAGTACTGCTACGCCCTGCATCGGATTAGTACTGCTACGCCCTGCATCGGATTAGTACTGCTACGCCCTGCATCGGATTAGTACTGCTACGCCCTGCATCGGATTAGTACTGCTACGCCCTGCATCGGATTAGTACTGCTACGCCCTGCATCGGATTAGTACTGCTACGCCCTGCATCGGATTAGTACTGCTACGCCCTGCATCGGATTAGAGCAGCTACGCCCTGCATCGGATTAGTACTGCTACGCCCTGCATCGGATTAGTACTGCTACGCCCTGCATCGGATTAGTACTGCTACGCCCTGCATCGGATTAGTACTGCTACGCCCTGCATCGGATTAGTACTGCTACGCCCTGCATCGGATTAGTACTGCTACGCCCTGCATCGGATTAGTACTGCTACGCCCTGCATCGGATTAGAGCAGCTACGCCCTGCATCGGATTAGTACTGCTACGCCCTGCATCGGATTAGTACTGCTACGCCCTGCATCGGATTAGTACTGCTACGCCCTGCATCGGATTAGTACTGCTACGCCCTGCATCGGATTAGTACTGCTACGCCCTGTATCGGATTAGTACTGCTACGCCCTGCATCGGATTAGTACTGCTACGCCCTGCATCGGATTAGAGCAGCTACGCCCTGCATCGGATTAGTACTGCTACGCCCTGCATCGGATTAGTACTGCTACGCCCTGCATCGGATTAGTACTGCTACGCCCTGCATCGGATTAGTACTGCTACGCCCTGCATCGGTTTAGAACAGCTGCAAGACAACCCTGTCAATCAGATCAGAACATATATTTAACATGTATCAGATTAGAACAGCTACACCCTGTATACGATTTTATTAGATATAACCTGTATCAGATTAGAGACCGATGCTGCTTATTGGTCCTTTTCACAGAAATGTCTCTGCCATTCCTTTTGGAATCTGCACTGTAGCATATTAGGCATAGAAAAGATTGGTAGTTGTGCTTTTCCTAAAAGGAGCGTTGTGTGTTTCAGAGTTGAAGCGTATGGTGCAGTTAGACCTGGACCTGAAGTACAAGACCAACATCAGGGGCCTCTTCCAGGAGTTTGGCCGCTTCCCTCCAGGAGCTGTGATCGGCATAGCCCGAGAGATGCAGCCCGTCTACAGGTACTGGACACACAGCACACACACTCTCTCACAGACACACCAGCCTGTCTACAGGTACTGGACACACAGCACACACACTCTCTCACAGACACACCAACCTGTCTACAGGTACTGGACACACAGCACACACACTCTCTCACAGACACACCAACCTGTCTACAGGTACTGGACACACAGCACACACACTCTCTCACAGACACACCAACCTGTCTACAGGTACTGGACACACAGCACACACACTCTCTCACAGACACACCAACCTGTCTACAGGTACTGGACACACACAGCCTCACTCACTCTTACCACACACAGACCGACTTGCCCACTAGTACTGGACAAACACACACACAAACCCTTTTTCTCAACTTCGGAGTCCTTACAAATTAGTCTGAAACATTTGCCCAGAAAATGTACAAATGCTCAAGCACTTGTAGATAGGAATGGCATTCAAAGCGCTCTGCTCAGTACACTGTAGTGAGTAGCGTTGGGCAGGAGGGAGGGAAGGAAGGTTGTTGTTAGGCAGGCTTGCTCTAGAGGAAACTGCTGTTGTGGGTCAGGATCAGGCTTGCTCCTGGTCCTATTGTGACGTTCCGAAGGTCATCACTGCAGCCAGTGGAAAGCCTTCGCCGTGCCCATCCATGTGACCTTGCTTTCTCACTCGCTGTCCTTTCTCCTCTCTCGCTCTCTCTCGCTCTCCTTCTGTCTCTCTTCCTTCGCCTGTCTCCTCTCTCTCTGTCCTCTCTCTCTCTCGCTCTCTCTCTCTCTCTCTCTCTCTCTCTCTCTCTCTGTATCTCTCTCTCTCGCTCTCTGTCATGTCTCTCCTCTCTCTCTTTGTCTCTCCTCTCCCTCTCCTCAGTCTCTCTCAAACATGAAACCTTAATTTACCAGGAAGCGTGGTAACCGAGTGCTGGAAGATTTCCCTTGAACAATTTCTGCCAATTATGTTGTCCTTGGCACTAGTGTTGACAGTGTTAATAATTCCTGCGAAGAACAAGGTTGCTGCTCTCAGATAAACCAGGTTGGCTCCTATGCACACATGTGATTGTACAAAATGACGCATGCTTGTGTGTCCTTGCAGTAGGGATGGTCTGGCTGTTTTTATTCATTCAACCAGGAAGAGTTCAAAAGATTTGAAATCATCCTGAGATTTAAAGTAGATTGAATTAAAGAGATTGAATATTTGAGAGCATTCTGGTCGCGATAGGCAGCACCAAATCCACCGGTAGAATGTGACATCACTATGCCGTGCACACACTTCTGTAAGGGCGTATTGAGTCCCACCTTGGAGGCATCTTGGTTATTAAAGGCTTCTCGCTGATATGGCCCAGTCTCTATTTCCCCCGACCTGCCAGACGAACACCAGGGGGCACTACAGACAGCTCGGACCTGAACCCGTGAGCTTGTTTGTTTCCTCCTGTCCTCCCCTCCTGTCCTCCCCTCCTCCCCTCCCCTCTTCCTCCTCCCCTCCTCCCCTCCCCTCTTCCTCCTCCCCTCCCCTCTTCCTCCTCCCCTCTTCCTCCTCCCCTCCCCTCTTCCTCCTCCCCTCCTGTCCTCCCCTCTTCCTCGTCCCCTCCTGTCCTCCCCTCCTGTCCTCCCCTCATCCTCCTCCCCTCCTGTCCTCCCCTCTTCCTCTCCTCCCCTCCTCCTCTTCCTCCCCTCCTCCTCTTCCTCTCGTCCTTCCTGTGTGGTACCGCTGGGCTCGCGGAGACCTAGCGCCGTCCTCCCAGACCCATTGTTCTACCTCCGCCACCGTTTCAAAAACAGATGTGTCATGCTTCAGAAGTGTGCGGGGCCGCCGTGCAAAACAAGCACATACCAGACGAGGTCCAGTCAGAGGAGGATGTTTGCTTAGGAAAGATAGAGAGGCACTAACACATCTGGTGTCCATGCGACCACTGTGTCCACTGGCAGACCTAACTGGGTTAGGATTAGACTGGTCTAGGGTTAGACGACTGGGTTAGGGTGTGAATGCTGGGCTTATTAGAGTAAGGTACGAGAGGAAAACTGCACACAATGAGCTTCATTTACAAAGGTTGATCTGGCCAGTCGGTACACATTCAGTTACAGCGTCCGATCTGTGACCAACTCCTTTTCATAGGCTCCAGAGCGAGAGCAGTCTACGGGAACTGTCCTCCGTGTATCCAACTCTCTGTTTAGGCCAGGCTGTCATCACACACAGGAGGCCCTCTGCTTTCCCACCGAGGGCACATGTAGATCCTGGGGAGAGGGCCTCTCTTCCTGGGTGTGACAGGGGCTCACGCCGTTGAATAATGACGAAGCCCCGGCTAGGATAAACAGGCAGTCAGGGTAGTATTCCGCAACCTTAATGATGGGGGGGCCCCTGACTTTGACAAACAGGCCCGGCGAGATTGGTGATTTCCCCGGCCCGTGACGACAGTAAGCCATCGCTGGACCTGTCCGCTGAGGAGCCTTAACCTCCTCCCCCACCAGCCCAGCGGAGAGATTACGTGGTCAATGACGTGAGCTTCGCTGCCTGACGGTGTGTGTGTGTGTGTGTCAGACGGACGGGGGAGGGTCCGGAGGGGGTGGGGGGGGGGGGGGGCTTGCCCCCTGCACGGCCCAGGGAACAGGCACACAGGCAGGGCTCAGCGCGGAGCACAGATAGGGATCTGTTTGGAGAAACCGGAGCCTTCCATGGCATAGCGCTAAAGCTGCTCGGGATGAGTCTGTAATCACTTCCCCTGGAGGGAAAAAAGCTGCAGACAAAAAAATAAAAGATGCACACACACAGGTGCACCCATCCGCTAATAAGCACACGCACACACACGGGGCATGAACGCACAGCTCTAACGGATGTAGGTTTTACTCACTCAACAGGAGTGTTACTAGTGTTCAGAGTGAACTGGTTGCAGTGGGGAAGAATGCTGAGAAGCTAAATCTGATACTTTCTCAGTCTCTTAGCTTTCGGCTTGATACAGGTGATTTGTTTGTATTTTTTCTTTTCTTCAATCAAGCCTTGCTTCGAAATACAGTTTATTCTGCCAATGAGAGAGATTTAAAGCAGTGCAACAATGACTCTGGAGAGAGCAGGGACGAAGACAGCACCAGAAAACCGAAGTATTGTCGCTGATGATATCCCATTATGCTAAGCTAACAGAGCCGTGCTGACACGCCATAGTCACAAGCAGCTTGTGTCTGTGTCTGTGTACGTGCGTTTCATGCATAAGGCAGTGTTGTCTAAAACGGGGACGTTTAGATAAGCCCAAAGGCCCAGTTATATTCCTGTCATCTCATTTTCTTTCCAATAACATGAAACATTATGTGCAGTCCCCTTTCAGGTCCCTGATGAGGTCAGATGTATGTTTATAGCAGAGAGCAGCTGCACCACAAACCTTTCCTGGGAGTCCAAACCACCTCCCTCTCCCCCCTCTCTCTCTCCCCCTCCCTCTCTGTCACTTCCTTCCCCCCCATTCTATCCTTCTCTTCCCCTCCCACTCTTTCTCTCCCTCACTAACAGCATGCAGTGTTTTTTTGATGCAGGACCTGGGTGACATAGGCCAGTCTTGTTGGTGTTTGCAATAAGTAAAGTCAGACTGTCCCTTGAAACACTGTTAGAATGAATGGAAGTGTCTGCTGAATAGAATGAATTTGTTGCTACCTCCAACTACAACTTGAAAATCAGTCCAAAGCAAATATAGAAAAATGAACCTACCTGAATTGTGTCTGTAACTTGGACTGACTGACCAATTCAACCTTTGTAAATGTACATTATTATTATGTTGCAATCTCTCTCTCTCTCTCTCTCTCTCTCTCTCTCTCTCTCTCTCTCTCTCTCTCTCTCTCTCTCTCTCTCTCTCTCTCTCTCTCTCTCTCTCTCTCTCTCTCTCTCTCTCTCTCTCTCTCTCTCTCTCTCTCTCTCTCTCTCTCTCTCTCTCTCTCTCTCTCTCTCTCTCTCTCTCTCTCTCTCTTCATCTTCTTCTCCATGTGAGTATTTAAACTGCTCTGAGTTAACACGGTGCTCTGACTAAGTGGAGGGCAGATTAATAAAGTTGGAGTGGCACACATGGTCCCTGGCTGATGCCCTGCCAGAGGGCCTGGCAGAGCAGAACATCACACACTGGCTGGCTGGCTGGCGACTGGCTGGCCGACCACAGCCTTGCCAACATGCCATCGATGCCTCACAACCCTGTAGCAGCAGGCCGCAGGGACAAAACCTTAGAAAAACAACCCCACGTTGTCTCATTAAGCCGACGCTCTGCAGAACCTCCTCACATTTCCCAGCGCACAGGAACACTGCTGCCATTTGTTTGGAAAGCTGAATATCTGTCCCAGTTCTGGTGTGGTTCAGTACATCGGATGGCTTGGATAAAAATGCGTCTGCTAAATGAATACATTATCATTATTATTACAACTATTATTATTAGTATTAGTATTGGTGCAGGGAATCTTCTCATTCTATTACTAGTATTATGGCTTCCCTGTACTACTCACATCTCATCTCTAAGCTCCAGGTCTAGTTTAGCAGTAGTAGGTACTTGATTGACCTCTGAAGACCAAAAGTCCAGTATAGTAGTAGGTGGCATAGCTCCTCCATTGATCCCCCATAGCGAACCTGCGGCGTTGCAGGGAAGCACGACCAAAGAGAGGAAGTCGCCCACCTCTCTCCCCCCTCCTCTCCTCCCCAGGCACACCTTCTGGCAGTACCGCAAGGAGCACCCCGGCACCAGGGTGGGCTCCCCCCCTCCGGACGGCCTCCCCGGCTTCAACAGCGGGGTGATGCTCCTGGACCTGGAGGCCATGCGGAGCTCCGCCCTCTACAACCAGCTCCTGCAGCCCGGCAGCGTGGCGCGCCTGGCCGACCAGTACCGCTTCCGGGGTCACCTGGGAGACCAGGACTTCTTCACCATGATCGGGATGGAGCACCCGGGGCTGTTCCACCCGCTGTCCTGCGGCTGGAACCGGCAGCTGTGCAGCTGGTGGAGGGAGCACGGCTACGCCGAGGTGTTCCTGCTGTACTCGCGCTGCGACCGGCCCGTTTACATCTACCACGGCAACTGTAACTCGCCCATCCCGGACGACTGAGATCCGGTCCAGACCGGAGAGAACCACGACATGCGGCCATGTTGGGGAGAGCCCAGAAGAGACGCTTGGATTGATCTCAAATGGAAAGTTTGGAATATTCTTTGGGATTTCTCTTGATACTGTGTGCCCTTCTCTTTTTGTCATTTTTGGGGGGCTGTGCGCTTCATTTGCCCTCCTGTGGGCTTCTGTTGGCCTGTTCCACACACACACACACACACACACACACACACACACACACTGTAGCCCATACACACGCCTGTCCCATACACGCACACACACAAGCCTGTACCATATCAACACGCCTGTAACACACACACACACACACTCACTCACACACACACACTCACACATCACTCACACACTCACACGTCTGGACCAAAGATAGACTTGTGGCAGCGAGCTGCAGTGATGAATACACACTGACCCACTTTCTATGTCCCTACTCTGCCGGCATAAGGGACGAGCCTGTTCAGCGTTCACGCAGGAAGAGGAAGAACGAAGCTGACCTCGCACCTCTGAGAATCCGTTTGACATTCTGTTCAAATGTGCAAAACTAGCGTCGAGTGAGTTTCTGAAATATGACACGCGTAATTTATTCTCAGAGTGCAAGCTTCAACCGTATCTGCAAGGGTTGAAGATGGGGGGGGGGGGGGGGGAGGTTTAAATAGTCTTTATATGACAATTGTAGAGTATACAATAGTCATAATGTACCGTGGCTGTCCTCTCTCTACACAACACCTGCTCCAATCTGTGGTCCCTGTGTTGACCCTTGACCCTATACCAGGTCAGACCAAGATAGTATAAATCCACTGACCTCTGAGTCGTCTCTGTACGGGTTTGGGTTGACTTCTTAAAAACACCTTTGGTGGCATTTGTTTGTTTGTTGTTTCGTTTGATAGCTTGTATAAAGCTTGTTCTCATGTGACTGTTTCTGGGTGTGGTAGCTGTGTGTGGTAGCTGTGTGTGGTTGCTGTATCCATATTCATCTTTTGTGTTTGTCTGTCTTGGTTTTGTGTAGTGAGGCTCTTCTGCCCCGTGTTGTGTCGACGGTGAGCTTGTGTGCTCATCATATTGACTGAGCGATATTAGTTTTCACATTCTGGAGGAGTATTGACAATCCAGTTCACTCTCAACTCGGTAGAACGAGGATCAGTCCACATCCAGGACGCATGGCCACTGTCCAACATCCAGGCGACCAAAGCTTGCAACTGTATAGTATTTACAGTGTATACTGTATGTTGGTGGATTTTCCATTGAAAGGGCTTCATATCTAAATAACTGACTTTCAGTAGGAACACAATGTTTTTGGGGCTATATTTTGTAAGTCATATGTCTTACCCATAATGCCATTGTATTCTTTAAGAGTGGACGGCATCTGACAAACACAATCTTGGTTTATCTGTGGTTGAAATAAACGATCATAAATTGTTTTGTTTGTTTGTTCCCCCCCCCCTCCCCCCTTTGCTATAGAGTTGGATGAAAAATGTGCAATTTGAACAGAACTCCCTTCAAATCCACTGGAGGAGCTGATGGACAGTTGTCAGTAACCATGGTGTTGGTGGACTCACACACCCCAGCTGTGATCCCCAGTTCTCTGTTTGAGCGTGAGGGGGCAGTGGGACCGTAATGAGACGGGCTGGTTCCCTTACACGGCTGCCACCACTCTGCTTCTCAGATAAACGGAAAGAAAGAACCCAGGCGAACACAATTATATACCCAAGGTGTGCTTACGAAGCATAAGTACATACTTATGCTCAACACTTCACGTATCAAGTTGTCATTAAGTACGTGAATATACTAAATTAGTACATTTTTTGTACGCTTCCAACTTTGTAGAGAAATATGAATATAGTGCAAATGTATTGAGCACTCTTTAAAAGGTTCATGGGCTGCAGAATCGGGGTCAGATTTGAAGAGGCCACGGGCGATGGGGTAAACACCACTGTGCCCTCTGCCACCGAGGGATATTCTTTATCCCCTTTAACTGTGTCGTAGAAGTACAGTAATGATCTGCATCAGGTAATGTTCCACATCAGACCTGCTGGACAGCCGGTAATAAAAACATGATCGAATGATGACGCCGTGGGTCAGCACTAGCACAGGGGGCTTCTGCTGCGCCTCTCCTCCCCTAGCCTCGCTCCTCTGATGTGGAGGCCGCAGGAGCAGGCCGAGCTGCCCCTACGGCTCCTTTATGAGGCTGCGTGTGCAGGCTAAGCCGTAGGACTCCCCTGGTGACTGTCTGGTCTGTACACACACACCCTGCCGGCAGCTCTGCTGGCAGGCGAAGAATAAGCAGGTCAGAAAGTCTGGAGAGGCTGTCCGTGTGCCAGCTCCTAGAACCAGCCCCAGCATGATTATGCAAGGATACTGTGATGGGGCCAGAAAACAGACTGTTCTTGGGTTTGGTACTATATTAGTCTCTGATAGGTTAAGTACTCTATAAGTACTCGGTTAGGTTTCATACTATATTAGAGACCTGATGGGTCCAGTACTATATCAATACTCTGTCTAGTACTGCATGCAGTCCAGTACTCTAATAAGTCAAGTGCTATTTCATATTGGTTCTCTGCCAAGAGAGCTGAGCAATTATGCCACCCCTGCTCTCAGAGGGTTTGGTTTGCTCATATAGAGACATTAGAACAATAAAACCGATGTAATGCTGTGTTTCTGACCCATTGTTATATATAACATTTATACATAATACAAACAATATACACTCAAACCGGACCAACCACCATACCGCAGAACACCCCAGAAGACTAAGCCATCGGAAACAATCGCAACTAAGATCGGTTCTCAAATGACAACGGGACTGTCCACAGCAAATCCTTTCTAAACAGAGGTTAGGGATAAAATGGAAATGAAAAGCACTTGGACGCAGACAGCGGTTGAAGCAGAAGTGGGTCACATTCAACACGTGAAGCCACCTGTTGCTAGGCAGCGATCGCTGCAGCCTGTGACCCCTCCCGCTCGCACCCTGAGATCGGCCACTGTCACACAACTATCCACGGAGACCCAAAAGTCGAAGATCCACGCGTGCGATGGTTCTTTGTGGCGCTCTATAAAATAAAGGCTTATTTTCAGGGAGGAAGAAGGCCTGATCACATTAAAACGCTGTGTATGAATACCGAAGCAGAACTTAACGTGTAAACTCGACACGCTTGGTCGTGACTGGTTGAAGGACGCATCCGCAAGCAGGCGGGAGGGGATGAAGGTGAGGCGTTGTGAGGCGGAGAAGTCGGCAGCGGAGAGAGAGAGAACCCTCGCAGCACTCAGGAAACATCTGGCCTACATTCCTCACAGTGGGGCACTGTGCCAACACACACACACTCCCCCCCCCACACACACAGGCATACACACAACACCCCCACGGAACACAGACACACACACAGACAGACCAGTATCAAACACGTACTAACACAAAACAAACACAACACAAGGTAAGAACACAATTAGGATGGTCTTGGCTGAAAGATCCCTACAGTGTGACACACAAAATCAGTTGATGGGTTTTGAAGTGTGTCCAGGTGTGTGTGTTCTTCTTTCTGGACTATCATGGATCTGCTCATGTACCATATGTGTGTTACCATGGAGACTGCGTTAGGGTGTCTTAGTCTTATATTTCCAGTAGGTCATTCATGACACATGACACAAATTAGTTTTGTATATTTATATTTATTTGTATTTACTTGCATCCCTTATATACACCTTTTCCTCATGTAGATATGAGCTGTTGGCTCTTATTACAGTTACTGAAAGTAATTTCTGTTGTGGTCTTTAGTCACAGCCTGGATTCATTGTCCACACAGCTCTGAGAGACCAAAATATCATAGAGAAATGAAAGGGAGTATTGATCTGCCAAGAGATGCTTCACCTTCACCTACTTCTGTTCTTTTGTCTGCCCCCCCCCCTGACAACTACTGTCTTTTGGATCCTTTGTTTCTCTTGTTGATTTTTTCTTCTTCTGAGTCTTGTTTTCATTGCTGTCCTCTAGTTTCATTCATATTTTCTCTTTCTCTCTCTTTTTTCTCGCTCTTATTCAAAGCTAGTATTTACGTTGTGTCTCAGGAAGTGAATCATCTTTCCTCAATAGCAGATTTATCAATTGTTGACCTACATACTGTCCACTGGCCTTTTTAAGGCAGTCCTTTCTATCTCCCCCTTTCTTCCTCTCTCTAATGCCTCCTCTGCTCTCCTCTCTCTCCAGTGGGTGGGGAGGGGGGGTTCCAGTGTGGTTCTACTGATTACAGAGTGGACCCCTTGAGTATGGGATTACCGAGGGGCTTTAAATGCAGTTCTAATCGCTAATGCTGATAAATTGCGAGAGGAGGAGGGATTCCATAAAATATACACTGTGTAGCATTAAGTTGTTGTCTGTGTGTGTATTTAAAATCTAAATAAACCATAAGTAATGGTCCCAACCTAAAGCTTTATTGAGTATTCCAACCGTTCTGACCCTCACCTTAGTTTTATATTCATGAAATTACTGAGGGGATAATCTGTTTGGATTATCGGCTGCATAGGAAACACAGGGAGTGGTAAGTGTATGATTATTATGGGATGTCATGCACAATGCACCAGCCAACAACATGTCACCAGTAAACTGGGGGATCCAGCAAAAAAGAATTGGCACCGCAATCTCCCCTTGCTAAAATATATATATTTGTACTCCTCCTCGCTCCCCTCCTCTCCTCCTCTCTCCTCCTCTCATGTCCTCCCCTCCTCTCCTTTCTTCTCCCCTTCCCTCCTATCCTCCCTCCGGTTTTCTCTCCTCCCTCTCAGATGAAGTGAGCGTATTAAACACAGTGTTCACGCCTCAATGGGTCTCTCTGCCTCAACAGGACACCTTCAAAGGCTAGAAAATAAGGCTCCGGGAAAGTGTAAAGTGTGGAGGAAGATTGTCTCTTTGACAAAAGGCTGTTATGTGCTATTGCAGTATGGTCAAATCATAACCAATAACAACGCCTATTCTTCCTCTGCGTCAAGACCTTTCCAGCACACTGTTAGCCTACAATGCTAACCATCACAGAGTCGCCACTGGGGAGTGGTGTTGCTATGCGTCAGAGGGACAGAGATGAGCGTGCGCTTCACAGTCGCCATGTCCGGTTCCCTGACTTAAAACCGTATGCCTGAGGTGGTGGGCGCACTTGTTTCAAGGTTTCTTTTTTAGCCCTTTGAGGATTTCTGCTGATTCAGTCGTGACTGACACTTTGTTTTATTGGAGCCAAAAGGGAAACGTTGAAATGCAGTTTGGGAAGTGAAGGCAAAATAAGACGCTGCTCTTCTGCGGTCATGTTGCAAGTGTCCTTGTGGGTCAGGTCCATTTTGAGGGAGTTTATTAATCACCCATCAAGGTTTTAGTGAATGTATATAATGAATGGAGAATGTATATAGTGAATGCAGAATGTCTGTGTATGTGCGATATGTTTCAATTGTTTTTTTAGTTTTCTATTCTTATTGCATCGGTGTGTGTTGTACTTTCTGGTTGCTAATCTGGACAAAAGCCCAACCCTCACTCAGAGTACTGTGAGGTAATGTGTAGACCTGCCTGCTCCAAGCACAACTCCCGCCCACAGCAATATCAGCTCTGTCACTTTCAGCCCTCATCCTTTCTCAAATCTTGCTTGCAAGAAGGGGTGTGTGCCTGCTTGTGTGTTTGTGATATGTGTGCATGTGTCTGTCAGTGTGTTTGATGTGTGTGTGTGTGCGCGTGTGTTTGTCCGTATGTGGGTTGTGTATGTGTGGTCTGTGTTTGTGTGTGTCTGTGTGTATGTCTGTGTGTGTCTATGTGTGTCTGTATATCTGTGTGTGTATGTGTGTGTGTGTGTGTGTGTCCAATAAAGATCAGTTGATAATGCAGAGGGGGATAATGCTCCCGTAGACGGCCCCAGCTGCTCTGAAGGGATTCCTAATGAGCTTTAGCGGTGGCAACCTGGCAAGAGCCACATCCAGGACTGGCCCCCCCTGATCCCACCTCCCCACTGCCCTCCATCCCAGCACAACCTGGAGGGCACTGCTTGGGTAGAACAAACAACAACAACTAAAACAATGTTTTAAGGCGGAAGTTAGTGTTTGTAAAAAACTTGGCGAAAAAAGAAGGAATTTGATTGAATTGAAAGATTCTTTTAATATTTCGTTTTGAGCGGCAAAAACACTTGGTTAAAATTGGTTAAACTCTTTATGAGACTACTCTTCCCAGAAACCAACAGTGATGTGGCCCTCAGGCCCATGTGACAAGTGGGCCCATTAGCTACCTGACAGCAGGCAGCAGCAATGAGATTAGTGGGACGGGCTAAATTTAGCTCACAAACAAGAACGGCTGAATAACAGAAACACAGGAAAACGAGAAGCTCAGATGACGAGCAGGCAGGGTCAGACGGGACACGGAGCACAAACAACAAAACCACACAGCCAGTTGGCCATTCAGGAACAGAAGCAATCACCTGCTTCTTCTTCCTCCTCTCTCCTCCACTCCTCCTATCTCCTTCCTCCTATCCTCCTTTCCTCCACTCCTCCCTTCCTTCTCCACTTTCCTCCACTCCTCCCTTCCTCCTCCTCCTCTCCTCCTCCTCTCCTCCTCTCCTCCTCTCCTCTCCTCCACTCCACTCCTCCCTTCCTCCTCTCCTCCTCCTCCTCTCCTTTTCCTCCTCTCCTCCTCCTCCTCTCCTTTTCCTCCTCTCCTCCTCCTCCTCTCCTCCTCTCCTCCTCTCCTCCACTGCTCTCCCTGTTAAGGAGAGTTAGCAAATCGAGGGGATCAGTAGCTTGTGAGCTTAACCAGCTCTACCACCTTAAGACAGCAAGCAACTCTTAACACACTAAATAACTTAACTCTAAAATGCTTATCTGGAGCGTGATCTAATTACCAAGCAGTAAAACCAGCAACTACTTGTGGTTACCCAATAGCTTTGCCTGTTACTGAATACACTAGACAGCATGCTGTATTTCCTTGTCCCTGTTCTTTGCTGCAGGTGTGTTTTCACTTCCTGTCAGACAAATACTGGCAGTAGCCACAGAGGAAGTGGCCCGAAGGGTCAAGAGTTCTAGGCTGTGGACAGTGGTTAATCGTGTTTTCACTTTGTCTTTACTTGAATGTGCTCAAGTTATGTCATGTCTGCGGTCTCGCAACCTTTTTCGCTATAGAGATGGGAAAAGTCCAAAATATTAGCAAACTAACTTCAAAGCTAGCCGAAGTTGGCTGTTGTTTATAGTAGTTTGTGAAATTATTTTTGGCTTAGGCAGTTTGCAGGCCCTGAATGGGAGAGTGAGGACAGGGAGACTTGATGCTCCAGGTGGGGTATCACTGTTGCCCCTGGAGAGTCCAGCCTGCAGAGTGACCCCCCCCCCCCCCAGCTCATATCACACCGGACGAGGCTAGGCAGGGTGACCCTTGGTAACCTCCTCAACCACCACCCACTTCCTGCTCACAGTGCCTGAAGTCAATGTCCTTTCAGCCTCAACATGCTCCATTTGTCGATAAAAGCGTTTGAGAAGCTGAAATGAGTTTCTTTGAAGTTGGGGTAGGAAGGTTGACCGGCGGAGATCAGCTGGAAGCTGAAGCATTAGTCCCCTCAGGTTGGTGCTGCTTCTGAATCACCTCTGAAGCTGGTTTATATCCCACTCAGGGCTTAGCATAAATTATTCATCAATCATTTTATAGCCACATTAAAGACCAGACAGCCAAATGTATTACTTGATGCATTAGATCAGTGCCTTTGCCGGCCCAGGTCCTGACAGGGTTGGCTGTATTCATTTTTTTCCTCTCTTCACCCTCCCTCCCTCCCTCCCTCTCTCCATCCTCCCTCCCTCCCTCCCTCCCTCTCTCCATCCTCTCCTCTCCTCTCTTCCTCCCTCTCTCCCTGTCATGGTGCCCGATCACTGTGGCAGGAAGCCACAGAACAGCACCTCAGCCCATGAGCTTGTTAGCTAAGCTGATGCTTACCACAGCGTTCGTGTTTGGATAGTGTGTTCATGCTTACATTTGTGAATATGTGTGTGTATGTCCTGAATGTACGAGTAAGTGTTTTGCGCGTGTTCATGCCGACATGTGCGATGATGTGCGCGTATATATCGCGTGTATGTGTTCCGTTTTGTGTGTGTTCGTGCTTACACTTGTGATCATGTGTGTCTGTACTGTGTCTATATTGCGATGTGTGTGTGTTTGTTTTTCCCTGGCGGTGTGCAAGCTCTTCAAATATGTATGAGAGGTCCCTTATTTATAGACTCATGCACCGGAGTCATTCCTCACAACACCGTTATACTGGGTCAAGAGAAGAGGAAGAAGCTGAGGGAAGAGAGGGGGGGGGGAGAAGAGAGAGTAGAGAGAGAAGGAGAGAGAGAAGAGAGAGAGTGGAATGAGAGAGAAGAGAGAGTAGAAGGAGAGAGAGGAAAAAGAGTGTGGAAACAGAGTGGGAAGAGAGAGTTGACGAAGAGAGTTGAAGGAGGGAGGAAGGAGAGAAACAGGAAGGACAAGAGAGAAAGATGGAGACAGCGTGTGAAGGAGGAAGGGACAGGGGGGGTGTAAAGGAGTGAATGGTGGTACATGCTGGCTCACCCACAAATGCTGTGCAATGTTCAGCAATGTTCAGCACTGCATCATCTACACACTACTTTCATACTGTCTAGTTTTATATTTGTGTTTTATACTAGAGAAGTTCTGGAAATTGTTGACAGACTGAAGGATGTTTAATTTATTGTATTCTATAACTTGTTTGCACTGTTGGCAAAGCCTGAAAGTCAAGCATTTCAGTACAAGTAACTGTTGTGTGCATTTGGTGGCCAGATGTTCAATCTCCAAAAAACACCTCTTAAAAATGTTATATGCCCGAGCTATGATCTACAGTACCAGTAAAAAGTTTGGACACATTTTCCAACATTCAATTATGGGAAAATGTGTCCAAACTTTTGACTGGTACTGTATGTTTCTGTGGTGGATCCTGGTCACAGGAATAGTCTAACGAGACATAAACAGAGCGGATATATCTAAGTGGTTAAAGCAATTGACTGCAGATCATAGGTTCAAATCCCATACTTGTGTATTGTGTGGATTAAAGCAGTAGTTAGAGACGTTGGGATTGTTGGGATCTTTTAATATCTGGCCCTTCCTGACCACGACACTCGCATGGTTTAATGTCTGTGGCCTGGTGAGTCTCACAGCGCAGACATGAATCCAGAAGGGTTAGGGACCCCAGATGTAGGATGCATTAGGGATCCTAGATGTAATAAGAACATATCCCTTCATCAGGCACTTTTATCAAAAGCGACGTGATTTGAACCTGCGACCTCTTGATCGGCGGCCAAACGCTGGGAGATGTATGTGGGTCAGACATGCGTCACCGTATCCAGCAGCCATGTTTGTCTGAGGGCCTCTATTGTCCTCGGCCGCCGAGTAGAAGCCCCGGGAGGCGTCGTGCTGGGAGCTGAGCCGCACACGGCCATGCTGAGGGTTTGTTTCCGAGTCCGAGAGAGAGGCGGGCGGATGTTTGTCCTTCATTGTTGGCTGCTCACTTCCTGTCCTGTCTGGGGAAATGGGTCTCTCTGAACCCTCTATGAACACTGTCCTGGCTGAACCTAATCTCTGCAGACATGTTTTCCCAGTTCCCACCTTTAAAAGGTGTAAGCTGCCCTCTGCCACCCCTGCCTGTGTACTACTATACTACGTACTAAATACTACACTACTAAGTAGTATTGTACTAAGTGCTACTATACAGTATTTTGTACTATTGGACCACTAGACTATGTATTATTGTACTATTGTACTACTGTACTATTGTGCTATTGTGCTGTGTACTACTGTACTGCTGTACTGGTCTCCTGGCCTTTCTGTTGAACTCGCGTCTCCCTGAGAATAACTCCCCCCGGCTCATAAAACACACGTCTCTGCCCTTGTGCTGCCTTCGGGTCATTGTAACCCACCTTTTGCACCACGGCGGTGGGTCACAATGACCCGGAGGCAGCACAAGGGTTATTAACTGATCCAATAAGCGCTTCACAGTGTCATCCCCTCCCTCGTCGACACAGTTAGACTGAGGGCTTAAAGCACTTATCCCCTCGTTGAGCCGGTCACGACGCCCTCTACTGGGTCTTCAGGCCTGTCTCCCCCTCCCCCCCGGAGACAGGACACCTCCCCAGCTTCCCCGAGTACACAGCTGATCTTGCTGTCCGGTGTTTAAGGTTGTGCTGTTTGGGCAACAATATCATTAAAGTCGGATCATGAAATCGGTCCTGTTAGAACGCGTGACTGTTGATCAAGATGTCGCAGGTGCAAATCCTCCCCTGTAAGTCGCTCTGGATAAAAGCATCTGCAACATGAACACAGTAGAGTTATAAACGTAGAAAAGCAATGTCATGTTTGTTCGACCCACGTCACCACCCAGTCACATATGTGGGGATAAACCCTTTCCTGGTTGGTGTCAAGGCTGGTGTCTGTCCTAGAAGGTGTGAGGTGGGCAGTGTGGTCGACTGGCCTGTCAGGGCCCAGTCTGGGCACCAGACCTGTGTCGACATCACCCACACCCCCCAGCTTGGTTTGCCTCCAGCGCCTCTCGCTCCGTGTTCACCACGCAGTGCTCCTCCAACAGCTTACTCTGCCGCAGGAGTTTAGAGAGCTAACAATATCGCAGAGGGCCAGGCTAAATTTAAACGTTCCTGAGACTCGGCCCAGAGCCGGCGCGGTGTGAGACGATGATTCACATCCTCCTGCTCACCCAGCCCCCGAACCCACATGCACCACAACAATCCCCTGAACTGACGGATGGTGATTGTTTGTGCCCAGGGGTACGCTTTCACCCCTTAGCGTACGCAATCCTGAAGGCCATCGGGTTGTCCTTCTTACCGGTACATCCAGAGAGAGAGAGAGAGAAAGAAAGACTGAGGGAGGGAGACAGAGAGAGATAAAGAGGGAGAGACAGTAAGAGAGGGGGGAGAGAGAGAGAGAGGGAGAGAGAGAGATTACTCCCTTCCCTGCCTTCCTCACAGAGGAAGGTGAGGAGGCGAGGAGGGGAGAAGGTGAGCGGGGGACTGATCTGGGATGCCTCCAGTCCAGTGTGAGACCGTGCCATTGTCTCCTGTGTCTCTGCTGCTGTGACGGAGCTTGTCTCCTCCTCCCGAGTCTCTCCCAGGAAGGCAGTTGGAGGTTAGTTAGATTAGATTCGGCCTCTAACCCCCAGGATTTACAGATGGGAGCATTACACAGTGGCGGTACTCTGATGCAATATGCTGTCATCATTAACTCAGAGACATGTCTACAACAGCCTTTCTTACCCTTACTCTGGTGTTGTCATTCTAGCCAGCTTGTTTTTACAAAAGAAACCAGTCAAAGTGACAATACTGCAGATGTCCCGCCCCCAGGCACTTTCTGTCCCACAGCTGCACTCACTATTGGCTGGCTTCCCTGTCTGGGTGCTTGGAGCTTGACTGTGTTATACATATCCTGGCTTTCCCTGTGATTCCTGCCAAATTGTGCCGGTATTATTCCTGTGCCTTTCCAGCATTCATTTGTGTCAGATTCCCGTTTGTCGACCTTGATTTGGCTCCTGTGTTTGTTTTTTGATCTTCTAAATTGTCCCTGGAATCCGAACGTTCTTGATGTATTGCCCTTGTTTGTTTGCTATAGCAGACAGACACAGTTAAAGAGGCAGAACATCAAGATAGTGGAGGATGAATGGAGACAGACAGCCTAACACCTGAGCCAGGACACTGCTGTGTTGGCAGGGACACAAATGCCACACTGACATTTATAAGTCGATATCTGAGAATTAGAATTATGACGAGCTGGTATCAGATAAAAGCAGTGTGTATTCTGTGTGAGCTGAGAGCAAGATAAAGTCCCAGATAAAAGAAAGCTGCACTAAAGCCCCAAGTGCATCAAATATAATAAATTCCTGATGTGGAACACAATAGCGCCGGCACATTTCATAATATTATTGAACATTGCTCTTTCTCCGAATCTCGCATCTCACTTCCTGGGTTAGTTATTAGCTTTCGCACTGCAAAGGTTGCCCTCTTTCTCTCTCATGTACATTATTATTATGTTGCAATCTCTCTCTATTTCTCTCTCTCTCCCTCTCCCTCTCCCTCTCTCTCTCTCTCTCTCTCTCTCTCTCTCTCTCTCTCTCTCTCTCTCTCTCTCTCTCTCTCTCTCTCTCTCTCTCTCTCTCTCTCTCTCTCTCTCTCTCCCCCCTCACTCTCTCTCTCTCTCTCTCTCTCTCTCTCTCTCTCTCTCTCTCTCTCTCTCTCTCTCTCTCTCCCTCTCTCTCTCTTTCCCTCTCTCTCTCTCTCTCTCTCTCTATCTCTCTCTTTCTCTCTCTCTCTCTCTCATCTCTCTCTCTCTCTCTCTCTCTCTCTCTCTCTCTCTCTCTCTCTCTCTCTCTCTCTCTCTCTTTCCCTCTCTCTCTCTCTCTCTCTCTCTCTCTCTTTCCCTATCTCTCTCTCTCCCTCTCTCTCCCTTGCTCTCTATCGGTCCACACCTGTAAACCGTCAGGTGATAAGGATGAAAGCCGTAACAGTAGAGGAAGGTCAGCGGGCTTTCAGCTCTGACAATGCTGTGTTTTCCTGTGAGTTGAATCAAAGCCTGCAGTGTCCTCATTGTGTGTGTGTCGGTGTGTGTGCGCGGGTGTGCGCGTGTGTTTTGGTATGTGTGGAGGTCCTGTGTAAGTGTGTGTGTGTGTGTGTGTGTGTGTGTGAGGATGTAACATTCCAGTGATTGCACATGTGATTGTCTTCAGTCAATAGGCCAGGAATGTAGAGCATGGGAATGTTTATGAGCGCCCTACAGTAGGAACTACCAACAATGTTTACTGTGTACCAGACAATAACAAAGGTAGAATAACGATACATTGTTTGTTTTATGAAGGAACAGAATTTCATAGCACTTAGATATGCAGTGCGATCTTAATAGCCACTATGAATCAATAAGCAGCCTGGTTTGGGGTTAAGGTCAGGGTTCTGGCTGCAGGGTTAACTGAGTTAGCAGTACGAGCCGAAGTTCCGCCAGGCAGACAGTGACGCATGCGAGGTGCTGTTCGATGTCCGAACCATCTGCTCTCAGACAGGGCGAGGGGTAGACGCTAGGCCGGACAGGACATTCGATTGTCCCAGAGAAACGCTGGGCCCGAAGCTGAGCACCAGTGATGGGTTTGGCTCCTGTTGTCCGACAAACTCAATACCTCCACCCTGGGGGGGGGACATTTCACACAGGGACGCTGAAGGGACACAGTGGGCCCAGTACACCACAGTAGACCACAGTGGACCCTTTACACAATAGTAGACGCACACAGTAGACCACAATGATTCAAGGACGACCTGGATCTTATTCAACAGGTGCCGCCAGTGCCCCCCGGATGACCTTGGGTATTGAGGTGTTCCTCCCAGCCAGGAGTCTGATGAATGCTTCGCACAGAGGTGAAGCTCCCTGCAGAACAAGGAAGTGGACCATGGCAAAGAAGTGTCTGCTATTGATGACTGACGACGGTTGATGCTAATCTAGAAGATAAGAAATGTCTTGCCTTGCAAATTTAGGTTAGGGTACACTTAGGTTTGGGTTATGCTAGGGTTAGGTCAGACGCTAGCATTAGGGTTAGGGTTCAGTCTCTCCTCTTCTATTCCCCCCTCTATCCTCCCTCTATCCTCCCTATATCCTCCCTCTATCCTCCCTATATCCTCCCTCTATCCTCCCTCCATCCTCCCCTCCCTTTACATCCCAGCAAAGTAGGGCATGTGGGCCTCTGTCAGACAAATGTTCTCAACTCTCTATAGGTGTGTTTGTGTGTGTGTGTCGAGAGCATCCTCACCACCATAATGAGGATTAACGAGCTTGCATGAGAGGAATTTACAACCATGCAAACCTATCCCAAGGTGAGCTGAAATCACCCTCCTTGGAGCAGGAATAGAATCCATAAATGATCCCCCCTTCCTGCAGAGTGCTGGGAGAGGAGGGGGGGTTTCTAAAGATAGGACTTCCTAACTCTTGAATAACGAGCTGGGCTCGTTCTGGGCCCGGCGCAGAAACGGGGACAGTCATTCACTCACTGTCGCCCCGGCAACACATGGGGCCCACGAGAAACATGCTCTCCAGGCTGGTCATCACCAGACCACCTGGCGCATGGCAAGTCTATCTGTTGATGAATACATTTACAACACAAAATGTGCTAAAAGTGAAGGGGCCCAGATACTTCGTGAAGCCACTGTATGTGGTGTGTGTGGGTGGCGTAAATGTATGTGGTGCATTCATTTACATTACATTTAGCAGACGCTCTTATCCAGAGCGACTTAAAGTAAGTACAGGAACATTCCCCCGAGACAAGTAGGGTGAAGTGCCTTGCCCACGGACACAACTTCATTTGGCACAGCCAGGAATCGAACCGACAACCTACTGATTAATAGCCCAATTCCCTAACCTCTCAGCCATCTGACCCCTACACCCCTGTATTCATGGTGTGTGTACTGATTTCTCAGTCATTTCCTCTTAGGCCCACCTTTATATAACTTTTACATCTAATGAGGTTTCAAGAGCATTGCTAGGGTCTGATTTAGCACTCACAGTGTTAAATCATCTCTGGTTGCTAATGGTTTGTGGCCTCATTAAAGGCTCTTAACCCACTGATACAAAATAACATTCTGTTGGAAGGACATCAGCTGATATGCATGCTCAGTGTAGCAGCTGTGTTTGTGTGTGAACGAGTGTGCATGTGAGTGTGCAGAGTGTGTATGTGTGGAGGCTGTACAGCACATGTGTGTTATGTAACGGTGGCGTTCTGTGGAACATTACTGGAGGCTACGTGTTGTGCCCAGCTGTGGACACACACACAAACACACACAATCACACACACTCACAGATACATACACCACGCGCACACGTACACTCACACACACGGACGCACACATACACACGCCCCCTCACACACATGCTCTCTTTACTCTTTACATATTATCTTTCACTGCTGTAAGCCCGCAAAGGACCAAAAAGACTTTGTTCCAAAACAAGAGTCACACAATGTAGATACTAGACATGTAAGATGCTTGTACTGCAGACAGGGTAGACAGGCAGGGTGGTAGGAGCCCCCTGTTTGTGTAGTGTGTACCTGTGTGTATGTGTGGGGTATATCTGTTTGTGTATGTGTGTGTGGAGTATATCTGTGTGTGTGTGTATGTGTGGAGTATATCTGTTTGTGTATGTGTGTGTGTGTGTGTGTGTGTGTGTGTGTATGTGTGGAGTATATCTGTTTGTGTATGTGTGTGTATGTGTGGAGTATATCTGTTTGTGTATGTGTGTGTGTGTGTGTGTGTGTGTGTGTGGAGTATATCTGTGTGTGTGTGTGTATGTGTGGAGTATGTCTGTTTGTTATGTGTGTGTATGTGTGGAGTATATCTGTTTGTGTATGTGTGTGTGTGTGTGTGGAGTATATCTGTGTGTGTGTATGTGTGGAGTATATCTGTTTGTGTATGTGTGTGTATGTGTGGAGTATATCTGTTTGTGTATGTGTGTGTGTGTGTGTGTGTGTGTGGAGTATATCTGTGTGTGTGTGTGTGTGTGTGTGTGGAGTATATCTGTCTGTCTGTCTGTGTGTGGGTGTGTGTGTGTGTAGAGTATATCTGTCTGTCTGTCTGTGTGTGGGTGTGTGTGTGTGTAGAGTATAAACGGGTTTAGGGATGGGCCGTCCGGTGTACGACTCTCTCGGCATTGATGACTCATGCTGCCAGGAGAACAACATGCCTGGGCAGAGACCGACGGCATCGCCCAGCTAGATCCTCCTGACCCACTGACCAGCCGGAGCCCCAGGACCTGCTGCAGCCTCTCCTCCTTACCCTCCTCCTCTCCTCCTCTCCCTCTTCTCTTCTCCTCCCCCTCCTTACCCTCCTCCTCTCCTCCTCTCCCTCTTCTCTTCTCCTCCCCCTCCTTACCCTTCTCCTCTCCTCTTCACACCTTTCTTACCCTCTTCTCCCCTTCCTTCTCCTCTCTCCTGGCAGGGACAGTGCTCTACTGTCCTTTGTGAGAAGGTCCTATAAGCTGAGCGGCCTCTGACTCTCTGCCATCATAACCAGACATCTTATCTGTCTGGTATTATGGTCAACTGCGTGTGTGTGTGTGTTGGTGTATGTGTGTTCAGGTAAGCAAGAAATGTCCCACTCTAGAAACTTCCCTAGACCGCTCCAGGCCCAAGGTAGTTTTTTTCCAGTCCGTTGAGTACAGACAAATATCCCTCAGAGTGATTCATGTTCCCTGTGTTAGACGCCACATTGCTGCTTATGGTCAGGTGTGGGGAAGTGGATTTGGCGGAGACCAGGAACATTAAATCACTGTCACTGTTGACGTTGTTTTTGTGTGAACGAATGGAATGAGGTCACCGTGTGCACTGAGAAGGGATGGTTATCATCTGAAAAAGATCAATGTAATGATAATGTTTTTGAGCTCTCGTTTAGACGTATACCGTTTTTCCGCCCGGGTATGCCATGGCCTGGCCAGGCATTCCTGAGCTGCTGCTCTGAGGGGGGGGGGGGGCTTCCTGTTTACAGTTCCGAGGCTGGGGAGTTATTCTGGACCGCTTGAGGTACTCAAGTAGACCTCTTCATCTGCACAAAATCTGCACGAGTTCAAAGGGAAGAGGGAGAAAATGAGGTGAAAATACGTCTGAAAAGTTGTTTTGTTTCGACAAGATGTTTTGACCCGGAGAACCGTCTTCTGCAATCTCACGCCAGGCAGGCAGAGTGAAGGAGAGAGGCGGACAGTGAGGAGACACACACACACCGCCTACACACGTGTGCACACCAACACACCATCGCTAAACACGCACTCGCTTTCGAGACGCGCACACGCACGCACTCGCGCGCACACTCACACAGAGACACGCGCACATCCATGGCTCTTCCCTGGCCCACGCTCTGTCTGCCATGACGCCTGTTTATCTTACTAGCATCCTGTGTGTCTGCACTGTGCTGTGCACATGTGGACTGTGAGTACTCCCCCCCACCCCTCTCTCTCTCTCTATCACACACTCAATTTTCCTCTCTCTCTTCAACACCGAGGTAGTTACTTCCAATGTTCCCCTAGGATCTGGTCTCTCTCTCTGTTTCTCTCTGACTCTCTTAGACAGTCATGCGTTAGGCACACTCACAAACACACACACACACACGCTTTCAGTACACCCACACACTCACCCACACCCATACACTCAGCCCAAACCAGACGCTGTAAGGAACCACCCCTCAGAGTGCAGATGTCTCCCAGGGCTATTATTAGCTCTGAGCTTTTGAATAAGCTTCAAGCTTCGCTTCGACTAACTTCTGTTTTTCTGGGCACTGAAAGCAACACTTATCAGATCATCATTTCCTGTGATACCTTCGACTGTGTCCCGTCCCGGCCCTTTGCATTTGAGATCCTGCTGTTACACTATCTAGCACAAAATGGCACTCAAGAGTAGTCGATGTTGCACTTTGTGTTGTTATTTCTGCCCCAGTGTGCTACACCCTGCACTGTACCAGGTTTTACTGTAATTGAGACCTCATTATAGACTGCAGTTAAAGAATTGAGGCGTTATTATTGCACTGAAAGATTATTGTTTTAGTTCACCTTACATTAATCAGCCAGCTACTGTAATCAAGATATTATTGTTGCTATGTATTTAAGCAATTCAGATGTTATTGTTGCACTGTAGTTGCACTCCAGTATTTTTGTAGTATTATTGTGATGTTGTAGTACATTGTAGTATTATTTTTGTTCATCATGTCTGTTAGCTGAGATATGGTTACTTTACGATGCGCCTGGTACATACATATTGTTCCTTGACTCTGAAATACTGTAGAACTATGCTTATGCGGATGGTTGATCTTCTAGGGTGCTTTCTATATGCACAATTTGAACATTGCTTTGAATAAAAGTGTCTTCTGAATTAATCAAATATGAATGTAAATGTATGAGGTTTAGGATTATCATGTATGCTGTGCTGTGGCATGCAAGAACTTCCTGGTGTGACCTCACCATACACCACCTGACCTGACCTGAGCTACTGCTTAAATAGAACTCTTCCAGAGAGACGGGGTACATTGTGTTAATCTTATTCCTGCACGGTACTGTTTCTTCAGGTTAGGGTTAATCCATACAATGACCTATCCCACCAGGCCTTTCCCTCTCTGTTTCCTCTCTATCCATCTCTCTCTCTCTCCATCTGTCTTTCGTACCTTCTCCCTCTCTCTTTCACATTCTCTCTCTCTCTCGCTCTCTTTCACTGTATCTCTCTCACACACACGGACACGTGCTTGTCCCCTTACTTAAGAGGCGGGAAGAAAGATGGAGATGAGAGGAAGAAGTGAGGGTAGAGGAAGAAGAGAGAAAGAAGGGGGGGAGAGAAAGCTGAGAGAGATGAGGGGGGAAGAGGGAAAGGAGAAAGTTAAGGAGAGAGGGAGAAGGGAGGGGAGGGAAATGAAGGAGAGGGAAACGAGGGAGAGAAGGGAAGAGAGGTGAGGAAGACGAGAAGCAGGTGTTTGAGGAGCCCTCCCTGTTATTCCAGTGAGTGTAGGAATTGCAGAGTGAACGTGGATTAAGGTCAGCCCTTGGAGATGATGAGTTTCTAGGAAATATCAAGTGTTATAAACCTGCATCAGATGAGCCCTAACGTGGGCTGAGTTGGAAGCTCCCAAAGCCCCATCACATCAGCCTCACCAATCCAGACTTATTTGAAGAAACTAAATGAATTGTTTGATGTTACATTCGCACCGTTGAAGTCAGGTTCACGCCCTTTTACTTAATCGCTCCACTGTGCCTGGTTATTGAGTCATTTCCCACGCCTGCTGGAATGCTTTACCTGAAATTCAACATTGTTATTGTATCACATTCCAGTTTTAAAGATGACACACACACAAATTCTTTGTTTTGCTTTAATGTAGTTAAAGATCTGGGTTTCTAGATATTGTGTGTGTGTTTCTGGTATGGGTGGATATCGCGTGTGTTTCTGATACAAGTGAACATTGTGCGTGTTTCTGGCCTGGGTGAATATTGCGCGTGTTTCTGGAATGAGGTTCTAATAAGACAGGCCGATCTACCGGTCGAACCTGTTCTCTCTGTCAGACATGCACATCTCTTCAGGACGGCCGGCGAGTGTCTGAGCGCCTGTGTGCCTGAGCGCCTGTGTGCCTGAGCGCCTGTGTGCCTGAGCGCCTGTGTGCCTGAGTGCCTGTGTGCATGGCTGTGAGGAACTGAGGGTGTTTGAGCAGCGACTATCTGTGTAAGACGTGAGATGGAAGCGCAGTAAACAGGAAGCCGTGACAAGGTCTGCGTGTCAGATCTCTGTGGACAGACAGAGAGAGAGAGAGAGCGGGAGAAGAGGGAGAGATATAGAGACAGAAAGGGAAAGATTGAGAGAGGGGGGAGAGAGAGATTAAGAGACACGGGGAGAGGGAGAGAGAGAGTGGGGAGAAAGAGAGAGACAGAAAGAAGGAGGAAGACAAGAGAGAGGTTGCCATCACTGTCACTGACTTACATGGAATAAAGGTGGGGTCAGAGGTCATGTGAAGAACGTCATTAGTTTTCTTGGCATCCTCAAGCAGACAAAGAGCAGACATAGACGTAGACTAATTTAATTGTATTAAATGAGAGCATAATAAATTGTTTATCGCATTTATCTTTTTTCTACTAAAATGGAAGGGCACCTATAATGTACTGATTTTGTACATTTACTTACTTATTGTTAACTTTAATAAATGTAAGTAAAATGTAAGTATACTTTAATTACAATATTTTCCCCAGGGGTCAGCCCTGCATTACAAACATGATTATTATCAACAGTCTGAAGGGGGGTTCTCTGTCTGGTTTTCTCCCAGCCTGTCTCTCTCTCTCTCACAGGCTGTCTCTCTCTCTCTCCCACCCTGTCTCTCTCTCTCTCTCTCTCTCTCTCCCAGCCTGTCTCTCTCTCTCCCAGCCTGTCTCTCTCTCTCTCCCAGCCTGTCTCTCTCTCTCTCCCAGCCTGTCCCTCTCTGTCTGTCTCTCTTAGTCTGTCTCTCTCTATTTGTCTGTCTCTCTCCCTCCCACTCTTTCTCTCTCTCTCTCTCTCTCTCTCTCTCTCTCTCTCTCTCTCTCTCTCTCTCTCTCTCTCTCTCTCCCTCTCTCTCTCTCTCTCTCTCTCTCTTTCTCTCTCTCTCTCGGTCTGTCCCCTCTCGGCGTCAGTCAGCCCCGTCCTCGTCTGTTATTATTCCATTTCCTGTCCGGTAACGGAAGGACAGAAATAACTCCGGCTGAATCCTACGACTCTCCAGGGGAAACCTTTTGTGTCAGAAACACGGAAAACAAGAGTGGGTGTTTGAACGGGGGGCTGAGAGGGCAATTTAGCTACACAGGCAGCCTCACGCGAACACAGGCCTCGTTACCCAGACAGGAGAATCGTTTCCTCAGCAGAGAGATATATTTGCTTCTGTTGAGAGGAAAGTGGACACTTCATCAGAAAGGTTGAGACAGACCATCTTGGGCAAAGCGTTGATTGTGTTATCCGTGTCTGAATTTCACCGGATTTAGCCAAGTACTGTATGCTTGGATCGCTAAAGGGGTTTAACGTCTCTCAAGCAGAATGGTGAGCACAGGCAGACACACACACACGCAGACGCACACACACACGCAGACACACACACACACACACACACCATGAGTATTATCTCCACTTCACATACTGAAAACATTCCAGTGTGCATCAGTTTTTGTCCACACCACACCGACTAAACATATCTGATCATACCCCTTTAGCTTCTACCTGGAAAACCTCTTTCCCTGCACCCTGAGAGCCTTGCCTGCCATGGACAGATGCAGGCCCAGGCACACTGCATCCCCCCGGTCATTGGCTCTGGTCGGAAGCCCAGAGGGGTTATGTGTTCCACAGACTCAGAGGCATGGTGTCTGGCCCAGCCAGCTGTAAACCAGGCCAGTGTTTTGTTGATGTAACCAGAGCTCTGGCCTAAATGGGCCTTGCTGTTCCGACTCCCACATGCATTATTGAAGACCAGATTGACTTCCTGGTCCTCAGCACGTCTGACAGCGGTGGCCTCGCCATGCATGGCTCCCGGCCGTGTTCCATACTCTGGTGACTAGCGATCCTCCAGATTCCTCTGGGATGACGGTCACAAGTGATTTGTGATGATGCAGTAATAATAATGATCCAATATGAATGATCATGCATTTTTATTTATAGTGCACCCTAAATGATCGAGCTATCTCAGTGCCCAAAAAAGGAATATATCCCATCCATCAAAGGTGCAGAAATGCAATTTAATTTGAACATGAAAGATGTTGTGCTACTTCAAGGTGGGATATTATCACAGGTGGATTGATGACAATGTTATCATTTTGCAAAGCAAGGAGGCAAATAATGTATGCCGGCTTGAAAGAGTGACATTGTACACATGATTGCTTATCTGTTGAGTCACACACGCCTCAGGGTGAGTTAAGCAAACATTCCCGTCTGGGGAGAAATTACAGAACACTGTTCAATGCCAAGAGGCTTCTTCTCAGTCTTTTAGTCTGTCAGGCTGACAGGAATGTCATGTTCCCTGTCTCCCCCACACACACTCTCTCTTTCACACACACACACACACACATAAACACGCCGTCCCACACACATACTCACACACATTCACACACTCACACACACAGTGCATCTACAGTGGGAAATGATGGATAATATGGGTCATGGTTACAATGGGACCACACCAACTGGTGATTTCCAAGACTAAAGACTTAAATAGGGGCCTTGATGAGTGTGTCTCTCTGTCTGTGTGTGAGGCTTGGAGCTGCAGTTTGAGGTTGTTCCAGTATCCTGTTGGTTTCCTGCGTGGGGTGAGGTCAGAGGTGGGGCAGTGTGCTGGGTGCAGCTGGTGATCCACCAGCAGGGAGACCGTGTGGGTTTCCACACGGCTATTTCCATCCCCATGAAACAGTCTCCAAACCCTAAAGCTGAAGAACAGATCAGGGAGAGGGTTTCTGTGCCTTAGTCAGTCCTAATGAAGGTTCATGACAGGGTTTTAGCCGCCGGCTCCACCCTGCCAGAGACAGTCTGCTCCAGCAGCAGCGGTGGTCCTCCCTGGCTTCATAATGCACATTACTGGTTGTCGGTCCAATGAGAGTGTGTTTGCTATACACACAACAGGAAAACATTCACGCTCTCCTGATGCTGGCCTCGTCGCCCACCTCGTTTCGGACTCAGTCCTCAGAACTGTTGCGTCTAAACAATGTGGAGGTGTTTTGTATTCAAATGATGATTATTTTTGGTTGATTATGTTGAGTTATTTTATGTCTGTGTTGTATTGCGTGTCTCTTTTGTGGTCACTGCTTATTTTCAAGAGACGTAGAAAGCTGTATAGGCCTGGGGCTGGGGCCACTAGCTTGGCCAGGGGCTGTTATCTTGGCCTGGGGCTGTTAGCTGGGTCTGGGCCTGGGAATGCTTGCTGGGTTCGGAGCAGCTAGCTGGGGCTGCAAGCTGGGTCTGGCAGGCTTGTAGTTGAGGGGCTGTCTGTGGTAATGCACACACACTGAGACCAATGCTGGGCAAAAACACTATGACGATGCTCTCGACTGGAATACTAATGCCCACATCAATACAGTACGGCCATCTGCACCGAATAACACCATCCCGTCCAGCCCGTCCACCTCAATACAGACCCAGCACTGTCAGACACACATCAGAGGAGTGTCGCATCAGCTCACGCTGACGTCTGATCTAGAAGCCACAGCACCAGCTGATGTGAGACCCTATGCCCAGGCAGTGTGAATGTGTTATTAATATGACAGCCGGGAATCGTACACGTTTGTGTGGGCCCTGTTGCTATGCCGGTTGGACTAAGTGTGGGACGAATCGACTGCAACAGTCATTCCACATATAGCAAAGCTGTAACCCTGGCAGCCTGTAACCCTGGCAGCCGGCCTGTCTGTCAAGCCAGATGTCACATGTGGTCTCAAGGGGTGTTTTGATGTCAGGGACAAACCTGGCAACCCTGTCATTCCTCCTCACCCTGTACTTTTCAAGGGTGTTCTGATGTCAGGACCAAAACCTGGCAACCCTGGCATTCCTGCTCCCTCTGCACATGGCTGCAGGGGGGAACTTTGTTTCTGTGGTTCTTTATTTAGACGCAGACAATTGTGTTGAGAAAAGAGCAATGGTAGATAACAAGGTCTGTTCACAAGAACAGTAATGTGCTGTTAACCCTGATGTTAAACATTTGCCATCCTAAATGTGGTTACACCACTACAAACCCTGACAGGTTAGCCCCTGTAACTGCTTATGTGATTGAAGCCCCTCTACCACTGTAGGGTGAAAGTTGTGTTATGGAAGCAGCTCATTCCTCTCACGTGGTTGGACAACTTCAAATACTGACTGTTCATTCCGCACTTTTATTGGTAATTTTGTGAGGTTCACAAACAAACCACATTTGCTTCTTTAAAAAATATGAATTACGTAATGCATTTACTATGTACACCATACATTAGGGTATTTTTTCTTTTGCACAGCAAAGATATGACATGTATGTTATAAGAACATGAGTAGGGCTATGCTACATCTATGTAATACTCGACTGAATGCCACAACAGTGCAAGAAAATAGGCCATGACAGGCGTCACGTAAGGAAAGCTGAAACCAATAATAAAATGGAATGTTACATTTCTGGACAATATTGTTTAGGGAAAAATTTAAGAGAGAAACTGATGGGGTTAACAAGCGCTGAATAAATTCTCTATAGATAAAAGAAACAGATCTAATGCAGCATTGTGTCCATGCGCATCACCATCTACAGAAGGGCATGCAGTCTTTCCACTTTCTAGTGCACATTCCCCAAAATGTTTTTGTGAGTATGCCGTGTCTGTGCAGATTCAATCTATAATATTAGTAACATTGTCCAGGTCATTGTCTTGTTCACCATTTCCAGACGGTGAAAGAGGCACAGTAGTTAGCAAACACTCTACTGGAAAATTACAGTAGCCTACTAAGACGAACAAAAACAGAGTTGAGACATTGTGATTCCAAGAAAATGCACTGATGTAGACTTCAAGCGGTTTAAACAAGTTCTTGCATCTTTCCTTCCTCAAAACCGTTCGAGACAGAAATTGGTTCTTGGTTGCTCTCTATAGATGATTCGCTGCCCGTGCTCTCTCCGGAGAGAAGTCGGGTCACTCTTAAGTCCGCTTTGAGGGTCTGGACATCGTTTCCTATGCTCATCTCTCCCAGGTCAGTGATAATCTGGGACAGCTCCTGTTTACCGCTACCCACGCAATCATCGTCCGTGTCAAGAATGTCCTCACACTCGAAGTGCATCGCCTTCTCCTCTTCCTCCTCGCCGATCAAGTCTTCGGTGATGGAACCTAGTTTCGGCGCGCTCCGGCTCCGCTCCACTGGCGGTTTGTAATAACACTGACCGTTCAGAAGCTTCCTAAGTGGCACCAGCGGGATCGTCTGTTCCCCTATAAGCTGCTGTTGCTGATGCCTCGCATCGTCCCTTCGTTTAAGTCGTTTAAATTCGGCGAGAGCGGTGGCCGAGGTCTGATACAAGAGCAGCGCCATGGCTTTCGCCTTCTCTGGCTTCGATACCAGCACCGCGTGACAGCGCAGCATCACCGCCTTATGCTTCATCTCGTGCCTGTATATCCATGCGAAAATTTTGGGAAGCCTCGGATCGGCAACACAATAGGTAATCCGGTGCAGTAAATACAAATGTCCCGGTCTCCTCGCTTTATCGTCCACATGCACCATCCGAATGCCTTGTGAGCTGATGGTTAATTTCATTTTGGTGCCATTTTTGCCCATTTCGCTTTTCCCCCAAATCTTGCTCACGGCCACGTCCGTGCACCCGTCTCCTTTCGACTGGATGGTCGTGGCATTCCCCAGATAGAGGACCGTGTATGTGGGGTCCTCGCTGGTAATCTTTACCTTTTTCCTTTTCGATTTGAACATGCTTCCGACCCTGTTCAGAGCACTTTCGGGACACGATTTAGCGAAGGAGGTCAGCGCAGAGTAGTTTAAACTCACGGCATATCCTTTCTGCTTCGACTGCTTGTCTTGCTCTATCAGGTCGAACTTATTCTTCTTCCAAGGCAGCATTATACGGGTGTCCAGAGTACAGTGTTACAGTCTACACCTAACTAACGTTTTAATATATCAAAATATGATATTTTAATGTCCTTTTCTGTCATTCATGAGCTATTCATAAGCTACTTTATGTTTCCATCATCTAAGCTTCTGACCTGTGTAAACACGCCCGTGGTTTCCCGTTCCATGTTTCCAAAGACAAGCGAATGAAGTTGGCTGTACTGAACAGGATTGTCTACAGTGTTTATACACTGGGACCAACCATTTGAGTTTTTCTGAAGGGGAATGGACGAAACCAACGATTGTTTTTCCTCGAGGACACGCACTTGATGGGGTTAATTCACAAATGGTGGGGAGGGAGGGAAGGGGGGGGGTGGCTGCCAAGTATTGGAAAACCTGTACCTAGAAATATATTTTCTATGCTTCGTAATGGCTGCTGTTGCCACTTAATCAACATGGATTAATCCGATTCATCTGATTAAATGGGTAATCTCATTTGAGTAAAAAAAACCTTGCTAAACTGTGAAATCCCTCATGTACTAGTAGCCTGTTGCCCCATCTAATTTGCTTAAGTGCATTTGTTTTATGTTTTCTTTAAGAACAAAACAATTTTGTAAAAGGTTTCTGTTAAAAAAAAAATATTTATTTGAATATATAAGCGATTCAAGAAGTATATTCTATTGTTTCTGTGTGGGCATTATGTGTACTAAATTAAGGACAATAAACAGACTTACTGTAAGTCGCTCTGGATAAGAGCGTCTGCTAAAAAATCACAAAATGTAAATCTTTTGTCTTTTTACCATCTATGAAATGGTTTATGCTGCCATCTGCTGGATGATAAAGAGTATAGCAGTCATAATGGTTTGGATCAAATTGATGTGTCCGGGTTGTTCTGAAAATTGGCTTGCATTCCGCTAAATTGTGAATTTAGAAAACAGACGTTGCATGCGAAGAAAAATGTATGTGAAGTGAAATAAGAATAAATAAGAATCCAACTGAATGTTTCAAATGTTGTGATAAACATTAGAAGTAGACGGTAAGGACACGAGGAGGTGTGGAACTGTGCGCTACAGCGAGTTTCTCACGACATTTATCATTGAAGGACCATGTTTGGATTGTACCATGTTGGGTTTTAGAAAACTGCTCTTTAAATCTACATACATTTTTTCTTAATCTTTAATGACTTACAAATTATCTTGTGAAGACATTTTTGTTCTCTTCTATCGAGCCCAAGTATAATTTTTTATTTTATATTTACAAAAAACTGGACGAGTTTCCAAAACTGGTATGAGCCGAAACTTTTCCGGTTTGTACGACAACAATTTCCACATGGGTAACATCAGATAGAAATGTGCGTATTTTGAGGCCGTAAAAGCTAGTATAACATCGTACATAGATAGGGATCTCAGGACACTAACAGGAAACCTAATCTCAGCATGGGTAAGAAGAAAGCTGGAGGAGGTGGTGCGGGACTTGGCCGCGCGCTGATTAAGGAGAGACTGAACGCAGGCCGAGGCAACAAGAGGGGCGATTCGTGGGTACGGATGACAGCACACTCGCCCAGCTAAAAGCAACAAGCTAGCTAGTCATACACCACTACTGCTATGTTGTTTATGTTATGTGTGACCCATACGAAGATTGATATAAGGGTAAGTAGTCGTATCGGGTGTTGACGGTCTCTTATTGACACCTCCAGCTCCACACATGTGAATTGAACGATGGCTACGACTGGGGTCGACTGAACTTGCAGTCGGTGACGGAGCAGAGTTCCATGGATGATTTCCTCGCCACGGCAGAACTTGCGGGCACAGAGTTCGTTGCAGGTAAATTACAGTCCTTGTTTGCAGATCTCGGTAGGTGGAGTAGGTCATTGTTAGCCCCATCTAAGTTCGAGTGGGAAAACTGACTCCACTGTTCCCGCAGAAAAGCTCAACATCAAGTTCGTGCCAGCGGAAGCGCGTGCCGGCCTGCTGACCGCCGAGGAGGCTAGTCAGCTGAAGAAGCTACACGAGGAAAACTGGCAACTTCTCCGGATACCGCGGCGGTGAGTCCGTCAGCTGTCACTATTCATGAGTCTCCAGGACCTAGGGTCTAGTTGTTGTACAGTCAGAATGGTGCGGTAGTCAGGGGGTGGGGATATAGCAACACTAAATAGTTATTACTCAGTGATGGGGCATCCAACTTGCAGATCAGTTGCTTGCAGATGTTCTTGCAGCATTTCCATGTGTTTGTAGTGTCCTATCTGTTACTTCAGTGGTGTCAATGTTCTGTGTGTTTTGACATACCCAGACCCCACTGGGACGAGAGCACCAGCCCAGAGGTGCTTCAGCAGGCAGAAAGAGACAGCTTCCTGGAATGGAGGCGTGAGCTGGCACTGTACGTAGCCCACCACTCTGTCCCCATTGGCTTAAACACACCTCAGGGCTTTCCTCATTGGCCCGACACACATCCCAGGGCTTTCCCCGTTGGCTGAAACACATCTCAAGGCTTTTGTAGAACAGCTGTAAGGGTTGTTATGTTTCTGCCTTCCCTGACGTCTCGTTGCCGTGGTTGTTCAGGCTGGAAGAGGAGCAGAAGATGATTCTCACGCCGTTTGAGAGGAACTTGGATTTCTGGAGGCAGCTGTGGAGAGTTATTGAGAGGAGGTACGATCACTACGGAGTTCATCTGTGGATCACGGTTGTGTTGAGTCTTGGTGGTTTGCCACTTTCCATTCATTTGTCACTTCTGACCCTTGATTTTCTGCTGCACTTTTTACATGGGCTCCATTTATATGTCACCTTGGATAAAAGCGTCTTCTAAATGAAAGTAACGTGACGTCTCCCTGTTGTTCCTCAGTGATGTGGTTGTCCAGATCCTAGACGCCAGAAATCCCTTGTTGTTTCGGTGCCCGGACCTGGTGAGTGTAGTTCCGATTATCAATACTTGATTAATTCCAGAAAATAAGTGTTTTTCCAACCCGGCACCCGCTGTCCTCTGTTGCTGTGTGAAGGCGTCTCCTGCAGAGCTACGTTGTCTTGACGGCTGTTTCTGTATCCTGTAGGAGCGCTACGTGAAGGAGGTGTCTCCAGACAAGGTGAACATGCTGCTGGTGAACAAGGCCGACCTGCTGACCAGGGAGCAGAGACGGGCCTGGGCGGCCCACTTCCAGAGGGACGGCGTGCGCGCCGTCTTCTGGTCCGCCCTGGCGGAGAACGAGCGGCTGGAGGCCGAGGAGAAGGTGAGGTCTTATGCTCCTCTGTGTATGCAGAGGAGAGGATTCTGTGTTGAAGAACGACACCCTCTGTTGATTAAGCCGCTGGCAACAAGAGAGGATGAGTGCCACTTCTACAACAGCGGTGCCGTGTGATTGGTTGGCTTCTCACCATCCCCTTCTTCTGTGGTTGCAGGGCGTAGAGCAGCAGGAGGAGGAGGAGGAGGAGGAAGAGGAAGAGACCACAAGCGAAGACGAGGATCATCCCGACATGAAAGATATTAGCAGGAGAGAAGAGGAGGAGGAGGAGGAGTGTGCCATGGAGGAGGGACAGCAGAGAAGAGTGCAGTTTAAAGGGCGCGTGGAGGAAGGAGAGCAGGAGACGTCCTCGGAGGAGGAGGGGGAGGAGGGGGGGAAGAGGGACTCTGCACACGCCTCCGGCTTCCACAACTCCAGTCGTCTGCTGCAGAAGGAGGAACTCATGGCGGTGTTCAGATCTGCTCACTCTGGCCCCACCTGTAGGGAAGGAGAACTCACTGTTGGCTTGGTGAGCACACACACACACTCACACACTCACACACTGTGTGTATTTTTGTACGGTGTAGTAGTGGTTTTTGTGGTCAAATAATGACAGTTGGGAGAATGTTTCCTCTTCATGGAACACGCGTCCTCTGACAGGTGGGCTATCCTAACGTGGGCAAGAGTTCCACCATCAACACAATCTTCCGAAACAAGAAGGTGTCTGTCTCCGCCACCCCAGGACACACCAAGCACTTCCAGGTACCAGCATGCCTCCCCTCACCCAGGCCTGCTTGCTGAGTCCCGTCTGGAGGAAGGTCACGAGCGTGTGTGCGTGTGTGTTTTCCAGACGCTGTACGTGGAGCCCGACCTGTGTCTGTGTGACTGCCCCGGGCTGGTCATGCCCTCCTTCGTGTCAACCAAAGCTGAGATGATCTGCTGTGGGATTCTGTCCATCGACCAGATGAGAGACCACGTGCCCGCCATTTCACTCATATCCTTTTGATCTTCCACTGTCTAACCATAAGAAAACCATAAAAAATGTCTTCTGTAATTGTGTGGCAGTATACATTTCCAATGTTGAGAATTCATGTATTTCTTATAGCATTTTAGAGTTACTCGTAATCATTTTTATTTGTAAGACTTCAGTATACTGTGTATATATACACAGAGTATATATTTATGGGCATGTATTGTGCATAGAGCTCTGCTTAAACTGTAAATCAATGTAATGTATTTAGATATACATCTCGTTGTTGTTGCTCAGTGGTATTGGGTCCTTAACAGGGTCACGTGTGTCAGACTATTCCTCGGGCGGTGCTGGAGGGCACCTATGGCATCAACATCATCCGCCCGCGAGAAGACGAGGACCCCGACCGGCCGCCCACCTACGAGGAGCTGCTCATGGCCTACGGATGTAAGACCACGCCCCTCCGTGCACCTGCATACCTGGCCAAGCCCCATCACACACCTGCATACCTGGCTGAGCCCCTCCACACACCTGACCACGCCCCTCTATATCCGACCACGCCTCCCCCACATCTGACCACGCCTCCCCCGCACCCCTCTACAGATTGACACCGTTACTGTGTTGTGTTTTCAGACATGAGGGGCTTCATGACCACACATGGTCAGCCGGACCAGTCCAGATCCGCCCGCTACATCCTGAAGGATTACGTCAACGTGAGTACAGCTGCACACAGCTCGGCCAGCCAACAGTTGCCCTGGCTACCAGTCCTGACAACCGTTCAGAGTCAATAACGAGGATGTGTCTTGTGACCGTGGACAGGGGAAGCTGCTGTACTGCCACCCCCCTCCGCACATCAGAGCAGAGGACTTCCAGTACCAGCATGGCGCCTTCCTGCCGGGCCAGGCCGACCCGGTCGACCCCGGCACGGACGGCAGCACAAACCGCGTCAGGAGGATCGAGAACCCAGTCGACAAGAACTTCTTCCATCAGGTGCAGTTTGACTTGACGAACGCTTTCTTGCCCTTCCTAGGCAGCTGTCTGGGTCAAACGCAGTCGCGCAGGGTCTTGGAATGGACCACGACATTAGTTATTGTCGTTCTGCGCCTGGTAAACACACTATTCCTTGACCATATGCACTTAGAAATACGCGGCTGTGTGGCTTTGAATGAAACCATCCGCTGAATGTACTGGAACTCTCTAGAAGTAGCCGTGTCTGTTGCTGTTGCTCTGAGCCGTGCAGGTGAGCTGGTGTACGAGGGCCGACGCGCTGACACCAGGCATGTGCTTCTGTTTCAGGAGAACGTGCGAGCGCTCACCAAAGGGGTCCAGTCCTTCATGGGCTACAAGCCCGGCAGCGGGCCCATCGGCTCGGGGAGGCCCGGCTCCGACGCGGCCCTCCTGGGCAAGCCCTGGAAGAAGCACGGAAACAGGAACAAGAAGGAGAAAGTACGCCGACTCACCAAGCACCTGGACGCCTGATCAGGGTCCCCCTGCTTTTTATATATATCTCAAACCTGGTGGAGTGGAACGTGTGTTATTCCCAGAGATCCACCGAGTCTAAAGCCGCCACTTCCTGTTTCCCTAGCGGAGATGGGCGGAGCTAAGCAGGCTGTTTGAAGACAACTTACTTCCCCAGTGTCCTGAGGACAGTTTGGTCTTCCAGCCGTGCAGAACATGCCTCTGTACCAGGCCACCACTGCAGATGCTCTCAGTGGTCCAAACTAATCTGAATTAGGAAATATTGTAATTATTTAGGGTTTCTACTCCATCATTTTGGAAACGATAACATTGTACATGCACATGATGACTGCTTTGATTCCAGTTCATGAGTAATGGCTTAAACATAGTTCCAACAGTTCCATAAATAAATCATATATTTCAGAGGATGTGTTTTATTTGGCTTTTACCTCCATTGGTATACACAAACCCGGAGCTCCCTAGAAGAGCTTTATAAATGTCCAGGTCCTTTGAACATATGGAGTGATTCAACAATGTCTCAGTTACGGTTTCGTCGTTATTGTTTACATAATTCGTATTTACGGCGTTTTAAGATTTTTCCCTCGACGATTAACAGGTTAGGCTGATGATGCGTAAGAGATGGGGCACACCTGGCTGTACGTGTTTAATGAGCGCGCGTTGCATTAGACGCTCATCCGGTCAACGGGGCCAGACGTTTTTTCTTGTGGCCGACTGCAACGTCTTTGCAATGGTAAAACACATGGTTTATAATGGAAATATGATTAAAACAGATGGTAGTTTGAACGCGTGGGTGCGCCTGGACACAATATTCAGCTGTTTTCAAAATAATGAAAATGTTTGCGTTCCAATCTGGCTCGGCTGCCTGTGCGCTTTGGTCTTGCTGGCATCCTGTTGCATGTGAGTATAAGCCTCCTATATTACTTTTACCAATATATGACGTCGCTTAATGTAATCGAAAGCTTGGTCTTGTCGCACGTCCTTTATTTCCCAAATCAAGACTTTGTCAAAGAGTGCGCGGCAGACATGCTGGCGTCGAAGCTGGTGGCTCGATATACTGCTTATTCGGCAACGTGTGCAACATTGTCGGGGCCATTCTTTCCCACCAGCTCGCGATACAGGTGAGGAAGAAGCCACTTGCATTTTTCATGTTAAGTCAGACAACGTTAAAACTACTCGAAATTAAACCGATCTCGTATCTCTCCCCCTTCGAGGTTAAACTGGGTGTTTTTATGGTTTTTCTGGATGCGGTTAAAGTTGCCGCTATCCTACTCCCTTTGTGTTGCAACTCGTCCGCTGGTAAGTGATGCGACCAGGACGTGCACGTCTACACCATAGTAAATAACATGGTTAACTTGTTCACTGGACGCTTCTGTCACGGTAAAACAAAGTCCCTTTCCTCATGCAACACATTTGCCTGGGCAAGATACAGGCGTCCGTGAGATAAATTGACTACAGAGATTATACCCTGGTGAAGTTGGCTTCAAGTTAAAGATTATAAACAAATTATCCAGGAGTTTAGAGTTGTCATGCGCGGTTACCTGAACCACCCAGACTTTTTTCAAAAGCGTACTTGCCCTAAGTTGACGTAGACCTACCCATTAACTGAGCGGAACTGTCTCAGTGAGGAGACAGAGGATGGAGCGAAGGAGGCGGAGGCAAAACCAAACCCTCCAAGCCGTGTCCGGGCTGGTGTTACTCGGATGCGGAGGCTGGTTGAGCACCCATCTTTCCCTAAACCCATCTGCACACTCCGCCACTGGGAGACGACTGCTGAGTGATCTCGTGCAAGTAAGCCTCACTTTAACAAATACTAATTAAACTCTGAAAACGATAGCTTGCACCTTGCGTCGCACTTATGTATAGCTTTTAAACTGGTATTCCAGCTTCAACATAAATGGCATGCTGAAACTGTCAGTACAACAGGTACTGCTTCTCCTGCCTCGGTTGGAGCACCAAGGTTGAGAGCTGAATGTTGTGTTTCTGTCCAGGATCAGACGGCAGTCCTGGGGTATGTGCTTGGCCTTCTCTACCTGGTCATAGCCTGGACCTCCAAGCTTCCGGTGCTTTCCAGGGCAGTGAGTCACACTTCACTATAATATGTATAAATAATAATATATAATAACACCCAAGTCACCAGGAAAAACGTCTTGTGTTTCAGCACAGAGGGGAGGTGCTCTGCAGGGCGCGAGTGTGGTCAGGGGTGTTGTGTTTCCTGGCCGGAGTCCTGTACAGCAGTGCTGTCCTGGTGTGGGTTAGGGCGACCCTGCCCTGGCACGGCCAGCTGGAGGCTGTGCTGGCAGCTTTGCCATGGCTCATGGCTGCTCTCGGCTCTGCTGCCCTGGAGGTCCTCGTATCCTTAAACATCAAACAAAAAAAAATATATTGTCCGAGCATCCTGCATGTGATTGGTCCTTAGCAGTAATGACTGACCAGATCCTGGCTGTTCACTGGTGCAGACGAGGCCCCAGCCAGAAGTGTAGGAAGCTGTCCCCATACACGGAGCATCTCCTAGGGGGCTCCCCTCCCTCCTCCCCAGAAACCCAGCATCACCTGGGGGGGTACCAGGGGGTGACCCCTCTCTCTGGCTCCATCACCTCCAGAGTAAGAGCAACAGACAGCCAGGGTTCTAGACAGGACTGTTCTGTCGTGTTTGTTTTTCAACACGGGATTTGACCCGAGTGTTTTGTGTCTAATGTATCTGTTCTGTTTTCATTTCCTGCACTTCAGTTGGGGTTGGACAGGGCTCCTTCACAGAAGAAACCTCTGGTTGATATGGGTCACTATATGGATGTTGACATTCAACCTGTGAGAAAGGTGAGCTGAAATACTCAACCCCTCTCAGCTACATAAACTGCCAGGGTTATCTCCTCCCTGATATGCGAGTACTATGAATCTGTGTGTGTGGTGTGAAGCTGTGTGTGACGTAAAACTGTGTGTGTCTCTCTAGATGTGTTTGAAGCAGGTGACGCTCTCCAGGGAGAAGGTGACGAACTGCCGACCCCAGCGTACGACGGAGAGGGTGGTGAGAGTGGACGAGGCCTGCACCGAGTCTGACTCATCCTCAGACTCATCCCTTAGCTATGATCTGCAGGTAGTCATCCTCTCCTTGCTGCTCATACAATCAATTTACCTTCATGGTTGCTGTGGGGGTATGGGTGCCGTTCAGTGGTTAAAGCATTTAAAGAGACATCGAGAGGTCACGGGTTCAAATCCTCCCCCTCTTCTGTTTGTCGCTTTACTTAACCCTTGTGTTCTCCTCGGGTCGTTCTGACCCATCAGTCATTGTGACCCACCGTCGTATTGCGACAACTTTACCGCATACAAAAACAAAGTGAAGCATTTTCTTTTAACCGTCGGGCTGTCTCAGACCCCCCACATTGCGAAGGTTAAAAGAAAAGTATTTTTATTTGTTTTTGTATTGGGTAAAATTGGGTAAACACAATGATGGTTCGTTATGAACCTTTGGGTCATGTGACCCGAAGGCAGCACGAGGGTTAAACACGTTTGCTGAATGAAAACAATTGACTAATTGTGTATTTATGTACCTACGCATTGTTTCCCCTGGTGTACCCCTAGGGGGCACCACTGTGTCCTGCATTACATCTCCAGCCCTCCTGTCTTGTGTCTAGTGGGATTTTGAAGAAGCAAGCCCACGATGGAGCAGACCCCCCTCCCAGGAGAACGTGGACAAGTTCCCCCTGCAGCAGTGGCCCCAGGGCCCCCCGACCGCCACCCACCTGCCCCAGGCACCCAGCCACCTGCCCCAGGCACCCCCAACCTCCACCCACCTGCCCCAGCAGCATGACGATGGCAGCAGAGAACCTGGCCCAGTAGCCGGAGGTGGCCCAGTCGACCAGGGATGATATCTTCCCCTTTATCTGGTCTATACTTTGGTATACTCGTTTGAAAGGTAATAAATGCACTAAATTCCAATTTAATTCTGTCTAGTTCTTATTGATGTGCTTGCTATCAGCCAGGCACACTATTGTTCTCTAACATTTATTATTTGCCGCCTCCTAGATGGCACTGTAATTTTTAGGTCTTCCTTTTCTTTGCTCAATAACTGTAATTTCTCACTAAACAAATGTCAGTTAACATGTAGACTTGCCCCTTAATGCTCTCAAATGTTGGCTTGGCTGCAATACACATTTAGGAAGTTTGACAATTCTGTTTATAGTCTATTACAGCATATTGACACTTGCTCTATATGCTGACAAAGTACACAGGAAACAAGCTGAGATTTGTAGTTTATTTACATTTGACATTCTGCCTATAACACACAATTAAGCTCAATTATAAAATGTATTTTGCTGGACGTTTTTGCTTAAGTTTAAGGTCTTAGACGATTTACAACAGAAACTAGTATGTGTGCAACATGGACTTGGCGGGGGATCATTCTGTGAATCTCTTTCAGTCAAGACATGTAGAAGAAGGTAAGTAGTGTTTCATTTTGCGAGGCACCAATAAGAAGTGAGGACATCAGTAACGCGCTCTGTGGTTAATGCGACTGGGCGATGCTGGAGAAGTACTCCAGCATGTCCCTAATGGTGAAGTCCATGGTGATGCCAGACCCTGGGTAGCAGCGGCCAATCAGACCCTCGAAGTGCTTGTACTGGCGGATGAACTCATCCTGCATCGAGTGCCACACCACCTAGGGGACAGCGCAGGAAAATAGCAGGTGAGTCAAACCGGTCTCGCTCCTCAGGTGAGCTGAGCTAGTGTTGCTATTTCAGGGGCATATTATGTTCTGGTGCTAGTCAGTGTGTCTCACCTGCAGCAGGCTCTCCTCCTCACACAGATGCTTGTCCACCTTCCTGTACAGGTTGTCCAGGCCCTTCTTTACCTCCTTCCCAGGGTACTCCTTGATCACCTTCCTCAGCTCCTGCTTGTTGAAGGCCAGCTGGTAACTGACCTCCTCCTCACGCACGCCCTGGGCCACGCGCGCCTCCACGCCCTCGAAGAAGTGCTGCAACACGTGGACACGCTGTCAGTATGGCCATGGACCGTCCCCACCTCACCATCCCTGACCCCACCATCTCAACCTCACATTTCAGCCCCAGAACCCGGCCTTTACCATCCCAATTCCTGACCCCAACCTCACCCTCCCAACCCCTGACCTCCCTCTTACGTTGAGCTTCTCCAGCGGTTGTCCCAGGGAGTTGATGACGTAGGACCCCAGGTGGTCTGTGTACTTGTGCTTGGCCTCCTTCCTCTCGGCCTCCAGGCAGGAGATCTTCAGGCGCGACAGCGTGGAGAAGATGTGGTGGAAGTTCTCCATCATCACCACGTCACGTGGGGTCTTCTGGCTCTCATTGGCCACCTTCTCCACTGGGGAAAGACAGTGAGGTTATCACCATGGGCCATCAGCCAATCACATAGCACAGTGCAAAAAGAATGTCGTACCTATGTAATATTGCGGTTGAACATTTGTCCCACTGAAGTTTAGATGTACTGTGCCTGGTAAATACAGATCGTTCCTTAACTGACTGACAGCCCCAAAAAAACACAGCTAGAATTACACACTTCTAATCTTTGATTTGTTACAGTAAATTTACACTGTCGTTTTAGATCAAAGCGTCTGCTAAATTAGTAAAATGTAAAAACTCATTGTAAGCCATCTGTTATCATCATTGTAGTTTTTCATGCTCTATTTGTACATGTTTTTCAGGAAAACAATAATCCTCTCACCGTTCATGAAGACAGCTCTGATCAGCTTGACATAGGCCTTGTCCAGGTCACCGCGGCGCTCGGCGCTGCGGAAGATGGTCTCCGCCAGCTCGGCAAACTCCTCGAAGCCCGTGACGAACGGCAGGATCCCCACCTTGCTCTTCTTGGAGATCTTCACCTCCTCCATCTGACGGATCTGAACGGACTGCACAAGCACAACAAGCCAGGTGAAGGAGGGAGGATGAAGAGGGAGGGAGGGAGGATGAAGAGGGAGGATGAAGAGGGAGGGAGGGAGGATGAAGAGGGAAGGAGGGAGGGAGGATGAAGAGGGAAGGAGGGAGGGAGGATGAATGAAGAGGGAGGGAGGATGAAGAGGGATGAATGAAGAGGGAGGGAGGATGAAGAGGGAGGATGAAGAGGGAGGGAGGATGAAGAGGGAGGGAAGGATGAAGAGGGAGGGAAGGAGGGAGGGAGGATGAAGAGGGAGGGAAGGAGGGAGGGAGGATGAAGAGGTAGGGAGGATGAAGAGGGAGGGAGGTAGGGAGGATGAAGAGGGAGGGAGGGAGGATGAAGAGGGAGGGAGGGAGGATGAAGAGGGAGGGAGGGAGGGAGGATGAAGAGGGAGGGAGGGAGGATGAAGAGGGAGGGAGGGAGGGAGGATGAAGAGGGAGGGAGGGAGGATGAAGAGGGAGGGAGGGAGGATGAAGAGGGAGGGAGGGAGGGAGGATGAAGAGGGAGGGAGGGAGGGAGGATGAAGAGGGAGGGAGGGAGGATGAAGAGGGAGGGAGGGAGGATGAAGAGGGAGGGAGGATGAAGGCATGAAGATGAATGAGTACCGGACAACAACCCCCCCCCCCCCCCCCCCCCCTTCCACTCACGATGCATTTGTCGAAGTTCCTCTTGACGGTGACCAGCACGTTTCCCAGGGTGGTGCTGAGGTAGGAGGCCGGGTCCACGTTCTCTGCCGTCCACACGTGGTGACTCATCTTCACCAGCATGTACAGCGAGTGGAAGCTGTCGATCTTGTCGCCCAGGGCGATGAGGCTGTGGAGCTCCGTCTCGATGCTCTGGAAGATCTTGTTCATCATCAGGCGCACCAAGTCCTTCCTGGGGAGGAGAGGGGTGGGGTGAGAAAACATATTGTTGGGATGTTCTCAGTTGTTATTCAGTATCATTTCCCCTTATTCTTACTTCATTATATATAATATTGTGATGTGTACTAATGGTATTTCTTTATCTCATTTTAGATTGTTTATTAAAGGGATTGTTACAAATGACAAATAAACTTGAAACTTAAATTTACAAGGCATTAGAGTTTAAGAGTGAATGTGTCTCCTGCTGAGAGAGAGGGAGGGATGGAGAGGAAGACAGAGGGATGGAGAGACAGGGAAAGAGAGAGGGAAAGAGAGAGGGAAAGAGACTCACTCAGAAGACATGGAGTGTCTGTGCTCCCCGTGGGGAGCCATCCTGGAGGGCTGTCCTCCATCCAGCTCCTCGCCCTCGCCCTGCTGAAACAAGCACTCCCACATCAGCCACAGGACCACAACACTGATATCATGGAACTACATCAATACCCAGCTCAGCTTTAAGACATTTTAAGACCATCAAGACGGCTAGCGTTCCTGGAAATGAACGAGGGTACAACCTTTTTAGACCTGACTCCATGAAATTAAAGACCTCGGATGAAAATCTGGCCGTTTTTAAGACGGTTTCAGGCCTTAAATTTAAAGTTCATAATTTTAGACTTAAGACCCCGTGGAAACCCTGGGAGTAGGCATGTGGAAAGGCAGGAAGGGAACAATATCACTGGTTGAAAGTTTGGGTTGATACAATGCTAATGACGGACTGTGTCTGCAACTGATGGGGGGGATTATTGTACCCTCTGAAGGCACTGTCGCAGAGCTCACAATGAATATACAATAAAACAAATGTAAAAAGGAGAGCCAGTGGGTACCTGTGGCGCCACCTGGAGGGGTGGAGGGCTCTGCTGCAGCTTGAAGAACTTGCTGATGAAGTCTTGTTCTGCCAGACACAGAGGCTCCAGCTCACTGAGCACCTGCTCGAAGATCTGGAACCACACACACACACTGTACCATCAGGAACACACACTGTACCATCAGGAACACACACACACTGTAATATTATTGACACAGAGATAGGCACTGTAATATTAGTAAGACACACACACTTACATTAGTATCACACAGACGCACACTCCAATATTACCTTGTCAAACTTGGTCCTGTCGGCCACATCCAGGTCGGAGGCGGACATGTTGCCCATGTCGAGCAGGGAGGAGGACTGGGAGCGCCGGCTGTTGGAGCCCTGCACCGCCAGCTTGTTCAGGCTGGACGTGGAGCCGGTCAGCTTCCCGGAGCTGCCGTGCAGGCCTGGGGCAAGGAGGAGCACACACACACACAACTACTGGAGGAGGCCCCCCACACAGGCTGGAAGTGCAGGCGTGTTAGGCACGCGTGAATGAGCAATGTGTGGATGGGTTCTAGTACTGGGGTGAGTCGTGTTGACTGTATGGACAGCCTGCTTAAGGACAGGCTGGAGGGTGGCTATGTAGGAGGGGGGGGTCCTGGGGGGGGTCCTGGATGTGCAGCGACAGGACATCAGGGGTACGGATGGCAGTAGGTAGGAGCAGAGAGTAGGAAGGAGAGAGGAGCAAGAAGTAACATGAACACGCAGCAGGGAGTAGCGAAAAGTAGGGAGAGAGAGAGAAACGGGAAGGAGAGAAGTGGGGGGAAAGGGTTACAGGTGAGTTCCGGCGGAATACTTACTTTCCGTTTCCTGTTTGAGAGCGCTCTCTTTCCGAGGAAGCGTGGCTGTCAGCCGGTTAGCGAGGCAGGCGGCAGAGACACAGACGTTAAGACATGCAGCATGAGGACTCGGGAGGCCATGTTAAGAGGTCAGAGGTCACACTTGACATGCAGGGCAGACTGAGCTGACCTCTGGGCTGCTGCAGTGTGTGTACATCACGGTGTGGTGCAGAGATCACACACACACACACACACACACACACACACAGGCATTAAGAAGCCATGGAACAGAAGTTCAGACAGTCACACTGAGACAGAGAGGCACGGGAGCTTCAACATCAGGCACGATGTGTGAAACAGGGTCACAGCCACTTAAGTTATTAAACACAATCAAGTTCTTGCTTTTCCCAGCTGTGTATGGATACCACATTCATTGTTTTTTTTTCTTGTTTTTTTTCCCTCTTCTGTTTAGCACACACTTTTATAGCGATGAGCAGACGGGGGGGGATTTGAACCGACACCCTAATCAGAGTTCTAACCACTATACCCTACTAGCGAAACCCTCCCCCCCCCTCCAGTTCGTGGGAAACGTCAGAGCTCTTACCAAACTTCCCTTTCCCCTCCTTGGTCGTTCCCGCCATCTTGATCTTGGCGATCTCAAAGAAATCTTTGATTTCTCGTTCATAGAGTCTGCTCATGTAGTCAACGTACGTCTGGGGGGGGGGGAGAGAGAGAGAGAGAGAGAGAGGAGAGAAGAGAGTGCTTACATCTCCCAGTAGGAGTGAAGCCAGCTGGAGGCCATCTTTACTTTTCAAAATTATATAAAAACGGGGAAAAGGGGAGTGGTTTGTGGAGCGCAGGAGTTGAAAATAGTACAACTTGACTGGATGTAAGTGTGTGTGCGTGTGTGTGTGCGTGGGCGTGAGGGCAGGGGGCGCGAGGGTGTTGCTCACCCTGGACAGGCCCTCGTACTTCTCCCTCTGGGTGGTCTTCAGCCACTCCATGAGCTTGGCGTAGCGCAGCAGCTCCCTGTGCAGAGGGCTGTGTTTGGGCAGCAGCAGCTCGGCCGTGTGCTGGGTCAGGCTGGAGCTCTGGTCGTGGCCCTGGAGACACACACACACACAGCGTCAACACACACACACTATCAACAACACAGTCAGCACACAAGCAAACATCCTCAACACACACACCCTATCAACAACACAGTCAGCACACAAGCAAACATCCTCAACACACACACACTATCAACAACACAGTCAGCACACAAGCAAACATCCTCAAGACACACACACCATCAGCACACATACATACACCATCAAGACCTGCACCCTCAATGATTCATGTGAGGACATCTTATGCAAGGGTGCCAACCAGGTGAGATCACTGTAGCTTGAGGCAGTGTGGTCAACATCACCACTAGAACAGGTTAGTATCAGATGTAAATCTGCATGTCACAAACAGAGAAATCTCCCACAGCAGAAACTCAGATGATCACATCACCACGCTCTCCGCTTGTCTGCTGCTACACAGCCTAGCACAGCTGCTACATGCAGGCAGAGGGGAGGACAGCAGCCTGGAGCCAGAGGGGTCAGGGGTCATGAGGGTCAGTCTGAGAGAAGAGGTGAGTAGGGATCAACGCACTCCATGCACTCTCTAGCCAGCATTCTTGAGGACCAAACAAAGGGCTTGAAAAAGTCAGACTGGTGAGTTGGGGTAGAGGGGAGGGGTCAGAGGTTAGAGAAGGAGGGCGGGGGTTCAGGGTGGTTGCTGTGAGGGTACTCACTGGAAGAGACAGACAGGAAGACCTATAGAACTGAGGGATGGTCATTTTGAAGTGACTGAAGTGGTTGAACTGACAGAGAGAGAGACAGAGCAGTGAGGTCTTTACAGAGCAGTGAGGTACAGACAGAGGGACAGAGCGAGGTACTGACAGAGCAGTGAGGTACTGACAGCAGTGAAGTAACTGACAAGAGGGACAGAGTGAGGTACTGGCAAAGCAGCGTGATACTAGCAGAGCAGGGCTGGCAAAGACCAGGGTCTTGCTGGTTCTGACGATAGTACAACAGTGACCAGTGTGTTGGGCACAGACTTGGCACTCGGAGATGCCACTGAAACAAAAGGCGCGTCATTGGTCGCCACGGACGCTGGGTTACCTGGTGAACGAAGACGTTGTTGAGGTGGTTGGTGAGGCGCCGAGCGAAGGTGTCCCTGAGGTCGGAGAACAGCTGCTGCTGCTGCTTTACTGCCATCAGCTTCTCATGGCCTACACACACACACACACACCAGGGTCAGTATCAAGTGAAAGCCGTGGGTCCGATTAAAAAACGTCTACACACAAAACATACACAATTGCACACACCCTACATAAGCACGCCCTGCATAAGCACGCCCTACATAAGCACGCCCTACATAAGCACGCCCTACATAAGCACGCCCTACATATGCACGCCCTACATAAGCACACCCTACATAAGCACGCCCTACATATATCCACACCTGGTCTGAGTGCCACATTCATGCATTGCAGCAGGGCCTCGGAGGCGTTGATGCAGGCCTCGATGCCCTTGGGGGAGGACAGGTCCCCGTCCTGCAGCGCTCGCACGTGGCCCTTCGACAGGTCCATGTAGTTCTGGGGGCGTACAGGACAGAGACACTTGCACTCAGCTCCTCTGGTAACCCTAGTAACGCCTCTGGGTAACCCCGGTGACCCCCGGTAAACCCCCTCCTCACCACCAGGAACTGGATCTCGTCCAGCAGCTTGCCGTTGTTGGTGTTGCTGATCTGGATGAGGAGGTTGCTCTGGGAGATGTGGTCCATCTGCTCCTTGACGCTCTGCAGCATCTCCTCATAGCTGCTCAGCTTGCCCTCGATGGTGTCCACCTCCGACAGTGCCTCGTCCAGAAGCTGCATCAAGATATTCACCTGCTTCTCTGAGGCCATGATGGACTGGATGTTGGCCTGGCAGAGGAGACAAGATTGGGTGTTTACTATTTGATCCAAACTGACATTCAGATATTAGCATACAGAAAGTACGGCTTTGGGGGGAAAAAACGTTTCTAAAAGGTTTGAATGTTTTCTACCAAATGTTTTTGAAAGGTTCCAAAAATATTTGCGAAAAAAGGTTTTGAAAAAAAGTTTAGAAAGGTTCGAAAAATATTTGGGATTCTTATTCAAAAATAGGTTTGCATCATTGATAACCAGGAAGTGCGGGACTGGTGCATTTCCTGTCTCTGTCCGCTCCACTCACCCCATCCAGCACCTGCAGCTCCCTGGACAGCTTCTCAGCGAAGGCCTCGGCGTTGGAGATGGCGTACTCACACACGTCCATCATGCCCTCGATGTCCTGCTCCTCTCTGGCGTTCAGCTCCTGGTAGTCGTCCAGCGCATCCTCGTCTCCCCCGGCAACACTCTGGCTCTCCCCGCTGGGGACGGATTCTAAACCAGGAAGTGGAACACCGGTGAGCAGGAAGTGGGACGTGGGAAGCAGGACGTAGTCAATGGAGTCTGGGTTAGCAGGGGGTGGGCAAGATTCTGAGCCATGTGCGCTCACAAATGCAGAAAAACGCTTTCACAATCAAACAAATGGGGATGAATTCTAAAAACGAAAAAGATTAAAAAATAAAATAGTTAACATTCACTCACACCACACACAAGGAGCAGCATCAGTCTCTCATTAACGGGAGGAGGAAGAGGGGAACGCAAATAAAAGCCAAGAGAACGGGATGAGGAGGAAACAGGAAACAAGGGAGTTTCTACCAACCTTCAGCTTTAGGAAGCTCTGGCCAGAGAGTGTGAAAGAGAAGAAGAGTGAGAATAGAGAGGTTAGCAGAGAGCGTCACCCCACAGGTCTGCGTGCATACAGGTGTTTCAAGGATCAGGCTTTCACATTAATGCCGGGGACTGCATAGATAATCGCTAATGCTACGCTAAGCTCTGGTCCAAACATGCACAACTGTGTGTGTCCTGGGGAGGTATACCGTTAAGACTCTGACAGATAACGTATTCACTTAGCAGATGCTTTTATCCAGACATACAGGTGGGGATTTGAACCTGCGACCTCTTGATCTCCAGTCAGCTCTACCGCTGAGCTACACCCATCCCCAGGTATAGACCCACTAGATAACCATAGTGGGGTCAGTCCCCTCTCGTCAAGGACAACAATGCGGCTAAGAGTTCAAAGGTCAGAAAGGAAGCTTTAGCAGCCTGCCTGCACGCACACACGCACGCACACACACACACACACAAGCAAACAGGACAGGGGTTCTGCTCCGACGGGCAGGGTCCACACACCGTCCAGCCCTGCGCCCAGGCGCCCCTGCCTACCTTCCAGCAGCTGGGGGCTGACGTTCACAAACTCCACCTTCTTCCTCAGGTAGCGCTGGTTCAGCTTCCAGATGCAGGATATGAAGGAGTTTTTCTCGGCCGTGCTGCTGGCCACCCACTTGTACACCTTCTCGAAGTGAAGGTCGAACTCCGGGTTCTCCTGAGGCGACAAGCGCGCCGCAGGGAGAGAACGTAGGGATGAGGGGGCGTGGGAGATAGAACGGAGAATGGGTGGAGGGTTCGGGGAAGATATTTACGATGATGGAATGTATCCATTTAGCAGATGCTTTATCCAAAGTACATGGGGGGAATTGAACCGGTGACAACTTGATTTGCAGTTACACACTTCAGTTGTACACCATTCTCTACCACTGAGCTACACTCATCTCATCCTGTTACGACACGCCCACTCGCAGCAGGTCAGCACATTCATCTGCAGAGGACTTCCTGTAGTTAACCTCACACTTCCTGTAGCTGTCCTTGTTGGAGTCTTCTCACACAATTTGACATGAAAAATGTATTTCGTCTAGTGAAATTATACACGATGACAATCCACTATGAAGACCACAATAATGCATTCAGTGAGCCAAAACGGACCCTATGTCGGTGTCCATGAGCAAATAACTTCCTCAAAATACTAAAAAGCTCCTGGGTCATCAACAGACCTGGCTCATCTTACATATATTGATCCCAGGCCTGCACTTATTCTAGCATGGTGGTTAGGTCAACAGGAAGGGAAGTTGACCTTTGACCTAAGTTCAATACATCTTATATTGGTTCTAGAAGCTGACCTTGCTGGAATCTTTGGCGTCCACCTCTGTCAGGTCTCTCAGCTCCCAGGCCATCTGGCGCTTGTAGAAGTCTCCTTTGTCTGACTTCTTCACTTTCACAACCTTCACTTGAACAGGCCTCTCTGTCGTCACTGCCGCACAAAAATAAAAACCATCATTTAAAACAGTTGGGAAAGGGAAAAAAATACGCATTTACCGTGAACTGTACCGTTCCCGTTATTTAAACCCATGAGCAGTAAAAGTTGACGGCACACGTGTACTCCACCAGGAAATTATCTAATTACTCTGGATTTGATGGGAATTCAACTGTTTAGGATGGTCGCAGAGGCACACCTGTTGCACACAGGAAGCAGTTCTTCTTCTTCTTCCCCGCCTTGCAGACATTGACGATGCTGAGGAGCCGCTCATCATTGGGCGTGAAGATGTCCCTCTGGAGAGCGTGCTTGATGGCTGTCATTGTGGTTCCTGAATCATGCAAACACAAGACGCACTTAACGCCGCCATAACGGCACATCACTGTCAGTTAACTACCATAAACATGACCGGTTGTTATGAATTGTGTGAAACCTTGAGGCTGTTGTAGCTAGACCTCAGCGGAAACATTTATCAAAGCTCTAGCTAACCCACTAACGGCCAAAGCTGTTCTTTCCTATAATTGACTGGTTCCTAGCTACTTAGGTCAAGACTGTTGATAAGCAGACTAGTATACCCGCTCCCAAACGTGTTATCAAGCTCGTTAGCTAGCCGGATAGCTACATCGACCAATTGTTATTTTATCAAGCTGCTAAGTGCTATAACGTGCTGGAAGAGTAGCACATCTTTCGCACTTCAGAATGTCAGACCTCCAAACGCAAATGGCTTCAATCGGAGTACAGTAGCCTAGCTCTAATTTCATCCTACGGAATGGCACTACTAGCCTGCTACTGTAGCGAGCTAGATTCCAACCTAACGAGACTTGCTCAGTTTTATGCACTATACTTACATGAAATTACTCACGAATAGAGAACGTAAATCAGAGTGGAACGTCTGCTTTCATCTGCTGTTTGTTCCCATGTAAAGATGTTACGTCTTCTTCACAGTAGGAAAATAAAATATATTAGATTGGTAAACAGTCCCTCATCTCTGCCCTGCCCTGCCCTTCCCCTCAGCTTCCTGTTTCCGCTCGTTAAGGTTTGTTTCCGCATATGACGGACGTGTCATGTGATCGCTGATTTATTTATTTATTTGCGCCGCAGCCAATTACAATCTCAGTTCCCTTTCTGACTTTATCGGGCGTCCCAGGAGTAACATTAACATCCCCACATAAAGGAACATGAATAACGTCGCTGCAGTTTATTACTGTTTTTCTATCTCTTGAGATGGTGCAAAGTGCCCGTGGCATTCTTTAAAGTGTCGAGCAACCTTTCCAGAGCCACGAACAGGGCACACTTCTCACGTTCACAGCCCAGTTACTCCGCAAGGAAATTACACAACTCATTGCCTCGGTTGAGGCTGGGCACAGGCTAGGACGGCAGGGGGCATCAGGACTGTGCTGTCGACCGCTGGGAGACCATGGAAGCCATGCACTATTAGTTCGCCCACCGGACTCTCTCTCTCTCTCTCTCTCTCTCTCTCTCTCTCTCTCTCTCTCTCTCTCTCTCTCTCTCTCTCTCTCTCTCTCTCTCTCTCTCTCTCTATGTCCGTTTAATTAAGGCTGATCAGGTCAGTGCAAGGCAGAAGCTCTGGTGGAAGTGCTATATTACAACTTGTAATAGTAACAGAAGCATGTCACCACCAGTTTGTTGTACACCCTACCACGCCTTGTAATGCATCTCAGCAGAAGAACCCAAAACACAAGGAATAAAACAGCATTTTTCTTCACTTGTACCCTTAGCTCAATGGCGGAGCCAGGGGGTGGCCGGGGGTGGCCACGGCCACCCCCCGTAGAATCTCGGCCACCCCATTGGCCACCCCAAGCACCACATCAGAGCGGTTAAAAGTTTTGACGGCTGTGGAAAAATGCGGAACCTTTCTCGCACCGCTAGTACACTGTCTGACCCTTTAGCCACGCGCAGCGCGCACACATCCTGTATTTGAATTAAACGGCTCAAGCATGGCCTGAGAATGCCTGTTACCACCTGACGCTTCGACCGGCACCTGCGGCTAAGTGAAGAAACGCAAAACAGAAAGGTATGATATCATAATGGATGTTGTTTTTGTCTTCTAATAACTGTGACTATCCCACCCATGACTATCTATTTTGCGAAGTTTAGAAGCAAGCTAGATCGGAGGAGAACATAGTAAACTGTTAAAATTGCTATATGCTATGCTGTATTTGATAACTACGTTGCCAGAACGTGTTATGATTGTGTCAGGTATATACAGTATGCATTTTGGATAGGTGTCATTAAAGAGGGAAAAATAATGAAGAGGAAGAAGGCAGACATAGCGTCCTTCTTCAGGGCAAGTGGAAAGAAGACAGCTAAGGCAAAGAATGAGGATGAGATGGAGAAAAAACAGGCAGAGAGTGAGGATGAGGAGCCCCCAGAGAGCAGCAACTTAAATGGACCTCCAGGTATACAGTATAGAGACTCACATATAGTACAGCTTGATATGATGTTATCTTATTTACAATTGGCTTAAAGTGTGTCTATTCATATACAGGTCAGGTTGAAAGTGCATTGTAAAACATATCAGTTAGTTTTTTCATTACATTAAAGTATGGCATATTTGTATTTGCTACCCAGAGACACTTTCACTAATATTATACTTTAGCTTATAGTGTGTTTGTTAAACACTATATAGCATGCATTATAAAACCTTTAGGAAAATTACCTGTACACCTTATTGTAATTATTTTAGATGTTTCTGAAAGATTGATTGAGAGCAGGACAGAAGAGTCCTCCCTGAGGAGTGGCCCCAGTGGATCCCCAGGTAAATTGTCAATCTTACATTACAAAAAAAAACACAAATAGCAATCGCTAAATCAACACAGTTTAAAACCAAGTATGAATACAGAATAAGTGTATTCTTTTTTTTCACCTGAATTCCGAATAATGTTGAGATGTTTCCTATATGTGTCTAAAATAGCTCTGCATCGCCTGGTGAGACACATGCTTGCCACCCAAAAATTATCACTGGCCCCATCCTGGCCACCCCAATGGAAATTCCCTGGCTCCGCCACTGCCTTAGCTGTCCTCAGAGAACAACACAACATTTCCAATGCAGCCAATGTCAGCAGGGGGTGCTGTTTACAGCCTGTAACGTTGACACAGACCACAGCAGGCCTGAGTTCCTGCCGCAATATGACATTGAAAACGTGGCATATAATATTACATTTTGTTTTTTCTCCAAAGGCACAATAGGTCTGTTTGTAAGCCAAACCCACAAATACCCTTTCCTGGAATTGGTGCTTGCCTCTTTGTGTTCATGGAAAATGTAGCCTTTTTAATGTGCATGCTCACAGCCCACACACTTCCTCAGCTATTAGCTGTCATCGACGCATGTTCCCTCCGTGCCACAGCGGTCATGTTTCGCAGACTGGTCCTGTTGTTTTGGTATTTTATCTCACTGTCCACATATTTATATATTTTAAGAATGTCAAGGGAAGATGTCAATGCCTACGTAGGCCCGCTATGGCAAAGTGTTGACACAAAAACAATAACCTCTAGCTGCTTAGATCACAATCAATGCAGTACACCGCAAGCCTTGAGGAAAGTGAGAACGCAGCATCGGCATGTGTGAAGACCTTCCTGGCTTTTCCACCTTGGGTTGGGTTTCCAAGTGTGAGGTACTGAGGTTGAGCTCCACACTGGTGACTGCAGAACACCTCAGGGAGTGGGAAGTTCCTGGGAGTGAATCTGTGGCGTGAGGGGGGGACTCCCTCACCGCATAGCTGCTGACGTGCAGATGTGACTTGCAAACTAAAAGGCTTTTCGCGCGGAAGCATCCTGGGAAAACAACGTTGTCTGCTTAATCTGCTTTGACATTCACAGTGAATGAAAGCAGTGACATCTTTTCTATTTGCGATTACGATCAGAAAGGTTTTCAAAATATAAATATTTTGCCTGTTGCTATCAGGTTGACATTTGGCGTGGCCCTTAAATATGCTTAACTGTCTTACTGAATTGGAGCTGTGTTCTAACCATGTGTGTTTGTGATGTGAGGATAAAGACCATGTAGGAGTAACGGGAGACTGTGATGGCTTCCCTTTCTGGTCATCTGTGTGTTTGTACACACTGTGAGTCATAACACAGCAGCTGCTTTAGGAGTGCTCACGCATTGTTTATTTGGACTCTGAAGTCTAGTTTTGAAGCCACAAAGGTACACAGTATCACATCCATAGTGAGCAACGGAGGATTGTGCTCCCTGAACTCAATTTTCACTTCAAGGGTCCTTTGGGCGTGACCTTTGCCCCCCCCCCCCACGGTGTGGAGGTGGCCAGGATTCCCCTGATGGGCCGGCCAGCTCGTTACCCAGACGGCAGAGTTGTGCATGTGAACAATGCCGTGACCTGCCGCAAATAGGAAACATCCTGAGAGCCACAACAACCAGGAGGGGTAATAGCAGTTGTTTAACTGGGTGCTTCAATTCAACTTCACTATGTGCTTCAATCTTCACGACTCCGAGCCACAAGGGTGGTCCTTGGTCTTAACCACGAAACTACACTTCAACAAAAACATGCTGGATCTCGCAAACACAAGTTAACATGACAGGAGTGGCAATGTTGTCAAGAAGCGTGTTGAACAGAGCTTTTCAGTTGTAGTGTGTGTGTCTGAGTTTGTAATCGTGGTGTGTATGTAGTATGGTGTACTTGTAATTGTAAGCTGAAAATGATGGGTGTAAATTTACTACAAATGTAGCTTCCATCTGCAACACTGTAGAAAAGATGATGATAAGCAATTAACGAAGCAAAAAAAACAAATTACACAGGAAATATGAAAGCCGTTGCTATTAGAGCTGGCGCTCATGGACTCCACGGGCGATTAGGGAAAATTTGGTTGATTATACGAATCCCTTTTCCACACTGCAGCAGCTATATGAGAGGAAGATTTTCAATGTGTTACTGTTTCAAATTTTAAATTATTCCATCAGCACATTATCAAAACGAGTTACAAAGTAAAAGTTAGGATTCAGTAGCCCGAATTCACTACCCTCATGGTGAATGCTTTTATTTGTTTTAACATGTGTGGCAGACAGCGCAGAGAGACAAACAACAGACAGACAGCTCTACACAGCAGACAGCTCTACACAGCAGACAGCTCTACACAGCAGACAGCTCTACCTATAAAGCACACAGACAGATCTACCTACACAGCAGAGAGACAGCTCTACCTATACAGCAGAGAGACAGCTCTACACAGCAGACAGCTCTACCTATAAAGCATACAGACAGCTCTACCTACACAGCAGACAGCTCTACCTGCACAGCAGAGAGACAGCTCTACACAGCAGACAGCTCTACCTATAAAGCATACAGACAGATCTACCTACACAGCAGACAGACAGCTCTACCTGCACAGCAGACATACAGCTCTATCCCCACAGCAGACAGACAGCTCTACACAGCAGACAGCTCTACCTGCACAGCACACAGACAGCTCTACACAGCAGACAGCTCTACCTACACAGCATACAGACAGCTCTACCTGCACAGCAGACAGACAGCTCGACACAACAGACAGCCCTACACAGCAGACAGCTCTACCTGCACAGCAGACAGACAGGTGTACCTACACAGACAGACAGCTCTAGGGGGAAGAGTGAACTGGGGGTGGGACACCATGGAAAGAGCAAAGAAATCTCAGCCACTAGCTTCTTCATCAAGTAAAATAATATGCTTTCTCCTGTTACAATTTTACAGTGCCCCTTATGAATCTGTGATGTGCAATAGAACGATGAATGAGCAGGAAACCAGAACAGCAATCTGTTAGCAGACATCTTAAACATACGTTTTTTTGTAAATGGAAGGTAGAGCAGGTGTCCTTGCTGGGTGACCCAGACGGTTTTCGGACGGTAGGGATATTCCTGTCTAATAAGACCCATGTCATTAGCATATCAAGTAGGATTAATGAAGAAAGGTTAAACAACAGAGAGTCTATCACCCTCTGTGAAAGTCACACTGGATATTGTGGGGCTCAGAGCCCTCCCCAGCAACGAGGAGACAATGACGGCTCAATTACTGGTGTTGAACATCAACATTAACACTTCATAAGGAGGGGCTTTTCCACTGAGGAAACAGAAGACAGGATAATTACACATCCTCTCAGGGCTCTGGTGCACGAGCCTCATACAGCTGGTGCACAATCCTTGATTTCCCTCATTTGTCCAATTTGGAGTTGTAGTCGCACTCTTTTATCATATTGATAAGGTTAATGACGTTCCTTTGGAACGGGAAAAACCTGTCAGTGATTACTGTTTTGTATATTTTCATCAAATGTTTTAGGTAAACAAGAGGTGAGTAAACTGGTCATATATTTTACAGTGTGTCTAATCACTGTACTGCAACCTTTCCTGGCGCTCCAGTTTGAAGCTTAGCCTAGTGTAGTTAAGGTCAACGTGCTTGCCTTAATTAGCTTTCATGATACACCAGAGACAGTAACGAACTGTCTATCCCATTGGGACTCATCTCAAACAAGCCAATTAGGACTGGGCATGCAAATGCCACTGTCACGGCCACAGCCGTGCCGCCCCCCCCCCCGGTTTCAGTTTTTTGCCCTGCCCTAGTGTTTCCCTGTCATTGTCTTCATCTGTTCTCGTTAGCGTTATTGTGTCCACCTTTTGGTGGACACAATACACAGAACCGTTTGGTTCTGTGTATTTAGGTTTCTGTTTTGTGTCCAGTCTTTGTCTTGTCCTTACCATACCTGTCCGTGGGAGTACCCTATCTGTTCCCGTTTTGAGAAAATAAAACCCTTGTTTCTGCCATGCCTGCCGACTCCCCTGCATTTGGCTCCAACCCCACCTCACGCCGCGACAGCCACTCTAAACCCTCCCTACCCCCAATTTAAATTGCAACACAATCATCAACTCTGAAATGTCGTGACATTTCGACACTGTATGAGTTTTTACAAGTAAGATTTGAAAAAACTAAATATCTGTTTGCGTCCCATATGATGACAAAACGTTAAAAAAAATTAATTAAAAAGTGTGTCCCACATGTTGAACATGGAGCAGAGATGCCCACAAACATACACTAAAGTGAGGTTGATTTTGCTGTGGACTGCATTAGCGACATTGTTAAATTCGAACAGTCATTGAAATAAAGCTGTAAGAATTAAATGGAATTAAATTAGAGAGAGAGTAGAGAAAGGGAGAGAGGGAGGTAGAAAAAGGGAGTGAGAATGAGAGAGTGAGAATAAGGGAGAGAGAGAGAGACACAGAGAAAGGTAGAGGGACAGAGAGAGAGAGACACAGAGAAAGGTAGAGGGACAGAGAGAGAGATTAATTTAGGAGGGGAGTGATGAGAGGAAGCATTGACAGGAGGTCGTTCATCACAGAACTTCTGGTCCACGCCTTGGTAGCAGCTCTCAGGGTCACAGCAATGTCATCGCCAGGGTCACAGCATCAAGAGTCTTGCAAGCAGCAGTCTTCTGCTTTCCCTGCTACTGTTGTATCTTCTCAGGGTCACATGAGTATGCAGGCAGGCAAGGAGTACGCACTGAGTACACACTCATACATCCGGTTCTCACTACAGAGTATCTTCACGGACCTGTCTGCACTGGGTGGGCTTTCTCTGATGGTTTGTGACGCACACCGACAGGCTACCGTGCGGAGCTGTGAAACAAGGCTGTAATCATAATATATATTGGGGAACACACATCCCCCCAATATTCAAATCTGGTCAAAATGTCCCCCCCCCCCAATATTTTGATCTAAAAATATAAATACAAATATAAATGTGCTACGCTACGAAAGGCAACCACGCAAGCTGTCCGAAATTATCATTAAAAAAATATTTCGTCCCCCCCAATGTTGACTCCATTGCTACGGCCTTGCTGTGAAACATCTGCGTCCTGATTGGCCTCACGCATTCCTACGCACCCAAAAGTTGAGCTTTTCTCACCTTTTGTACATTTTTAAGGATTGAAAAAAATAAAGTCTGCGGATGTTTTGAAACTTGAAGTCAAATGCACTCGAATTTAGAAATAAAAAATGAAATACACAGCGAGGAATACGCATGCAGTGAGGAAGGGTACTTAGGAAGGTACTCACCATTAACCAAGCATGTGGCATGCGGACAGACTGACATCACTGTTATGTATTCCACAATTATATACAACACTTACACACTGAATTGATACGTACAGCATACCACAATTCACCATAATGTACGTCTGTGCTCAAATGTCTTTGTGCCATGTCTCTTGACGCAGTCCACATTTGCAGTCTCTCCCCCATTTTCCTCAGAGATCGTGTCACCATATCCTCACTGTGTTATGAATGTGACAAACTACAACTGCTGTATCCATTACCGTCAAGGCGAAGATCCCCAAGGTGCACGACAAATGCAGGTTGTCACAAGTAAGATAGTAGAACATTGCATGTGTTAGTCACACTGTCACAGTCAGACCGCTCACGGACAGCATGGTGGGTGATGGAAACCTGGTACACAGGCTCTACGGACTGTGATGAGCCTGCAGGGTCTAGCTGTGAGGCCTGCAGGGTCTAGCTGTGAGGCCTGCAGGGTAGCTGTGAGGCCTGCAGGGTCTAGCTGTGAGGCCTGCAGGGTCTAGCTGTGAGGCCTGCAGGGTCTAGGGGTGAGGCCTGCAGGGTCTAGCTGTGAGGCCTGCAGGGTCTAGCTGTGAGGCCTGCAGGGTCTAGCTGTGAGGCCTGCAGGGTCTAGGGGTGAGGCCTGCAGGGTCTAGCTGTGAGGCCTGCAGGGTCTAGCTGTGAGGCCTGCAGGGTCTAGCGGTGAGGCCTGCAGGGTCTAGCTGTGAGGCCTGCAGGGTCTAGCTGTGAGGCCTGCAGGGTCTATCTGTGAGGCCTGCAGGGTCTAGCTGTGAGGCCTGCAGGGTCTAGCGGTGAGGCCTGCAGGGTCTAGCTGTGAGGCCTGCAGGGTCTAGCTGTGAGGCCTGCAGGGTCTAGGGGTGAGGCCTGCAGGGTCTAGCGGTGAGGCCTGCAGGGTCTAGCTGTGAGGCCTGCAGGGTCTAGGGGTGAGGCCTGCAGGGTCTAGCTGTGAGGCCTGCAGGGTCTAGCTGTGAGGCCTGCAGGGTCTAGCTGTGAGGCCTGCAGGGTCTAGCTGTGAGGCCTGCAAGGTCTATGGGCTGTCCAGCTCACAGTCCAGCTATGGTAGAACACAGTATGAAATAAGAAAGGCTCTTTCCTGGAGGAGCACCAGCCTCCTTCTCCCCCTCTACACACCAGCTTCAACCTTTCAGATGAACTCAGCTCCAGGACCTGGTGACCCTTGATAACCCTGCCCAATCATATCACTTCAGACACGTTTTAAAATGTTCCTTCCCCCATAATGTGTCCTGCTGCGCTTTTGTCGTCATTCGTAATGTTTGTCTCAGTTCGGTTTGTCTTGACCCGTGTTTAATCTTGTTATTTCAGGTTGGAATGTGCATGTTCTTACTTTCTCATAGCTTTCTTCAGACAATATTGTTCAACTTGATGAGCCTGCCGTCATCTTTGCTCAAGATAGTAAAGTAAGTAAGTAAGTAAGTACATTTTATTTATAAAGCGCACTCTAACACAGCAAGGCTGACCGAGGTGCTGAACAAAAGCACAAAAAAACACCATAAAATACAGAATAAAAACAAAATACAAACGGTCAATAACAGTAAAATAAGTAACATTACAACTCAAGAGGTAGTGGGAAACGCTAGTGCATATAAGTGTGTTTTAACCCTTGTGTTATCTTCGGGTCATTCTGACCCATCAGTCATTGTGACCCACCGTCGTATTGCGACAAATTTACCTCATACAAAAACAAAGTGAAGCATTTTCTTTTAACCGTCGGGCTGTCTCAGACCCCCCACATTGCAATGGTTAAAAGAAAATTATTTTTATTTGTTTTTGTATTGGGTAAAATTGGGTAAACACAGCGATGGTTCGTTATGAACCTTTGGGTCATGTGACCCGAAGGCAGCACAAGGGTTAAGTTTGGATTTAAAAACAGACAATGAAGGAGCCTGCCTGATAGAGAGGGGAAGTTGATTCCACAGCCTAGGACCAGCAACTGCAAAGGCTTTATCACCTGTACGTATGCAGCGTGACTGAGGAGTGTATAAAAATAGTTTGTCCGCAGACTTCAGTGACCTAATGGGTGTGTGTAGTTGTATGAGGTCTGAGATATACAAAGGGTCCTGTCCATTAAGAGCTTTAAAAACAAACAATAACATGTATTCTATACTGAACAGGAAGCCAGTGCAAAGAGGCCAAGACAGGGGAGAGAGGACTGGGGGAGACCATCATAAAGGGAATTGCAATAATCGAAACATCGAAACAATCTAAAGATATGTTTAAAACATGCATGAGACCCGTAGTGGGAGTGATTGGGAGCTGACAGACTCTGTCTGTGCCTGTGTGTGTGAGTGTGCATGAATGTGTCTGTGCATGTGTGTGTATGTGTTTGTTTAGTTTCTGCAGCTCTCTGCTTTTATTGTGGCATGTGATCTTGTGATCATATCTTATTGAAACATGATTCACTGAGAGAAGACAATATACAGCAAGGCCGTAATCATAATATATATTGGCTACATCCCCCCCAATATTCAAATCTGGTCAAAATGTCCCCCCCCCCCCCCCCAATATATTGATATAAAAATATAAATGTGCTACGCTACGACAAGCAACCAAAATGATCATAACAAATTTAATTAGTCCCCCCCAATGTTGACTCCATGGCTACGGCCTTGATATACAGTACATCCTGCTATCATGGGTGTCAAGTTCAGAAACATACTGGATCATGAATATAGAGTTCTAGAACATCCTTCTATCGTGGCTGTAGAGTTCTAGAACATCCTCAACCGCATTGGCTCATTTTCCATCAGTATCCTTTTGCACATTTATCCTTAACCAGCACAGGACAGGTATCTTGGGGTTGAGGGAGCCTTATTTGATTTTGCCCATGTAATTGATTATGCCTGACTGAGTCATATAAAGTTGTAAAATTGCTGTGAATTAATGTAACGCAAACAATATATCACCGTGGAACAAGCCCAGAATGACGCCACGGAGTGTCACTGATTCATCGAGCGTGTGACCTCCACTCCAGCCTTATAATGGTCCTAGGGGGAGGATTAAGCCCACCAGAACGACTACTAACCCGACAGGCTACGAGATAGCAGAGAATAGCAGAGAACAGAAGTGCGTAACGATGAAGACCTCCCAGTGCCAAACCAGAGTTTCTCAGAGCGGCAACGCGAGCAAAGTGACCAACCTCTACAGTAGCGCGATGAGCCCGCTCAGCACCGTCAGCATCACCCTTGCCGTTCTACTCATCTCAGCAATCCCCGTCTGCACTAGTAAGCTCTTATAATATTTGTACATGTAGTGACACTTTAAAATTACTTACTTTGTTTCGAGGAGTTGTGTTGCTTTGTACGACTTTTGACCTTATGTGCTGAACCCGTGCAATTAAATTGGTTGTGTTTTAGTCAAGATATTATTTTTTTTAACGTTTAAAACTTTTTTTTTTTCAAATGGGAGATAGGACATTAAACCACGCCTTGGACAGTATGAAGCACTGCATACATTACAATAAAACTAGATTGATTCATATATATAGCCTAAAGTAAGGCAAAGAAAGGTACGGCAACTTAAACTAAAATAGCCGTAATTGATCGACGAAAATGATGTCTCTACAGGTGGTCACGCATTAATACATTTTAACTGCTTGATTTTAAACCATGGAAAACCTTATGATTATTGTCTGTATTTAGGAAGATATGAACATTTCCTTCATGTTTAATAGCACCTTGATGAAAAATTTTGTAATTAACGTTATCTAATCAACTTGATTTAGTTTGAGAAAAGTCTGAAACAAGAAACTTTAAAGGACAGATTGAAATGTCTGTTTTTGAAACTTTGAACTGATGGCTTTATACGACCATAAGACCAATACAATTCAGATGAAAAAAAAAAATCACGAAACGGGAAAATTAACAGTTGTCAGTACGTGTGATAGCCTATATGGTACTACTGGCATATTATTACTTGTAAAATTGACACTAAAACGACAAATAGCCTACATATGATTTGAGATTCCTGCCAATGCATACCCTCTGGTAAATAATTCCAAACATGATATTGTAATTATGTTGATGTTCTGCTACAAGATCATATGACAAATCTGCCCACCTGTTTATCTGCCTCTCTGTCTGCCTGTCTTCATACCTGTCTGCCTGCTTGACTGACTGTCTGTCTGCCTGCTTCCTCACCTGTCTGTCTGTCTGTCTGTCTGCCTGTCTGTCTGACAACGTGTCTGCCTGCCTGACTGCCTGTCTTCCTACCTGTCTGTCTTCCTGCTGACTGGTGAAGGTGCTCCAGTAGTGCTGCCACGAGCAACAATAGACCAGGACCAGCTTCTCAGTCAGGTTAGACCCTCCTCTTTCTCTCTCTCTTTCTATCTTTTTCTCTTCTCTCTTCCTTTCATTCTTTCTGTCTCTCTACCTTTCATACTTTTCCCCTATCTTTCTCTTTTTCTTTCTTTCTCTTTTTTCTTTCTTTCTTTCTTTTTTTTCTTTCTGTCTGTCACTACATCTGGCTTTATGTTGACACATCTCCCCCCCAGGTGGATGAGGTGTGCTCAGCCTACCTCTCTGCAGACCTGCCATTTCGGGTGAGTGAGGATGTAATAACGAGCTGAACGCTCTTCAGGCTTTACTGCTCAGTGTAATTAAGTCTCTAGTGACAGCGCTGTCTTATGACACTTTTTACATAATCTCATTTTCATTCAATGTATTTTTATGGAGTAATTCGATACTTAATCACCTGAAATAAATGTCATAAGGATGACATGTTGAAATGAGATGAAAATTGGCTGGTTGTGACAAGGTTTGTTTTTGTTGGATAATCTCCTTAAATCTCTCTGCCGAAGCCGTCAGACCTGCTTGGAGAAGTGTGTGTCCTGATGCTAGTTCAGAAGTCCAAGGTAAACACAACGACCAGACATCCTTTTATCTCATATAACGAAAAAAGAGTATACTTAAACCCAAATTAAATGTATTAAATGAGAGCTTTAATATATTTTCATTGTATTGTATTGCACAATTGGAAGTGTCCTTGAAATGTACTGATTTGTCTACTCACGTACTTACTGACAACTTTAATGTGTGAAAGTATGTTTGAACTTATACTTTTTAAGTTTACTATTGTAACTGTAATTTGTAAGTGTAATATATTTTTCCACCTGCATACACATTGTAGTTTCTCGTGATTCATTAACATTCATTTGACAGTAAACAGTATTTAGATAGTGTGTACTCATTTGATTTCTTCTTGTTTATAGGAGTTGAAAACCCGTGACACCAGTAAAAGGGTCAGTACTTACTTTACTACCATTACAGGGCTCCATTTCCAGCCCACCACAGAATCAAACATCGAAAATGTATTTTTCTATTTGTGTATGTGTGCATTTGCGAGTGTGTGTTTGTGATTGACTGTTTATGTGCATCTATATGTGTATGTGTGTGCAGTTTTTATTTCACTACACTAAGCCTCAAGGTGTTGCCATATCAGAGAGGAGGGCGAGTTAGTTAAGACTCTGTGGCTCCCTGCATCACTAGACGCCTGTCACTTGTCTGTCACTTGTTTTTTGAGCGCTACCAAACCATGTTTCACATAAAAACACATAAAAACAAACACAGACGTTGTCGATGCTATGGAAACAGGCACAAGGGCCGACACCCAGTCAATCATGTGTGGGTCACTGTGTGCTGGGTGTCCCTCTCTGCATGCTTCAGGTCCATGTGTGTTGCCTTGTTAGCGTGGTCTGTAACACCCTCCACACCCTTTCTGGCCTGGGCCTTTCACACCTGGTCTAAACCACTCGGACAGCTATGATAAGACTTATGTTCCATGCCCCTCTTTAGCGCTGCCTCTGTGTTCCTGCTTCCTGCCTCTGTGTTCCTGCTTCCTCCCTCTGTGTTCCTGCCTCTGTGTTCCTGCTTCCTGCCTCTGTGTTCCTGCTTCCTCCCTCTGTGTTCCTGACTCTGTGTTCCTGCTTCCTGCCTCTGTGTTCCTGCTTCCTCCCTCTGTGTTCCTGCTTCCTCCCTCTGTGTTCCTGCTTCCTCCCTCTGTGTTCCTGCTTTGTGCCTCTGTGTTCCTGCTTCCTGACTCTGTGTTCCTGCTTCCTGCCTCTGTGTTCCTGCTTCCTGCCTCTGTGTTCCTGCTTCCTCCCTCTGTGTTCCTGCTTCTGTGTTCCTGCTTCCTCCCTCTGTTTTCCTGCTTCGTGCCTCTGTTTTCCTGCTTCCTGCCTCTGTGTTCCTGCTTCCTGCCTCTGTGTTCCTGCATGGCCTACATTATCTGTGATGTTATTGCCGTGTTTTGTGCTACTGTTTCTGGAAACATTGATGCACAGTCTGCAAATGAACACAGGACTGCACTGAGGACTCACTAAGGACTTTTAAACTGGATGTACATGTGTGCGTGAGTGAGTGTGCGTGTGTGTGCTTTCCAGTACGTGCCTGTGGGTGTGGGTGTGTGAACAAGCTTTTACCTGAGAGTCCTCTCTGCACGCCCCGGCCCCGTGTCAAGAGGTGGCTGTTCATGGTTCTCATGTTTCTCCATGTTGGTGTGTGGATGCGTCAGCCCCCCATGTTGCACCCTCTGCTGCAACTGGTTCCTCAGCTTGATAAACGGCGAGGGAAAGGAATCAGACTGCACGTATGTACCCTCCGTGTGTCACACATCCATGCTTCACTTCCAACCTCTCCTGGGCAAAGCTACATTAAAACGACCACTCTGATTCACTACATGCCTTGTAATGGGATTGGTTGACAATTTACTGGTCACCTGATGATCGATGTCTTCGGATGATGCCTGGGCTCCGATCAGTTTAACTCCGGAGAGACGAGGCAGATGACATCAAAAAGATGGAACGCCCGCTCTACTGGAAAGTCCCTTTAGGATCCCCTGAACACTCATCATGCAACTAAACAGAAAATACAATAAAACCAAACACAATAATAAAGAAACATCAAATAAAAAAAACAACAACAACCGCTTGTTTTGTTATGGCAGCTTCTGAGTGAGAGTGGTCTACCTTGACATGCGTACACAAGGACGCGTGTTATTACAAACATGTCATATTTAACATGCGAGAGTGTTTTACTCTGCAGGCTGCAGTTCCCTCTCTCTGTACCAGCTTGGCCTGCATTAGCTGTTCCTTTCCTACTTAGGGCAATTATCGTCTAAAATTGGTGTGGCTAAGTGGTGAACTTCTCGCTATCTGACATTCGCGTAGTAGAAGCAGCGGAAGCATCCGAGGAAATGTGGAAAAGTGACGCAGAAACGCTGTGTGTTGGACTAGGAAGCTGCTGCTTTGGGGTTAGAAGCCAAACAGATAACCAGCACCCACTGACCTACTAGCAGTGCCCATAGTGGGAACACGTTCTACGAGAAGATGGAGACGCTGTTGGAAGGAAGGAAGGAAGGAAGGAAGGAAAGAAGGAAAGAAGGAAAGAAGGAAAGAAGGAAAGAAGGAAGGAAGGAAGGAAGGAGGGAGCTCTTTCCTGGTTTCTTGGCTGTCTGTCCTTGACTTCCTGTTCTGATCCGACTTCCTGTACTGAACCTGACTTCCTGTCCTGACAGTGTGTGTGTGTGTGTGTGCAGGAGGACCTGAAGGGCCCGGCTGGCATCCAGAGCAGAGGCTACTTCCTGTACCGGGTAGGCAGATCTCTGAACCACTCTTCAACCTCTAAACTGAGTGACGAGACCACACCACCAGGAAAATAACATCCCTCTCTTGTTTTACAGCCACGAAATGGAAGAAGATCTCTAGAATATGAATAAAGAAAAAGTATCAAGGTATCACTTTAGCCTATAAAATAAACCTTTCCCAATCCTGGTTCCCCCTGCCCTGCTTGTTTTAAGTGTTTCTCTCTTCAATACTCATCTAAATCAGGTGTGTCCAAAGAGGAAAACATCTAAAACGCGCAGGACAGTTTGTCCTGAGGACCAGATTTGAGAAAGGCTATTACAGATATTAGATGTTAATAGGGAGTCAGGTGGCTGAGCGGTTAGGGAAGCGGGCTAGTAATCTGAAGGTTGCCAGTTCGATTCCCGGCCGTGCCAAATGACGTTGTGTCCTTGGGCAAGGCACTTCACCCTACTTGCCTCGGGGAGAATGTCCCTGTACTTACTGTAAGTCGCTCTGGATAAGAGCATCTGCTAAATGACTAAATGTAAATGTAGATGGTTTCAGTGCTTACATTTACATTTAGTCATTTAGCAGACGCTCTTATCCAGAGCGACTTGCTTGAGTTTCATGGAGCTGAGTCTGTAATGTGTCCCTCAGTGTCTGCTGGTTGAGCTGCTGTATGGAGAGGATCAGACCCCCCCTGTCCTAGGGAGAACCACACCCATTCACGGCCCCTGTATAGTGATGTTGAATGTAAACAAAGAATCCTAATAAAGTTGCTCATCGTTTGTCCAAATGTGCCGTTATGATAGTGTATTTTGAATTAAAGCATTGTGATATAATTAATTTTGTTGTCGTATGGTTTTGTGGAGCACGGTTTGCTCCTCGTGGTTTGCCTTTCAGCCTTTTATACTCGTAATGACGATGATGATAATGATGATGATAATGATGATGGTAATGATGATGATGATAACGCTATGCGGACGTTTCCCTCTCATCGTTCACCACCGATGCACGCCGCTGGCCAATCCATCCAGCCAGAGGACAGACCTGATCCAGTAGTAGCCTGTATTTTTTATTTCAAACAACCAGAAACAAGAAGCCTTAGCATATAAAATTAAAAACGAATAAAATCATATTTTCATACCCTGATTGTCTATTATTATAAATGAATAAGATTAGTAATTGAATCATCCTTGTACTGTAAAATAACTGATCCACAAGGAAACTTACAATGACCCAGCAGGAGAAACAGTTGAGTTCTGAGTTGTAGTGCGGGGTGTTCTGCTTCTAGAAGCCAGAGGGTCTGGCTTCACACCTTGGATGCCGCGCCCGGACGTCTGCATAGCAGGTTGTCAGGCTGGAGGTCTGGGTGTGAAATCACCCTGCGAGGGGCTGAGTCTGGAGGTGAGAAACAAGCCGAGCAGAAAGCTTGTGTCACCTCGCCAGAAAGAGCAGACCGTTCCCTGGATCTTTTAGCCCGCCACCTCAAAACACTGTGACAATAATGTGAGATTTCATTTGAATATTAGACCACAGCACTACCAAGTGGTTTCAATGGCATCAGAGTTAATACTCGTGTTAGTACTTTTGGTCTACTAAGATAATGCTATGCTGTTTATACATTGCAGCCTTCAATTCTATGAAGACATTTTAGCTGCAGTATATATATAATATTTTCAAAAACGCCAAGATTTGTGATGAGAAGAGTACAGGGAAGGATCATGCAAAAACACATGATCATACACTTTTTAGACATGTATTATAAACTAATTTAAGCATCGAGCTTCCAAAAATTATACGGTGCTTGAGGCACACCGGTGTTCTGAAACCGTGGTTTGTAGGTTGGCACAGCAGTGACGAAGTGACTGAGACGGCAGGCTGTCTGCAGTACCTGCTATAAACAATAGATGGCACCGTAGTCCTGGAAATAATTACTTGTAATTGATTTCCCTCATCAAGTAAATCAACATGTTAAACAAAATCAAAACAAAAAAAGAATCAATCATGTGCTTTATCGGAATGTCTGGTGCATACATGACACATATGCCACATCACCTTCATCCAAACTTTTTAAATGAAACAAAAATATCCTTTCTTTCAAGGTATTTAATGTAATGAAAATAAAAAGTTTATACCCTACAGTATTAATATGTTTTGACTATTCTTGTTACCACTGAAATATTGAGTCCAGTCTGGGAGTTTCTTGACTGTAAAACAGTAGAATGTTATTTACTTAGTACTTTGATAAGGCGACTGTTAATCAACGCCAAGCCTAACTGCTCAACAACACAGTTGTAAACGCGATTCTTGACTTTGTACTGATAGGTGCAAGTCTTCATGATTTACAGCCAAAGGTCAATTCTGATAACAAAATAAACCGCAACGCTGCATTACATTTCAAGGCTACAATAGTGTAAGCAAAGTACATTCTTACAGCACTGCGGAGCGATCCGTGAAATGGCCCGACAACTGTGGTGGAAATATACGAATGCAAGTTAATGAGACCAAGCATGTTTACCATTTTCTTTTCTTTTTTACAAACCTGTTTAAACACAAAATACATGGTTTCAGGAACTTGACATGCTAAGCTAATGAATGTGTAGACTTGGAGCCGATTGGCTGCACATTGACTCCGCGTGCACACGCACAAGCCAGTGATTGGGTGTATAAAATGTCATACAAGCGTTCTCAGCGCGCGCAGCACGCTTCTTGAAGGTTGGTTGGCCAGCGCATTTGACCCAATTGGCATCCATCCAATGGAGTGAGCGACGTATGCAGGCCAAACATTTAGAATCTAAATGTTTGGCCTGCATACGGGGTGCATTAGATCATTTGTATAACGAGAATACTGTGCTGAATACTTCAAAGATCGTAGCCTAGATTCCTAATATCCTCGAGTATAATATACAAACCATCATTATACTTCCCTTTGCATAAGACGACAAATTTAATTCACACAGATTTTAAAAATCAATTCTGAATTTTATTGTAGGCTACAACTGAAACGTTGCCAATCCGATGATTAAGGGTATTTGACCAAACAAGTCGAAGGGCACTTAATATTAGTACAACATAGCTGTGTATGTTTATAATAGCCTACCTTAAATCTTTTATGTAAGCTGGTTTGAAGTTTGCACGGCACTAAAATCACAGTTAGTCAAATGCGATTCATATACGATCACGAACTATGAGTCAGTTATCATTTTAATTAAACTGTGTTGTAAGTCACATACGTATTTCAATGTGTCAATGCTTTTTAGAATTATAATATCGTAAAATAGCTGATGTTAAACTGGGCATGCGCGTTTGGAGACAGTCGTAGGCCTAGCTGTTGTTCCAACTGAGTTGAGCCCCGCACAGCGGAGCCGTCTACTGCTCGCGATAAATTAGAGCAATAAAATCCCGACGGACGGACAAACATTCAAGGTACGAGCGTGACATTTATCATAACATATATGCAATGTGTTCGAATGTTGTTGTCTTGCGGAGTAGTGGTATTGCGAAGGAATAAAGAGCAGTTTTTCTTGCTATGCTTTCTTGATTCATAAGGCCTGGTGACCCACATTCCTTATGTAGAAGAGAAATCACCGGGGGGCTTGTCCTTACTGTATAACGCGCCGCAAATATTATTACATGTAAAACGTTCCTCGCTTTGCTGTCTAACGTTTATATTTGAATGACAATACCATGTTTGGCTGTATAAATAGCCTGCTTGCTTTGCAGTTCCCCTGGTTTTGTCTGAGAGATGAAACACGTTAGTTTCGGCTGCGTGTAGCCAACTCTCAGATGACAGCTCGCGCACTTCAGTTCTCCGCCGTATCTATAGCTAACGTTTAATGTCTAAGTGATGCTGACTTTGTGATAGCGTACAGTCACAGGGCACCTGAGTACAGTGAGTATTGAAAGTGGTTGTTATTGTTTTACCTGTGCAATGTTATTGGACGGGGATTGGACGCGAAGTGCAAAGAAATCCAATTGACCTCGAGTGCTTTCTCTCGCTGTTCTAAAGGATGAGGGAGCAACCTGTAGCAGACGGATAAGCGCCTGTGCGCGAGGAGGCATAATCAATAATCAGTTGGCTACATAGATGTGACTACACCGGATGTGAGTTGATTATCAGGCCATTGACATATTCCTTGTTGTCATGGCACGAAACTGCATTTATAACAGTGTAGTGAGTATTTTGGTCATTAGCCTTCTAACTTTCTCTGCAAGCGATAGAGATGTTTAGTGTTTCTAGAACATTTAGCATGGCTTCATGTTTGTTGACAGTTCATGTACTTGACGTGGAACGTCGGGTTTATTAGGCTAGTCCACATTCAAGGTGCACAAAGTTTGTGTTTAGGTTTTTATGTTAAGTATCTTTATGACGAGACTGATTGTCAGGATGCAAATTCTGTAGCTGGATTGCTGCTCATTGGGTTATGCTCTGACTCAGAGAAGCGACTTTGCCCACGAGGTGAAGCCAGGACTACGCTAGGGAAACCCTGCGTGACGTCACCATTTGTGTGATGTCACCAGAAGCAGGGTCAGGTCTGTGTAATGTCATCAGGAGGAGGGTCTGAAATGGCTTAATTGTGGCATCATCAGAGGTGTATCATGTGTTGGATATCACAGATCAAAGCCATAGTAACCATTAGGTGAGGGTTCCCCTCCTGGTGGAACTGGAGGTGAGACTTCCCTTCCTGGAGACGTTCATATCTCTCTCTTCACTTTAACTCACTCTCACCACCCACATATACCTGCTCTCTCTATATTGTATATTCAGTTGCACATAGACACCCAATGACACACACTTTACTTTCATGTGCTTCCAGGAGAGGAAGCTTGTGTATATTTGTCCTGGACTTAACGACTGTCCTGTCTGGGACAGAGGCTCTGTGCTGGAGGCAGGGCAGGTCTGTCTGTCTGTCTGATGTGTGTTGTCTTGTCCCTGGATGCTGTTGGAACCTTCTGAATGACCCAGATGTTTTAGCTGGGATTCATCAGAAGCTCTGGGACTGCCAGGCAGATAGCTGGAGCTCCAAATGCTGAACTGTGGGCACCTCATAACCACACAACCACAACTACATATTCACACAACCACACAACCAGATAGGGTAGTGACCCACCCCAGTCCTTGACAGGTGTCTGATTGATTTTGATATAGATAAAAAACGGATCCTGTGTGGATCCTGAGGTTCTGTCCACGTTTCCCTTCTTGTGGCAGCCCTATGTGTTTTATTGTTGCCTTGAATAGTGGGTCGACTGTGCACTGTGCTGAGTCATGTTGAGGAGGTAGCAGCAGGTGACTTGGGACTTAGAAAGGCATTCGGAAATGCTTTGTTTATCGGTAGCAATAAAGTCTGCCTTTGGACTGGGCTTGTCCTGAGTTCATGTAGAGGTTACTTTTCAGATGCCCTGAGGAGTCACTTCCTCATCCTCCTGCTCACCTTCCTCCTAATCCTCCTACTCCTCCTCCTGCACAAGATCCTCCTTCTCTTTCTCCTCCCTACTCATCCTCCCTGTTGCATACAGTCACCCTCCTCTTCCTTCTTCTCCACTTCCTCATCCTCCTTCCAACATGGGGTCCTCCTCCTCCTCCTGCAGCCAGTGAAAGATGCTGCTGGTCTGTCAGACATTCCCTTCTGCGGGCTTCAGGATGCAAACACCGAACAAAGAGTCACTCTGTGGCCCTGGAGCTTAGTGAGTGAGTGGAGGCACAGCTGGCTGTACAGCTCTGGGTCTTGGGCGGCCCTAACGCTGCTTCACACCCCTGTGTATGTCCACAGATCTGTCCCCAGAGGGTGGGCGTACGCCTCATTTCCGTGCTACACACTGATAGGCTGCCGTGCAGGAGCTGTGAAACGTCTGCGTTCTGATAAAACGCAGTCATACGTTTGGATTGCGTTGACGAGTTATGGACATTTCTTGAAAATACGCAACAATGAGCCTGCCTTTACACACCCAGAGTAGAGTATGTAAGTGTTTGCAGGCCTGTAGAACAGCGGAGATGAATGGTTTCTAGGTGGAGTTTCCGTGGACAATGTCTTTGTGAGACTGAATTAAAGCGTAATGTATTCTAAAGCAGAGGTGATCAAGGTGAAACAACAGTTGAATAATGAGGAAGCACAGTCTGGCCGGGCACACCCCTATCACGGTGTGGATGTCACGTAAAGAGGTGCTGTTCTTTATACCTTCTGTGGGCGTGAGTAAGCCCGGGGATGTGTTTGTCCAGTGTGTGTATGCGCCTGCTAAGTGAAGACCCTATTTGTTGAGTGTGTGTATGCGTCTACTAAATGAATACGTTGCGTTAACGTGCGCGTGTTTGCTTGCGTACGTCATAGCCTAATGTGTATTTGACAGGCTCTCCATGACGTCACACTTTACTGTGTTTATGGGTTTTCTGTGTATGTGTTGTGTGCACGCGTTGGAGTAGTGAGATGTTCTCCAGATGTTCCAGTGGAGTAGTGAGATGTGCTCCAGATGTTCCAGTGGAGTAGCGAGATGTTCTCCAGGTGTTCTAGTGGAGTAGTGAGATGTTCTCCAGATGTTCTAGTGGAGTAGCGAGATGTTCTCCAGGTGTTGTAGTGGAGTAGGGAGATGTTCTCCATATGTTCTACTGGCACAGTGGGATGTTCTCCAAATGTTCTAGTGGAGTAGTATGTTCTCTAGCTCTGAGACTGGCTGGCTGCAGGTCAGCTTGTTGTTGGAGCTCATGGGCTCTGGTTACTATGGTAATATCCTCTAACACCAGCTCTCACCTGGACACTGCCTGCTCTCTCTACCTGCCATCTCTACCTGCTCTCTACCTGGCTGTCCAAACATGGAACAAACACCTAAAAGGAATATGTCAATCAAATAATAAATCAACAAATCGCTTCAGGGGATGGAGGGAACACGGAGGACGGGAAGAGGGGATGCTGTCAGGGATGGAGGGAGGATCCCGTGCGGAGGAATTCAACTGAGCTATTTTTACCCGTCATGGCGGTACGGTTGCTATGGCGTTACGGATCCTGCGTGCGCGCGGTGGAGACGAGGATGCACCATCCTCACAGCTCTGCTGACCTACTTGTGAGCCGTCTGGTGAGAGGCGTGTGAACACGGGATAGCGGAGAGGAAGCTGAGGAAATATGAGACGTGTGGCATGTTGGTGTTGGCTGAAGCTCCCTGAACACTTCTACCCTCCTGTTCCCCTCCGCACCCATCTGCCTCCTTGTCCCCCACCCTCCTCCATGCCTGTCCCCCTCTTCCCCCTGTCCTCTCTCCCTCTCTGTCCCCTCTCCGTCTCTGTCCCCTCTCTCTCTCCCTGTCCCCTCTGTCCAGCTCTGTCCTCAACCTACCTCTCTCCCCTGCTACTTCCCTGTCTCCTCTCCACCTCTCTCCCCTCCCTGTTCTCCTGTTCTCTGGCTCCTCTGGGTCTGCGTTTACTCAGCCTCATAGGTTGAGGAATGCTGTGATATGCAAAACTGGGCTACTATTGGCTGCTCAGGGCTAATTGCTGCTTGTTCTGAGGAGGGATTGGCTCCTAGGGTTTTGAACATTTATTAGTCGAGTATTGTGATCGGCCTGAGCAGGGCAGTTAGAGTAGAAGGAGTAGGAAACAAAAAACTAGGTCATTGGGTCAGCGGGTCAGTGAAGCACTGATGTCACAGTTACACAACTATAGCCTAGAACTGCTGCTGCACTCTGGAGCTGTCCTCTCCCTACCTCCTACTTTCTGTGATGCTGTCTTATTGCTTCCTGCTTCCTCTCGAGCAGTCCTCTTCCTGTTTCCTGCTTCATCTGGAGCTGTCCTGCTTCTGCTGGTGCTGTCCTTTTAGTGCTTCCTGCTTCCTCGGATATTGTCCTCTTCCTGCTTCTTCTGATGCCGTCTTCCTGTTCCCTGTCCATTCTGTCCATTTCCTGTTTCTCATCTCCATGGTTCTAACCTACCGCCTTTATAATCCAGGTCTTCTCCAGTCAACAAAAATTGATTGAAAATCAGCCACATAGCTTGGTGTTGCTTACTTATCCCTGACATGGACTCATATAAAGCATGGGATCTATTTGACGCTCATAAAATGTTTGTGACGTCTTGGACTGTTGCTGTATATACCCAGGTCCCTGTTTAGGCTGTGGGCTGAACCTCCACTGTTGTTGAGCAACTTTCCTCTGCAATGAAACAGCCTGCGTTCAAGCCGAGTTACAATGTTGACCCGCAAATCTGACTTGACACCATGAGGCTGTCAGTCAGAGCAGAAATATTTGTATTTGGACTTTTGTGGGTGTGTGTTTGTTTACAGGGCTTTTCTGCGTATACAGTGTGTGTGTGTGTGTGTGGAGACAGTGGAGGGTTGTGTGTTTGTAAAGCTCTGGTCATGTGTGGAGTCAGGGGCATGTGCAGGCTGTGTGTGACTTGGGGACAAACGTTAATGTGTCCCGTGTTCTTTTCTAGATCCCAGAGTCAACAAGGAGTCTTCTGGTTCTTCGAGGGTTCCCAGATAAAACATGTGACTGGTGACCTTCCTGTGCGTTTCTCAGGCCAAATCTGCTGCTGGACCCCAGACTGTCCACCCCAAACCCAGGACCACTGACCTGTCCTGACCCCCTGACCTGTCCCAACCCCTGAACTTTGACCTCCGACCTGGCAGGTCCTCCCATGTAGCTGTCATGTGGTACCTCACCACGCGCAGCAGACGGAAAACACAGCACAGCAACGCCTTCCTGGTGACCTCTGACCTTTGACCCGGGAGCTGGCCAGTGGTGAACCCTGCAGCGTCTCCTGCTGTACCTGCCTAGCTCCGACACAGCCCCCCCCCCCCGACCCCTGCCCCCCACCCACCCGCCCCAAACGCCCTCGCCTCAATCCAGCAGGACAAGAGGTGAGACCCCATGCAACAAAATATTATATAATTATTTGAAATATACCTTTTTTATTTCATACAATATTATTCTGAAAGTGTACCAGTATAAGTATAAACATACATACATATATTCAAGTTGTCATAAGTATGGGAATGTACAAAATCTGTACATGTCAAGTACACATCTGTGGAAAAAGATGAATGTGACGTTCTTTCATGTATGGTTTCACTTCCTAGGCTTGTTCACCAATGTCTACCTCACGGTTAAAAAAACCCTCTCCACCACGGCAACCCTGAACAGCCCACAACATGACCTCTAGCATAGACCGGTGAGTCAAGCACGCCACTTTGCCTAGTGCACTGTCACACTGCCCCAACAATGTCCAACAAACACCAACAAACATTCAAAACATTCAACTGTTGGCTGTCGGCTTCAGAATGGATGGAAAGATGACTGTCATTTTCAAACTACCCCATCAAACGCCAACAGGCATATCACAACAAACCAACAGAACCCAACAACGGTTGACTGGCCTTTACACCTCTAGTGCTTCTCATAGTTACAGCGTACACTACTTCTCATAACTAGAGCCAGCTTGGTCTGGGGTGAATGAAGCTCCCTATCCCTGCAGTGTGGAATCTCCTGTCCTAATCCCAGGATTAGCCGATAGCTCGGACAAGCTCCATTTTGAGTGTCTTGTTGTTGCTCGTGATTTTGTGTGTGCCCTCACAGTTGATATAGGAGGCTAGGATTAAATGACTAGAGTCTGGGATGGGGGCTGGAATCTAGTAGTGGGGTTGGGACAAGAATCTGGGGCTAGAATCTGGGGCTAGAGCTGGGACTAGAGTCAGGCATTAGGGCTGGGACTAAAGTGTGGTGTTGGGACTGGAACTAGAGTCTGAGACTAGAGGCTGGGGCTGGGGCTATGTCAGTGGCCTGTAGGTAAAGGGGGATGAAGGTTTGTTTGAATTGTAGTGTGTGTTTGTAAGCGTGGGCTCTGCACAATAGATATCATATTTGCTGACACACCCATGCCCTGGGTCCAGCCTGGGTTAGGCTAAACTGGGTTAGTCTAGCCTGGCTCCACCCCTCAGAACCTGGGTTAGCTCTAGCTTGGTTGAGCTGTAGCCTGGGTTACTCTTACCTGGGTTAGTATTACCTGGGTTAGTCTATCCTGCGTTATTCTAATCTCATATGCATATCAGTTTGCGGCCGAGTGCTAAACCACAGAGCGAATTACACTAGCAGGCACATACATGTGGCCTATGCCAGAGGGCTCTGGTGGTGACTCACGCCTGAGGGGGAGGTGAGGCGTGACTTAGGCTGGCTCAGCTACCTTTCTGTGGGGCTGTAGGGCTGCACCCACCTCCCTGCTGTCATGTGTACAGTCACCCTACCTCAGGAAGGGCCTACTGTACATCAGAAACACGCCCTTAACGTACACACACACTAGCGTCATTGCTTTGCAATCTCTTTGTTCCTCCCCATAAAAAAAAAACACAATTGACCACCACCCCCAAAAAGCCCCCCAAAAATATTTTTTCTACATTTGTAAGAATCAAGACCAGGATAAAGAGTTTAACCATGCATATATATATTAACCACAGCGGTCTACCTGAAAAGAGTTTGGAAGTGTCGTTACCCTTTAATAACGCTCTGTGTCAGAGTTCTAAAAACAGTTGGTTGTGTGACGCCAGTCTGGGTCGGCTGACTAAGCACGGGTCTCCCCTCTGCAACCTTGTTATGTCCGGATACCAGCTGAGTTACTGAGCACAGGGTCCACTCTAAATATAGCCTGGCCATGACCAGCGCCCTCTCCTGCCAGGGCTGAGTAGCACTGGAGGTCTCACTGGTGGGAAGCTGCATCAGGGTTCATCTTAGTGAAGCTGCATCAGGGTTCATCTTAGTGAAGCTGCATCAGGGTTCATCTTAGTGAAGCTGCATCAGGGTTCATCTTAGTGAAGCTGCATCAGGGTTCATCTTAGTGAAGCTGCATCAGGGTTCATCTTAGTGAAGCTGCATCAGGGTTCATCTTAGTGTTACTGTTTGCCTTGCAGGGATGACGGCAGTATCTTTGATGGATTAATGGAAGAAGATGAAAAAGACAAAGCTAAACGGTGAGGTCCTGAACAAGAGAAACTGCACTGTGGAGTAGAAGTAACCATTGCTGTAATATTATGATTTTTTTTGTAGAAATATTTGTAGGCATTTCTGCTTAAAAAAAAAAAGAACGATAATGACAGTATGAGAGAGACAGGAAAGGCAGGGGGGAGAGAGAGAGGATTACACGCAGCAAAGGGCCCGGCCTGGAATTGAACCCGGGGCACTGTGGTAAGACCTCAAGTGTGGTTCACGTTTTTTCCTCGGTGAGTCACCGAGATGCTCTTGTTGCAGAAATTTTACATTTCATTAATTTGGCAGACACTTTTATCCAAAGTGTCGTACAAAAAGTGCCTGTAGAAAGTAGGGATGAAAATAACTGTGAAATGAGCGGACATGAGTGGTTCCACCCGTCTGAACTCTGAACCCCCAGCGTGTCCCGGAACAAGTCTGAGAAGAAGAGGAGAGACCAGTTCAATGTTCTCATTAAGGAGCTGGGCACCATGTTGCCTGGCAACACACGCAAGATGGACAAGTCCACCATCCTGCAGAAGAGCATTGACTTCCTGCGTAAGCATAAAGGTAAAGGCCCTGACCCTGACCCCAGTGACCCTGACCCCTGTAACGCTGACCCTTACCCCTGCAACCTTGGCCCCCTGACCCCGTAACCCTTACCCCGAGTGTATGTATTAAATGTGCCGGTAGTCATGAATGTCATCTCCCCTGTTCAGAAATCGCTGCTCAGTCGGAGTCCAGTGAGATCCACCAGGACTGGAAACCCACTTTCCTCAGTAATGAAGAGTTCACTCAGCTGATGCTGGAGGTGAGGCGCTGCACTGCTTCATCTAAACATCACAACATCTCATTCATCGAGCGGACAACGTTCATCCAGCGCCGCATGCATGCAGAATGTACGGAAGATCGAGCACCCAAAAAGGAGCTCTACCAGTGTTTCATGAAAAAGACGACTCTTCCCCATGTTGTGGTGTGTGACGTTGTGGTGTGTAACAGTGTGTTGGGGTGTGTAACGACAACTGATGTGTCTGGCAGGCTCTGGATGGCTTCTTCCTGGCCATCATGACAGATGGAAACATCATCTATGTTTCTGAAAGTGTCACCTCGCTGCTAGAACACCTACCTGTGAGTATCCTTTATTAGAATGGTCTGTAGCTAAACCAGGAAGGATGCTGCTGTTCTGCTGTAGAGTAACGACTGTAATGACGAATTTAGGGGTGTTTCTGCTAAAGGCCAACTGTAGGCAGATGTATGTGACCTTCCTATGTCAGTAGTCCAAAAATGTAGGTGTGACTGTCGTGTGTGTGTGAATACATGCGTGTGTGTGTCTGTGTGTGTGTTGCAGTCTGACCTGGTGGATCAGAACCTGCTGAACTTCCTCCCTGCGGGGGAGCACTCAGATGTGTACAAGGCCCTGTCCTCCCACGTCCTGGAGGGAGAGCCGCTCACCCCAGAGTACATGAAGAGTAAGTAACCTCTAACCCTAATCCAGGCCTGGGCCTAATCCTAGTCCAGATAGACCTGGGTCTAACCCTAGTCCAGATAGACCTGGGTGTGAATAACAGGAGTCTCTGGTTTGCAGCTAAAAACCAGCTGGAGTTCTGTTGCCACATGCTCCGAGGAACTATCAACCCCAAAGAGCCTCCCGTGTACGAGTACGTCAAATTCATTGGGAACTTCAAATCCCTGAATAATGGTGAGTTCATCTGGTCCTCAGTCACCGGCTGGTGCGCCTCCGAACCAGGTGAAACTGTCGTTCCACCTATCAAATCCAGTGAGATTTGATGTGCAAAGCCCTATTTTTACAAGCCAGAGAGAGTGTCAGAGAGGGCTCCACACAGTCCCAGGCCTACCTACCTACCCACAACCTGTCTGTTCTACCTGCAGTGCCTAATTCTACTCTGAACGGTTTCGACGGAGTCATCCAGCGATCCCTCCACTCGTCGTTTGGGGACCGAGTGTGTTTTATAGCAACTGTGAGATTAGCCAAACCCCAGTTCATCAAGGTAGGAGTCTCGATCGTACAGTACGTTTGTGTCTGGGAGTGTTCCGCCGGGGGGGGGGGGGGCCATGGTGTCATCTTCCCTCCGTGTCTCTGCAGGAGATGTGCACGGTGGACGAGCCGAACGAGGAGTTCACCTCCAGGCACAGCTTGGAGTGGAAGTTTCTCTTCCTGGACCACAGGTGAGTTCGGCACCCCAACATCAAACCTGTATTCGCGCAGCCCATTTCCACGAGCAGCGTCCTCTGTGTGTGTGCCGAGTGGAGTGACGGCGTGGTTGTTTCCATCCGCAGGGCTCCTCCCATCATAGGCTACCTGCCGTTCGAGGTGCTGGGGACCTCGGGGTACGACTACTACCACGTGGACGACCTGGAGACGCTGGCCAAGTGTCACGAGCAGTGTGAGGCTGTCTTCCCGCCTGCCGCGCCTGCCAGGGCTCTGCTCCTCACGCACCGGGGCACTTTGCACTCGACTCTCACTGCCTCTCTGTCTGGCTTTCTCTCTCTCCCCGTCTCCCTCTGTCTCCTTCTCTGTTTCTCTTTGTCTCTGTCTTTCTTTTTCGCTGTCTGTCTGTCTGTCTGTCTCTCTCTCTCTCTCTCTCTCTCTTTATCTTTCTCTCTCTCTCTCTCTCTCTCTCTCTTTATCTTTCTCTCTCTCTCTCTCTCTCTCTCTCTCTCTCTCTCTCTCTCTCTCTCTCTCTCTCTCTCTCTCTCTCTCTCTCTCTCTCTCTCTCTCTCTCTCTCTCTCTCTCTCTCTCTCTCTCTCTCTCTCTCTTATCTCTCTCTCTCTCTCTCTCTTTATCTCTCTGTCTCTCTCTCTCACAGTACTGCAGTACGGAAAGGGGAAGTCGTGCTACTACAGGTTTCTCACCAAGGGCCAGCAGTGGATCTGGCTGCAGACGCACTACTACATCACCTACCACCAGTGGAACTCCCGGCCCGAGTTCATCGTCTGCACACACACGGTGGTGAGGTAAGACACGACCACTAGAGTCACGCAGGAAGAGGTGGCCCCTGCAATAGGATACAGCTGCAGGGGTATAACCACCACAGTCATATATACAGTAGGACGCGAAGACAATAGGGCCGCAGTGAGAGCCGGTCTGCCAGTGCAGCCGCCGGGGTTCTGACGAGGGCGTTGTGTGTCCCGTGTGCCGCAGCTACGCCGAGGTGAGGGTCGAGCAGCGCAGGGAGCTGGGGATCGAGGAGGCCCTGCCGGAGATCTCTGCAGAGAAGGTGACTCAGACGCGCTGTCGAGCAGGATGCTGTGGTGGATAGTCCTGTACAGGATCCCATTGACCTGTCAAATGGGGAAAAAAGGAGGTGTTTTTGTTCTGAGTTCTCGATGTGAGCGGGAAATGTGCCCAGGTGACTGTAGCGTGTGTGTCTGATTGGTGTCTCTGCGTCCAGCAGGGTCAGTGTGTGTGTGTGTGTGTGTGTGTGATTGTGTCTGACTGGTGTCTCTGGTCCAGCAGGGTGTGTGTGTGTGTGTGTGTGTGTGAGTGTGTCTGATTGGTGTCTCTGCGTCCAGCAGGGTCAGTGTGTGTGTGTGAGTGTGTCTGACTGATGTCTCTGGTCCAGCAGGGTGTGTGTGTGGGAATGTGTCTGACTGGTGTCTCTGGTCCAGCAGGGTCGGGACTCGGGCTCCGAGTCCCAGCTGAACACGTGCGGTCTGAAGGAGGCGCTGGAACGCTTCGACCGCAGCCGCACGCCTTCCGCCTCCTCGCACAGCTCCCTCAAGTCCTCCTCCCGCACCGCCGTGTCCGACCCTGGCTGTAAGACACACACAGCGTCACACACACACACACAGCGTCACACACACACAGCGTCACACACACACACACACCGCCACATTCACACCATATCACACGCATCATCATCATCACCTTCACACCACCCACAACACAGGCTTCATAAATCACCCCCACTCCACCAGTTTGTCAGTAATGTGTGTGTGTGTGTGTGTGCCCCTCAGCGTCTCAGACCAAGGTGCAGACAGACAGAACTGCTCCCGCACGCCAGCCCGCCATCGAGAGAACATCGCAGCGAAGGTCGTCTATCAGCAGCCAGGTCGGTTTTAGACGGTGTTGTCGCGTGACGCCGTTGCCGTGTCACTGCGTGAGATTATAGGGGGGGGTCACGGGTTCTGATGTGGCGCCTCTGATTGGCCTTCTACAGCAGTCTATGAGCTCCCAAAACACCGGGCAGAACACGGCAACGTCCCTGGTGTCGCAGCAGCAGCAACAACAGCCACAACAACAACAACAGCAGCAGCAGCAGCAACAACAACAACAACAACAGATTCAGCCAAGTATCCAGGTGAGATCCACTAAATCGGCTCTGTCCTCCTCCAATATTGGATGGGATTGAGACCCTGGGCATCGAACACGCCATCCCTCCCGAGGGGATGTCGTCTAGACCCTGCCTCCTAACTCTCTCCTCCCCTCCCTCCGGCCAGCCCATGCTGCAGTTCTCCAGCCAGATGGACGCCATGCAGCACCTGAAGGAGCAGCTGGAGCAGAGGACTCGCATGATCGAGGCCAACATCCAGCGGCAGCAGCAGGAGCTGCAGCAGATCCAGGACGAGCTCCAGAAGGTCCACGGGCAGGGCCTGCAGGTGAGAGAGCACAGCCACAGCAGAGCCCTCTAGTGGGGCTACAGGTGAGGGCAGGGACCTCTCGTGGGGCTACAGGTGAGGGCAGGGCTCTCTATATAGAGAAAGAGCAGAACCAACATTCAGTAGCACCCTCCAGTGGGACTATGAACACGTGGGATAAGTTAAGATAGTGTCTGAGACTGTGTCTGTCTGTCTTTGTGTGTGAGAGAGCAATTATGTGTGTGTGTGCGTGCATGTGTGTGCCTGTGTGTATGTCCCAGCCTAACTCTGGCCTCCCCTCTTCCCTTCAGATGTTCCTGCAGCCTGGTGCGGTGCAGCTGGCGCAGGGGGCCTCCGTGCCTCCGGGGGGCGCTGTCGCCATGCAGGGCCAGGTGGTGGCAGGCCTTCAGAGCACACAGCAGCCTGCCCAGGCACAGGGCCTGCTACGAGAGCAGAGCTCAGCCCTCACACAGGTCAGTCCAGCCCTCCGTACCTCTCACGACTACTCAGTCTGTCTGACACACACACACACATACATAGTGTACATGCCTCCTTCCACATACCTCATTCCAATATCCCTGAAGGAATTAGCAGGAATGGACACCTCTAGGACACAGAGCTGACTGTGTGTGTGTGTGTGTGTGTGTCTCTCAGAGGTCGTCCCTTCCCCTGCAGGCCCAGCAGGGGGTTCTGCCTGCGTCTCTCTACAACACCATGATGATCTCTCAGCCCGGCCAGCCCGGCATGGTCCAGATTGCCAGCAGCCTGGCCCAGAACTCCGGCCCCAACGCCGCTGCCATGGCAACCTTCGCTCAGGACCGCTCTGGGCAGATCCGGTACAGACCCAAGTCAGCGTTGTGTCACAGCGGCGGTTGCCGTGGAGACGCCGAATCACACCAGCACGTTACAGTAGCTACTACTGTAGTACAGTAGTACACTGTAAATGCACTCTCTTACTACTGCTGTTTCTCTCCGCCTTTCTCTTCTTCGTTCAATCCCTCCTTCTCTCTCCCTCCCTCCTCTCCCAGGTTCCCTGCTGGATCACAGCTCCTGACTAAGCTGGTGGCCGGGCCAATGGGGTGTGGAGCGGTTATGGTTCCGACCACCATGTTCATGGGTCAGGTGGTGACTGCATTTGCGCCACAGGGAGGCCAGACACAGACCATCAGCATTGCCCAGCAGCAACCCCAGGACCAGGGGCAGAACCAGGGGCAACAGCAGACGCAGAACCAGGGGCAAACGCAGGGGCAACAGACTCCAGGTGTGCAGCAAGGCCAGGCCCAGCTTCCCCAACAGCAGCCCCAGTTCATCCAGGTACGCTCTTACCCACCTGCTCCTCTCTGCTCCTCTTCCCCTCCCCTCCCGTCTCTCCCCTCCCCCCTCCATCTCTTTCCCTTGCACTCCCCCTCCTCTCACACTCCTCTTGTCCTCCTCTCTCCCCCCCCCCCCCCCCCCCCCAGGCTCCTCGTCTGCTGCATGGGAGCCAGCCCACCCAGCTGATCCTGCAGGCAGCGTTCCCTCTGCCCCAGCCCGGGGCCTTCAGCACTGTGGCCCAGCAGCAGCAGCAGCTCCAGCAGCAGCAGCTCCAGCAGCAGCAGCAACAACAGCTCCAACAGCAGCAGCAGCAACATCAGCAGCAGCAGCAACAGCTCCAACAACAACAACAAATTCAACAACAACAACTACATCAACTTCAGCAACAACAACAGCAGCAGCAGCAGCAGCAGCAGCAACAGCAACAACAGCTATCCTCTCACAGGGCAGACAGCATGCCCGACCGCTCTAGCACGCAGCCTCAGTAACTGGGCAACCACCAAACACACATGGACTCCATGGTATGTGTGGTGGAGTCTGGTAGAACTGGAGGAACCAGATTTGAGTCGGAGATACCGGGGTCCAGGTGTGAGACGGAGACTCCAGAGACACACACCTGAAGAGACACCACCCCCAGAGAGAGGTGTCCAGGCCAGAGACTCGCCCAAGTCCAGGCCATGGCTCCTGACTCCCACAGGAGACTCTCTCCTTGATACAGATTCTTGGCCCCGACCGCCACTACTGGTGTCTGGGGTCATCTCAGTGCTTCAGTGTCGGGTTCCTCAGAGGTCAAACTCTCCAGCTGACATCCTGTTGTTGTCATAACGATTTATGGGTCCGAAAAGAATTTTAGAAAAAGTGGATTGAGCTGTGATTGTACACATATGTAAAATAATATGTAAATATACTATATGGACAAAAAGAAAGAGAACTAATATTTTATATGATGCTGCATGAAATTAAATGTGTGCTGTTATTTGTAGCGTTGGATATGCTGTTTTCTAACGGGAGCAGAGAGGTTTGGACTGTGCAGCAGAGCGACAGCTGCAGTCTGTGTCACAGTTTGTTTAATACTCACTCTGTCTGCAACTCTACTGAAACTTATCGATCTACATCATCGTTACAGACATGTTTTAGACATGTAATATTTTTATACACAGTGTAGTGTTTTGTAGGTCAGTACATACAGCTCTTAATACCGAAAAGACTGAGATTATTCTTTTACCTCCAGGGTTGTTACGATGGCGATAGTCCAGGATGTTACCCAAGTGACACTCCAGGATGTTACCATGGCAATACTCCAGGGGCATAACGCCATACATTTCCTGTCCTAAAGATGCCATATTTTGCTATAGGAATAACCTCAGATTTTTTATGCATTCTATCATGTTTTAAACGGTCACAGTTGATCTCTTAACATATTTATGTCACTGTTGCGGTGCAGGATCACAAGTTTGCACGGTAACAACTTCTGGGTTGACGACCTCATGTTGCAGTATCTCAAGTTCACAATGCAGGAACCCCCCCACACCCTCTGGTGGCTGTAGTACAGACACAACTCAGATCTTGCAGTTCCCAAACACGTTTTAACGCAGTTGTAGATGTGCTAGTTGTGAAGGCTGGTCGAGGACCGGAGTGGTCTTCACCTCAGCAGGACTGGCAGTGTGAGGCTGAGTAGGAGACACGCGAGGCTGGTCTCTCCCGAGAGACAAGGACCATTCATGCAGAGAGAGACCAGTCAGACAGCCTGCCCTATGCAGGTCCTGGGGTACAGGGTGAGGCAGTGCAGTCCTTGAATGAATGTAATTCAATATCACTGACACAACTCGTTTGCACGAAGACAAAAGCGTGAAGGACGGGGGGGGGGGGGGGGTGATCAAGAGACAGACAAGGATTTTAAGCGACACGTACACCTGGACGTGTGTGAATAAAATCATGTTCGTGTCAAACTGTCATTCCCCTGCCTTTTGCGACAGGAAACACCAACAGAGCTTTTAAACAAATTGACACACATGGACTGTGCAGGCTGTTGCTTGGAGACGGGACTGCAAAACTGAAAGCGTTTTTATTTAATTGGATTTTACTGTCGTCGACATGTTTGTTACAAGGGCCCAATAAATATGAACTATCTTCAATATGTTATGGTCTAAAATTCACATTTGGAAGTAGTGTGTGATGAGTTGGAATACTCGTTTTTAACAACCCACCACTTGTCTTCATGCACCATGTGACAATATGAATTAGCATTTTTACTCCGGGTAAGAATGCCAAACTTACCATGCACATGGAAAATGCTGACTCAACACATCTTAACAGTGGCTTACTGCTGTTAAAACTGTTCGATCAGTCTAATCACATTTAATCTGTAGTCTTTTTTACAAGCAGTGTCGCAAAAGGGCTTCCCAGAACCAACCTAAACCAGGTCTGAGATTTCAACTACACATGCTAGTAAATGCTTATGTTTGCAGGATAGTACCACGCTGCATGAATTGTAAGTGGCACTGTCATTCACAAACATCTGACTTCAGAACAGCCTGAATGAGAAGGGCTTTATTGAGCTCTGAAGGACAGGCATTCAGGAATCAAAAGGTACATCGATGTGACTAGCACTTTCGTCTCTACGATACAACCTGTCAAATATTGACAGTAGCATTACCATGTACACAGGCCACAAAATGTACCCACTCATCTACACTCTTTAGCCTAAAAACACAAAACAATTACAGTACAACCATGAATCATAATCTGTGCTCCAGGAGTTGTAAAATAAATTAGAAATCATGCTCAATAAAAAGATGTAACTTAGTGGCTCAGGGTTTTTACAATCTCTTTGTTGCCAAGTGTCTCCTCTTCTACTGGTAGTGACTGTAAGGAAAGGATGCCCGATTTAAACACCAGTGTTGCTCAGACAGTGCAGAGGAAGTGTAGCTGCAGTCTGACCTGAGGAATGGAGTTACAAACCAGCTGAGTCATCGTTTGAGTTATAAACCAGGGGAGTCATGGTTGGAGGCGTAAACCCGGCTTGTGTTATCGACACCTCACGTCCACGGGAGAAGTGGCTTTGTGTTGCCATGGCAGCAGAATGCTAATGGGAGAAAACAGAGGCGAACTGGCTGGGGAGGACCGGAGATGCACAGGTCTCTGGAACCTGGACTCGGAGGTGAGGGGGGGTCCGACTCTGGCTCTGGGAGGAGGGTGGTGCATGGGGGGGAGGGAGGGACATAGGGCTTGGGTAAGGTCCTCCAGAGGGCTATTTAGAATAACTACGAGCCAGGATGCGTGTGGTCCTGGGAGGGAGGCAGTAGAGAAAGGCCTGACAGGGGGAGAGGTATGCTTGGCTATTGGTTCAGACAGCTGAGGGAACACACACTGAGTAAGACAAGAAGACAGCATCCAGACACGCACGCGCACACAGCCTAAAATTTCTCTCACACACACACACGCACGCACAGTACCCTGTCACATATACTCGCTCACAAAATGAACAGCCTCTCTGACTAGTCTAACAACTTTTACAGGTATGTACAAATTGAGTGTTAAGTTCTGCTTCTCAGAGTGCAGCATCCGGCTTGATGAAGAGTGCCGAGAAGGCGAAGCCCAGGAAGACGATTCCTCCGATGATTGTAACTGCAGAACCAAACAAAGAGAACATGAAGGAACCACGAGCAGACAGAGACCGGCTGGCATGGAAACCGCGGCAGGCAGAGAGGGGTTACCGGTTCGGACAGAGATCTTCTGGGCGATCATCCTTCCACCGACCACAGCCAGCCCGGTGCACAGGCAGTGTCCCAGGGTGCCGCCAACCGCCACTCCAAAAGGGTCCTGAGGGCACAACACAATAATAGTGTGTCAATTTATATTCAAATATCAATACTTATATTAAGGAAACCACAGGGAGGGTGTTGCTGACACACTATACTCATAAAACTGATGGGTTCTTGATGCGTTGCTGTTGCAAAACGTGCAGAAACAAGCACCAGGCCTTTTTGAGTCCTTTATGGGTAGGACATCATCCCCAGGCTTCATGAATTTGCGCTCCATGCTTACGACGCCAACGTGACGTATGGATCTCATTCACACTATGTTGCCAGGACCTGCCCTGCTCTGCTTCTGATAGGCTTGTAACGTTAGTTATAGCTGCGTTCCTCTGATATGATTGGTAGGTGAAATTAATTGACTCGAAAATATTAAACCGCATGCAAGTTCCCAATTTTTTTTTCTTCTCACGGCCGCACGCCGGACATCCGGCACGCTGACGTAATACTTTAATAGCTCCTCTGCATGGTGACCAGTGATACACTGTGATTCAAAGTGAAAATATGAATTCCTGGGGTGTGTGTGGTGTGTTTTTTGTGAGGACGGACTAGGTACTAGGGTTACAGCCTATGTGAATTCCAATAGTTGATTTAAAAACACCCCCCCCATGTTATCATGTTGACTGTGAAACGTCTTCAATAAGCCCTGCATCAGTACAGACCTCCAGCTCAAGGCTTGGGCCCCAGACTGACCTCACGGGCGGCCAGGATGATGGTGGTGAGCTGGGAGCGGTCGCCCCACTCGGCCAGGAAGGTGAGGGTGAGGGCCTGCAGGAACACGGGGGAGATGAGGTAACGCCAGCGGCTCTGCTGCCCACCGGTGCCGGCGCCCATCTCCACGTCCGACAATCCGTTCTGCTGCTTCGACCTCTGGAGCTGAAAGAGTCCGAACGTGAACCAGACGCTACACCAGACCCAGAACTACAGCAGAGCTCAGACCAGACCCAGAACTACAGCAGAGCTCAGACCAGACCCAGAACCCACATCTCCATACCCCTTTCTCCACACACACACACACACACATACACCCAATCCCCCCCATACCCCACCACACACATCCATACCTCCCCCTTCTCTCCTCCACACTTCCCCAAACCACTCCACATGCCTCCATAACCCCTCCTCCACCCATATTCCCCCCTTCCTCCTCTAACCATACACCTCCGCACACGTCCCTCCCTACCTCCCCCCCCCCGCCCCACATTGATATAATACCTTGACCAGGCATAACCCCACGGCTTCCCAGCCCTCACCTCCTCATCCTTCTTCTTGATCTCAGCCTGCACCTCCTCCAGCTCCTCCTGGCCCTCGTCTGGACTCATTTTCAGCCCCTCGCGTAGCATGCGCACCCCGAAGATGGCAAACAGGGCAGTGGACACGTAGTAGGTGTAAATCCTGGGGATGATGGTGGTGGCGTAGCCAAACAGCACTGAGACACACAGACACAACAGTTCAGTTGTGTTTACAGTTGTGTGTAGAGCAGTTCAACATGTTGTTGCTGTATGTCGTTTTGGGTAAAAGCACCTGCTAAATGAATACAGTAACAGGCAGACCACACACTTCCAGTAAAGAAGCCCTGACAAAACCCAGACCACACACACTCCAAGGAAGCACCACTTTAGCAAATCACAAATCTATCGTGGGTCTGGAGACATATTTTACCCTCTCCATTCATCCTACCACCCCTCCATCGCCTCACCAGCCCTTCCCTCCTCCCACCCCCTCTTACCTGAGAGGCAGGTCATGAAGCTCAGAGAAAGCATAGCCCCAACGAGCACGGTGAACCTGTTGTACCGCATGGCCATGATAGCTGCGATGAAGAAGGTCTTGTCTCCCAGCTCCGACACGATGATGACGGAGAAGGACGCCACAAAAGCATGGATGAAGCCCAGGTTGCCTTTGTTGGGATCATTTTCACTTCCAACTACACTTATAGGGTGTACAGTGGGGACTTTCTGTATGGAGGGAAACCAGCATGTTAGCTAGTAGTAGCTAGTTGGCTGTGTGTGTTGATAGCAATTCCCTGTTTTTGCTCTACGCAAAACAGATGAGTTGAGAAAATGTTACGACCCGTTTGTAATGTTAACAATAACACTTCATAATATAAAATGTGGTTCTCGTCATAATTACCAATCAAAACATAACACCAAACCTATGTAAAGCCGCTTTCTCACTACACATTGAGGCCACAGCTACAATGCAGAGTGAGAAAGACTGTCTTGTCCTCAAAATAGTAGCTAGCAACCATTAGCAAGTTAGCCAATTAGCCAAACAGGTGTTTTGGTTAAAAAGCAGGTAAGTGTACCTCTTGGGGCAATTGTTCCTGTACGGATTTATGTTCCTCCGGAGTACCAGCAACTTCAACAGAGAACAACACCAGAACTACCCCAGCCAGCAAAACACACATCACTCTTCTGTTAGCGCGTCCATTCCTTCCATCGAACAGGAAAGGCATTTCAACAAGGCAAAGCGCGGAGATTAGGCTCGAATAGATCGGTGAGGAAAGCGTCTTTGAATGCTGAAGTATTGAATAATAAAAATGAAGTCTTCAAGAATAAAAGAAAAGACAAATAAAGCTGCACACCGCGAAGCTACTCGTCAACTTCACGGTATGTTTTCGACTCGGAGCACATCCAGTTGGTGACATGCTACTTAGAAGAGGAGGAACTCTTGCAGTGGTATGACCAGAGAAACGACAACGTGTAAGAAACACTCTGACGTAAACGCTCAGCATTGCTGCAATTGGACACTTGACCTGTCAATCACGTATCATGGGGAAAAAAAGTGTCGAGTTTGCCAGACGTGCAGAGAAGAGAAGGAAGTTACCAAGAAACGGCTGATGACGTCGATAAAGCCATGGACAAAGCAGTGGTTCATGTCCCGACGCAAATACTTCCCACTGTAACATAATAGCCACGTTGGTTTGTGCGACAAACTTTGACAGAAGCGCAGTGTAACTGAAGCTTTTGGCGCAGGCAGCATTAATTAAACATAAGCATTACCATGATTGTTAGTTGAAGGCATTGATGTCAGAGGCCATGCCTTCTTGTAAGATGAAGCTCTTTTAACACACACAACCCATATTCTCATTCCACTTCGTAAAAATCCACAACATACAATAATGTATCTTTTATTTTTATCATTGTTGTGTGGAACATTGCACAATGTGATATTCACAGCATTTATGCATGCTTCCAGGTATAATTGCAGGACCCTGTCCTTTGAGTAATGCAGTCCGTATTTTAGAAACAGCTTTGTTTATCAATGATCAAAGAAAATGAGTTATACAACACACAAAAAAATCACAATATAAACGGTATCAGGGCTTTACGATGCTGTGGGTATGACTCAAACTTGCTCCTGTAGAACTGATGACACAGCAGGGCAGCCAGCACCTGGTTGAAGAGCACGTAGAGAACGACCAGCCCCCAGGTGAGAGAAACACCTCCAGACACCAGGCTCAGAGACACATAGATAAGCAGCTCTGCCAGGTAGTGGGGGCAGGAGACCAGCTCGAACCATCCCCCGCTGGGAACCCGGTGGGCCAGAGTCTCCACTGCACCTGCATGAAGAGGAGATCAAATTATGAAAACAAAAAACTACGGGTACAACAAGAGATTTAGCATATTTTGAATTTGATAAGTTGAAGCTGATGGCTGACCTGAAGCCCCAGTCCGCATGCGAGCTAGAGTGATCAGGGAGCGGTGCTGGAGCAGGGAGGCCCAGCCAAACAGCAGCACTCCAGCCGCCTGGACCACACCCAGCTGGGCTAACACCGGAGGCGCAGGACTTCCTAATGAAACCATACACCCCTCAACTAGCATCACCAAATCACACAGGGTGTTAACTAAAATGTCCCCGAGTTGTGATTTACATCTGTCTTTGGAACTCGCTTAAACGTGATCATACAGGAATGTGATGCAAGATACAGCATCTATGACATATCCTGAAACAGGTCAATCCTCACCTTTCCCTCCGGTCATACGATCCCAGCACAGGACAGTCAGTCCCAGCAGGATGTAGTAACCCAGGCCAAACACATACTGGACCACGTGAATGACTCCATCAGAAAACACGCTGACATAAAGACACTCCGCCAGTCTTCTGAGGCAGTGAATCCACAGCAGCACCTGCACCGCCACGCTGCACACCTGTGGATCTGGAGGAGAGACGGCCTGAAGACCTCCTGCCCTGCATGTTCTAGATGTTTCCATGCTCCAACGCACCTGATTCAAATGAATGGGTTGTTGTCGAACTCTGGCGGACATTCATTTCAATAACCCATTCATTTGAATAACTAGAGACAACACATACCTCGTCAGACTCTAGAATCAGAATGGGATTTATTCGCCATGAAAGTTTGCACAGACAAGGAATTTGCTTTGACAGGAAGGTGCATACAATAAACATATACCTAAAATTTAAATATGTGGACTATCTATACTAAGGGTACATAAACTCTAACATGAGACACTATGGAGTAAAGAAAATGTAGCTCGGCTACCTTGGCCGTGAGTCGCTGGTGATCCTGCCAGAAAGCTCAGTGTGTCAGTCAACCATGATGGGTATGGCTCGTCTCGTTGGATGGCACGAAGGGATACCACCACAAGCAATCCGTTCCAGAGAACAGACACTGCATAGAAGTGCCAGAACCATCTATTCAAAAGGAACAATGGGGCATCAGCATCAGTTCAACGAGCAGGAATCTGCTTGGAATCTCCCCCAGTCCAGCAACCGCTATTAAACTATCAAACAGGTTCTCTAGGCTACAGGCACATAATGTTAGCTTTACAGTAGTCACCTTTTGGGGATGTCAAACACACGCAGCCAGGTGTCGCGTTTACTTTTCTTAGTTTTACCGTATCGGATTAGGTCTTGAAATAAAATGAAAGCTTGAGATTTCTCACATTCATTAGGAAAATAAAGCGAAATCGTGTGTATTGATACAGCCAAGAAAAATAATATTCCTAATAACAACCATGTCGTTTCAATTACATTGAGCCCTAATGACATCTTTCCGACATGAGTCCGTACTACAGATGGAAACGTCCGGAGGGAAACGGGAACAATTTTGTTTCGTTCCACACTGTTATCCCGTAGTTTACCATAGCTTGTAAAACAAACAAAAGCAACATTTTACAAAATATGTGTTATTATTTGAGTAGCCTTAATGCCCTTACTGGAACGAGAGCCACACTGACAGCGCTGTGTTGTTGAAGTTGCTTAAGGGTAACGGCAGGCGGCAGCATGATCTGACTGCAAAGACCATGGGAAACTCACACACGTATGACAGAGTGAATTCAAATGTGCATAATTAAGCCTTCATTTTACATTACGTTGACATTTTTTTCACTGAGCAGACTCTTTTATCCAAAGCGACAGGCCTATACAATTGGTGCATTTATAAAGTAGGCTTACAGCAAAAAAATCCAATGACCAGAGGTGCATAGGTGAAAATAGAGAATGATAGGTCTAACACCAAAAAAATCGGAATAGCCTACAACTTAGAGCAGAAGTTCGTAAGTGTCGGCCCCAACAGAGAAAGCAACAATTGCTGATGGATGTATTAATTTTTTATGTCAGTAAAGTTTACGAAATGGGTTTAATGTCAATCAATGACAGGAAGATTCAGCCTTGCGAGCTCCTTCGAGGACAAATAGGCTACTGTAGCCTATATGAAATCTATGTCAACCGTTGGCTCCAGTCGTCCACCTCCATCTGCCTCAAGCCTTCCTCGTGGTATGATTATAATGTGTCCATTTAGCACATGCTCGATCCAAATAGACGCTGAGCTATAGACTAAATTTCTCCATATTCACCATGGCGACGGGCAATGCATAGGCTATCATCATTCACTTCGTTTATTGTGTGCATGTGTGTGTGTGTGTGTGTGTGTGTGAGCGCGTGCCCGCGTGTTGGGTACAGTGATGCTCTTAAGGCATGTTATTCCAGGATGGCTCTTAGAGGAGCACGGCATCCTGTCTAAGGAAGGGCCAATCCCCCACCCCCACGCCACACACCCCTACCATTCCACCAACAAACCCCTACACCCCCATCCTTCTAGGGCCCTACCCTTCCTAACCCCACACCCCCACACAAAACAGTAAAATAAGGCTAACGTTCCACTGTAGCCTGTCTGATAATGCGCTGGAATGGCCCTCCCTCCAGGAAATGTTGGGTGGGAGGCAGTCTAAGAGTCCCAGCAGAAGTGACCAGGACAGGAAACACATGTAGATATGACACCCGGGTCCCCTTGCCCCGCACACAACTTTTCGATAACGTTGTCAGATTTACATTTAGCCTATATTTTCTTCATTTGGCAGACGCTAAGAACATATTGTTCTTAGGCACTGTGCAAAGTAACCACATCTCAGCTTCCACCAGGTAGCCTACCGACAATTAAATTGTCCATCGTCCTCATTTCACACATTCAGCCACTGATGGGTGTACATTTTAGTGTCCTCAAATTTGTTTGATGTAGTTACGCACCCATGTTGGTTATGTTGCGTGCGTCAGGTATTGGTCCCTGAAGTCTCCTAGAGATCAATTGAGATTTATTAGATCCAGGGACAACTCAATGACTCGTTTATAAACAGTAAATGTACTTTGTTTATCTGTCAATATTTACCCACTCTTATTCTTGATTCAATCATTGTCTTTGAAACAGGTCGATGAAATTGCGATAGTGTCGGGAATATGCTCCTCCCTTCCCTCGCGCTGTTGGGATTCGAGTTTGCAAGCTCAAGCTAGATGGATCCTCCCTCAAGAGTCGGCTCCGTATGGACCGGTGTGCGTAACTGGAGCGCAGATAACTGTCTGCTAAACAAACAGGACTTCATATTGACTGAAGAATAACTACTTTCAATCAGTTCCTTTTTTTGTATTGTACTCTGGAAAATAATATAATTAAATGTCCTGTTGTACGTGATAAGTGGATAGGACTACCTTTTCCAAACTTTTAATTGCGTGTTGATGAGGGGACCGTCCAGCCATTCTGTCAGACTATGGCGAAAGCAGTCTTCGTCATTTATCTCGTTGGAACTGTTTTTGGAATCAGCCGAATGACTGGTAAGAATTCATTAATGTATTGATGAAAAATTATAATGTCAAACCAAACTTGTTTTTGGCTCTCCAACAGGTGCGTCCACAAATTTAAACTAGCCAACAACTAATTACTAGTCTTCTTACGACTGATACAGACATTTAATTAATAACGTAAACCAATTTTAAAACTGAAACTGAAATCAATGTCAAAACTGACGTTTCTTGTACGAAGTAACATTTTCGTCAAATTTCAAGCAAGATTTAAGAAACTTGTAGTCTCTTTAAATACAAAAGAAGTGAATACAGAACGTCTTTCAGCAGGGGTTGCGATTAATAGCCAGGTAGAGGGAACAGGCCCACTCTAGGTCCTCAGATCTGGAGTCATCACAGTCCTTCGTGAACCAGCTTGATGGGAAGTATGACACTATGATGACTTATGTCCCAGTTTGCCCGCTATGTTTCAGTGTTAACCAGCAGTGTGTGTCAGGATCAGACTGTGCAGTGTGTGTGTGTGAGGGTCAGCGTGAACAGTGTGTGTGGGTTTCAGAGTGCGGTGTGTGTGAGGATCAGAGTGTGCACTTTGTGTAGGGTCAGATTGTGTGGTAGGTGTTTTAGGGTCAGAGCAAGTGGTGTGTGTGAGGGGATCAGAGTATGGTGTGTGTGTGTCTGAGGATCAGAATGTGGAGTGAGGGTTAGAGTGTGTGATGTCTGCATGGCTTGGCTGGGCAGGGCCTCGGGCCGTATCCTCTGGAACAGGAAGTCCATTTCAGGCAACGCTGGGCTGACCCGGCCCATCTGCCCTGGCTTCCTGTTTTGTTGCAGCTCCGCCATTTTCTGCCGCAGTGGAAAAAAAACTTACCACACATGGCCGATGAAGAGCGGCCCAGCCTGTTCATAATAATGTGTTCATGTAGCGACATACAGAACAGTCGAGGGGAATTTGAACCTGCAACCGCTTGATCTGCAGTCAAGGGCTCTAACCACTGAGCTGTACCCTCTCTGTTAAGCCCTCACTTGGGATGGATCATGAACTATCAGTTTAATACTTTGACACGTCATGATAAAGTGTGTCATACAGTGGCTAACGCATAGCTTAGTACACAGTACCACCAAGTGTAGCCCCTATGTGTAACTGTGGACTGTTGAGATGTTATTGTTAATTTGTAGTTGAGATATATTTATTCATGCACTGTGACTGGTAGCTGAGATGTCATTTTGCACTGTGCCTTATAAACACAGATTGTTCCTTGACTCTGACCACTGAACTACTTTTAGAATTACACACTTCTGATCCGTGATTTTCTGCTGCATTTTCTATACGCACTATTAGCATGTCGCTTTGGATAAATGTGTCTGCTGAATGAATAATATGTAAAATGTACTGATCTGTGAGAAGTGTCTGGCTCCTAAGAGTAGGGTGTTTAAGGAAGGTAAGGTCCTCTGCTCTCATCAATGGGGTGATGTTGATTCACTCTATCCTGGTAAGACCATCCCCTCTCTGATTGGTTGACCTTTGATCTGTCCAGCCTTGGAGCTCAGGTTCATGTCAGAACCCCCGATGCTGAGCCCACCAGAGAGAGTTCACAGAATCAACACCTCCGACACCCTGGAACTCACCTGCAGGTCAGACTGGGCCTTCCATGGGTCATCCATCCTTGTTGTTGATTGGTTGTGGCTGTGATGTTGATTGGTTGTGCCTGTGATGTTGACTGGTTGTGTGTGTGTTGTTGACTGGTTGTGTGTGTGTTGTTGACTGGTTGTGTGTGTGTTGTTGATTGGTTTTGCCTGTGATGTTGACTGGTTGTGTGTGTGTTGTTGACTGGTTGTGTGTGTGTTGTTGACTGGTTGTGTGTGCCTGTGATGTTGACTGTTTGTGTGTGTGTTGTTGACTGGTTGTGTGTGTTGTTGACTGGTTGTGTGTGTGTTGTTGACTGGCTGGCAGTGGTCGTCAGGTCCTGGAGTGGAGCGTTCCGTACAACATGAGCCGGGCAGGAAGCCACCTCTCTACCGTTGACTGCCGGGGTTCCGGATTGTTCTGCACCAAGCTGCGGATCTCCACGGCAACTGTTAACGAGACCGGGGAGTACCGCTGCTCCTACACCGGCCTGGTACCAGAGGAGGCCAAAACGTCTGCCGCCGTCTATGTCTACGTCCAAGGTAGGGGTCAGGGTCGAGTTGGATTAGGGGTCAGATTACTGTCCAGGGTTAGTGTCAAGGTTAGGTTAGGGTTATAGGTCAGGGTCAAGGTCAGGTTGGGTCAATGATCAGGGTTGGGGTTAGGGGTCAGGGATTAGGGTTTGGGGGTCAGGGTTAAGGGCAGTGTCATGGTCAGGGGTTAGGTTCGCCTCTCCCAGGGATTATACGGGTGCACACTGGTTTTACTGACCAACTTGTATTTTAGTGACAGTAACAGCGTCCGCAGAACAGCAGAGATTCTACCAGTGGCCAATCCTGCTGTATAAATAATAAATATATTATTCTACCTTTTCCTGAGGTCTCCATATGTGTGTGTGCTTTGCAGACTACAAGGTGCCCTTCCTCCCCTCTGACAAGGAGTACGAGGTGGTGTTCATCCGCGAGGGCGAGCAGGTGGTCATCCCATGTAGGGGCTCCATGGAGGACCTCAATGTCACCCTCCACACTGTAAGGCTGGCTCTGACCTGAGGGACCCTGACCCCTGACCCCAACCTGACACTAACCCTGACCCTGACCCCTGACCTCAACGTAACCCTCCACATTGTAAGACTGGCTCTGACCTGAGGGACGGTGACCCCTGACCCTTGACAGACCGACAGACAGACAGATCCATTGTTTTCCTAGTCTCTGGAAAGCGCAGGGGTCACATCAGACTACACCATCAAAAGTCCTGCTTCCTGTCTGCCCACCCCCCACCCTCTGATGTTGTGACCTTTGACCTCCTGAAGACCATATAGTCCCTTAGCAGCTCATCACAGATATGGAAAAAAAAAACATGTCTGTTTCCTCTGTAGTCACAAGGTGTCAACCCCCTCTAAAACAACACAGCACGCCACATTTCCAGGGAACAGTCAGGGTCGTGACTTTGCGTGGAAAAAATTGCCTGACAACCACGTTTGCGCGAGGTGGCGCGGCCCTTTCGTAATCTGTCTGTCCTTGGTTTCTGGTTTGTGCTCTTTGTCAGAAGTACCCTAAGAAGGAGCTGTCTCCCAATGGGAAGGACTGCCTGTGGGACAGCAGGACGGGCTTCACTGTGCCCAGTCACCTGATCAGCTACGCGGGGGTGGTGTTCTGCCAGACCCACATCCACAACGACACCTTCAAGTCCCCTCTCTACATCGTGGCCGTGGTCGGTAAGGAGGGGGCTGTTCACCTGTGTGACGTTCACCTGTGTGTCGTTCACCTGTGTGTCGTTCACCTGTGTGTTGTTCACCTGCCTGCTTGTTTATCTGCCTTTGTGAGGTAACAAGGGTGCGGGTGCATGTGCGTGATGGGTGTGTCAGTGTGTTGGGGGGTGGGGAGGTGTTATGGTGTGTGTGTTGTGGGGTTGTGTGTGTGTGTAGGTGGGGGGGTGGGGTGGGGCGTGTGTATGTGTGTGTGGTATGTGTGGTAAATGTGTGTGTGTGAGAGAGACAGCAAGGCTGTACTCTCAGGAGAACAATAGGCAGCGAGAGCAGCTCACTGCCGTGCACCCCTCCCACTTCCTGTTCCACAGGATTCAAGATCTACGACCTCACCCTGACCCCGGCGCACGAGAGGCTGTCCGCAGGCGAGCGCCTGCTGCTCAACTGCACCGCCCACACCGAGCTCAACGTGGGCATCGACTTCAAGTGGTCCCACTCCCAGATCCAGGTGAGGCAGGGGAGCTAGGTGAGGTAGATAAGGCAGGGGAGCTAGGGGAGGTAGATGAGACAGGTGAGGCAGGGATAGCTAGATGAGTTAGATGAGACAGGTGAGGCAGGGGGAGCTAGGTGAGTTAGATGAGACAGGTGAGGCAGGGGGAGCTAGGTGAGTTAGATGAGACAGGTGAGGCAGGGGGAGCTAGGTGAGTTAGATGAGACAGGTGAGGCAGAGGGAGCTAGGTGAGTTAGATGAGACAGGTGAGGCAGGGGGAGCTAGGTGAGTTAGATGAGACAGGTGAGGCAGGGGGAGCTAGGTGAGTTAGATGAGACAGGTGAGGCAGAGGGAGCTAGGTGAGTTAGATGAGACAGGTGAGGCAGAGGGAGCTAGGTGAGTTAGATGAGACAGGTGAGGCAGGGGGAGCTAGGTGAGTTAGATGAGACAGGTGAGGCAGGGGGAGCTAGGTGAGTTAGATGAGACAGGTGAGGCAGGGGGAGCTAGGTGAGTTAGATGAGACAGGTGAGGCAGGGGGAGCTAGGTGAGTTAGATGAGACAGGTGAGGCAGGGGGAGCTAGGTGAGTTAGATGAGACAGGTGAGGCAGGGGGAGCTAGGTGAGTTAGATGAGACAGGTGAGGCAGGGGGAGCTAGGTGAGTTAGATGAGACAGGTGAGGCAGGGGGAGCTAGGTGAGTTAGATGAGACAGGTGAGGCAGGGGGAGCTAGGTGAGTTAGATGAGACAGGTGAGGCAGGGGGAGCTAGGTGAGTTAGATGAGACAGGTGAGGCAGGGGGAGCTAGGTGAGTTAGATGAGACAGGTGAGGCAGGGGGAGCTAGGTGAGGTAGAAGTGAGCTAGTTGAGCAACAGGTTTGGTTAAGTCAAACCTCCTGTACTAGTCCTGGTATGATATTCCCATGTGTCCTGGTTCTGAGGCCTGCGTTTGTCCCCTCTGCAGGCCTGGAGAAACGGCTCGGTGCCATACTACACTCTGTCCCACAAGAAGAAGCTGTGGAACTCTCTGGAACTGTCCAACACGCTGGTGGTGGAGAACGTGACAGTCAACCAGAGTGGAACCTACAACTGCACAGCCTCCAGCGGTCAAATGGTGCTGACCAGCTCAGCAACCGTGGTGGTCTATGGTACAGTATCCTACATCTATAGCAGTCTGTGGTAGAGTATCCTACATCTATAGCAGTCTGTGGTTAAAGACTAAGCCTATTGGTTGGGATCCCAGAATCAGGTCTCGTTTACTGGGCTTCACCAGATGGTGATGTTGTTGTTGTTGTCGTCTGTAGAAAAGCCGTTCATAGAGATGGAGAAGCAGTGGGTGAAGGTCCTGGAGGTGAACGTTGGAGAACAAACCGCCAGGATCCCCGTCAAGTACTTGGCCTACCCCGAGCCCAACTTCCGCTGGTACGGAGATCACGTTATTCGTGTATGATAACAATAACGTATAACAATAATGTGATTATAATATTAGGATGATAATATGTCATTAGTGTCATAATGTAACATGATCATTTAGCGACGTTCAGATGGGGGGGGAGGAGGGAGATTCGAACTTGCGACCTCTTGATCTTCAGTCAAAGGCAATGCCCCATTGAGACACACCGATCCCCGACCCGAATGCGCGACGCCGCCGCCCCGCTGCCCGCGTGCATCACTGCTCCAGCCCTCCCTCTGTGTGCAGGTACAAGAACGGCCAGGCGATACGCAAGGACGCGTACCGGATGAGGGCGGCCAGGGATGGCCTCACCATCTACCAGGTGGGGGAGAAGGATGCTGGGAACTACACTGTGGTGCTGACCAACAAGATCACCAGGGAGGAGAGTAGGCGCTCCTTCCAGATGCTGGTCTATGGTGGGTGCAGGGGGCTCCGTGTGTGTGTGTGTGTGTGTGTGGGGGGGGGGGGGGGGAGTGGTGCTGTGTGTGGTGGGGGGACGATGTGTGTGTGCGTGTGGTGCCGTGTATATCGGGCGCTGTGTGAGTGTGCGCGTGCAGACGTGAGTGTGTTTACAAACAACCGTCACCCCAACGACAAGTATCCCGCAGTGCCCCCCCACATTCTGGAGAAGGACGTTTCCATGGATACAGACGTGTACATGTATGGCAGCAGCCCCACCCTCCGGTGCACGGCCAGGGGAATCCCCACGCCAGCCGCCATCCTGTGGCAGTGGATGCCCAAGGAGGACTGCCCCAGCGCCTTCCAGTAAGCTGTGTGTGTGTGTCATTGTGTGTGGTACTGTGAGAGTGTGTGTCATTGTGGATCTGACAATGTGAAAGTATGTTTGTGGCATTGAGTGTGTGTGGAACAGTTAGAGAGAGTGTGCGTGTGTCATTAAGTGTGTGTGGTACCGTGAGAGAGAGAGAGTGTGTATGTGTGCGAGAGCAAGACTGTGTCAGCAGATACGTAGAACACCAGTGGGAGTAACTGGCCAAAGCTTCTGATTGGATGACAGTGTCAGGTGTGCAGTGATTGGGTGTTGACAGCAGCTGTCAGGGCAGACTCTCAGAAGGACCTTATCTCCCGCCTGTACATCTCAGCACTTCCTGTCCGCTTCCTGTTGTTCCCACAAACCTCTCTGTCTAAAGGACTCTTTCCTCTGGCTGGCTTCCTCTCTTCCTCCAAACCACCCAGTCACTCAACTCTGCTTTTTATTTCCCCCCTGACCCATATATATATATATATATATACATATGCATCCAAACACATGCAGCACATATACTGTATGTACTTATACACTCTCTATCTCCTCCTCCATATCTGTGTGTCTCTTTCAGCAGTGTCTCTGGGCTCATTGTTTGAGTCAGGGTCATGTGTCCATTGTAGTCCTGTGTTTGTTGGCCTTCCTACCCAGACCAGTCGGTAAATACGTGGTGTAACCTCGCTTTAAAATAACTCCCCATGGAGAACAGACACAGGTATATAGTCTTATTATAAACAGCAGTGATGTTTGTGCTGGCAGGTCAGGTGGTGTGATCTCTGAGCTCTCATTGGCTGAGTGTACCAACTGGAGGGACATCAGCAACAGCACCAGGCAGAATCCCGGCCATGACATCACCTCAGACTTTGACCAATCACACAAGGTAATCATCTCCAACTCCGACCAATCTGACATGGTAATCACAGGCCACAGGTTAAAATCCCGCCTTGTAAATCACTTTGGATAAGAGCGTCTGCTAAACAAACAAATTATTATTATTACTGTTATCACAGTGCTTTGTGGTCAGTTGACATGTTTCTTGAAGCTGCTGGGGTAAGGTCACATCCTGTTTACCTGCAGGCTGTGAGCTCTCTGAAGATACGCCGCGCTGAGGAGAACGCCCTCTATCGCTGCATCGCCAGCAACAAGCTGGGAAAGGACCAGCGCAACATCTTCTTCCATGTGACACGTGAGTGCCTGGTCCCCTCAGGGGTCTGGGGTCTGGTGTCTGCATGCTTCAACTGGCTGCTGTGTCTGTCTCCATGAGCACATTAGTTATGTTTGTGTGTGTTCCTGTGTGTGTGTTCCTCTGTGTGTTTGTGTGTTTGTGGGTGTGTTACTCTGTGTGTGTGTGTGCGTTCCTCTGTGTTTGTGTATCTGTGTGTGTGTGCAGGTGGTCTGGAGCTGAGTGTGTCTCCGTCCCCGGAGCCCATCGAGCAGGACCAGGTGGTGCTGAGGTGCAAGGCAGACCCCCTGCTCTACAGGAACCTGGCTTGGTTCCGCCTGGCCAACGTTTCCCAGACGGAGCGCCATCTAGCCGTACAGCCCTGCCACACCCTGGTCTTGCCCGCCCGACCCCTGGCCCTGTCCGCCCGACCCCTGCCCCAGGGCCTGGGTGACACCAATGTGTCCCTGGAGCTGCCCCTGGCCAACGTGTCACGCCGCGACGAGGGCCTGTACGTCTGCCAGCTGGAGAGCATCAAGACCGGGGAGAAGACCTGCCTCCTCAGGCACCTCAGGCTGAAAGGTCTACATCATGCCAGACCTAGTTAGTCCAGGGTTGGGGTTAGTCCGGGGTTAGCATAACTCCGAGGTAAGGGTTAGTCCAAGGTAAGGGTTAGTATGGGGTTGGGGTTAGTCCAGGGTTAGGGTTTGTCTAGGGTTAGGGTAAGTCCAGGGTTAGTCCAGGGTTAGGGTTTGTTTGGGGTAAGGGTCAGTCCAAAGTATGGGTTAGTCCAGGGTTAGGGTTTGGGTTAGTCCCGGGTTAGGGTTAGTCCGGGGTGTGACTCTTGTTCTGTGTGTCTCAGCTCTGGAGGTGTCCAGGATCCTGACCAACCTGACGGAGCAAAGGGTGAACGTGAGCGCCACGACAACGTTGGAATGTCAGGTGACGGGAACTCCCATCCCCACGGTGGTGTGGAGCAAGGACAACCACAGCCTGGTGGAGGGCTCAGGTGAGGCCTAGCCCCCAGCCCCAGCCCCTAGCCCCCAGCCCCTAGCCCCCAGCCCCAGATCCAGCTTCTCTCCCTAGCCCCGAGCTCCTAGCCCCTGCCATAGCCCCTAACCAGCCCTAACCAGTTGCGAGCGTGTTGACACGGTGGTCCATGTGGATGCAGGCGTGGTGCTGGGCCATCTGAACCGGACGCTGACCATCCAGCGCGTGAAGAGGGAGGATGGAGGCCTGTACACCTGCACTGCCTGCAACAGCCAGGGCTGCGACATCGCCCAGGCATACCTGCTCACACAAGGTCTGCACCTCCCTAGCACCCACACACCTCCTCACACAAGGCCAGTACCTCCATAACCCACTCAGACCCTCACCCTCACACCAGGCCAGTCCCTCAATAACCCTCGCATACCTGGTCCCACAAAGTCAGGATGTTTAACCTTCCAACATATATATATATATATATATACAGTATATATAATTTTTTACTAGTGGCAGGGTATTCACAATGGGAAATTATGTGCCCAAAGACTTTGCGGTCTGTGGTGATAATAGAAATAGTCGCAATAGTTTTGTTTTAATGAGAGTGCCGACCAAACTACAAGTGTGGAGATGAAATGTCCCGCAGAGTACACCCTGTACAGTCTTGGCCCTACAGCCTGTTCTGTTTCAAATCTATTTATAGGTGCTCCCTCTCATCCTCTTGTTTCATATCAAAGTTGGAGTTCCAGAATAACCATGTTGCTGTGGGACAGGAAGTTGTTAGCTACTTCCTCCCGAGAACCTCTAAATATCTGAACACAATGAATTTTGGAGGACAAAGAGAAAGGCCAGCCCCAGTCCCAACCTCAGCCTCAACCCCTAGCCTTGGACCCAGCTCCAGCCCCATGCCCAGTCCCAGCCCCAGCCCCGGCCCCGGCCCCAGCCCCTGGAAGGCACGCAGGCCGGCAGACAGGCCTACGTGCCTCTCCCTCAATCTCTGTGTCACTCTGGCGCCAGCACACTAACAAGCAGGCCACCTCGAGCCCTAACGAGGTCCTCCCACACACAGGCACTTTCTACACCAGGAGGGAGAGATGGAGGGAAGGAGGGAGGGGCGGAGGGAGGGAGAGAGAGATGGAGGGACAGAGAGATGGAGGGAGGGAGGGAGGGAGAGAGAGAGAGATGGAGTGAGAGAGAGAGGAAGGGCGAGCTGGTCAGGGAGTTATGAGAGAGAGAGAGATGGAGTGAGAGAGAGAGGAAGGGCGAGCTGGTCAGGGAGTTATGAGAGAGAAAGAGATGGAGGGAAGGTGGAGACAGGTGGAGGGAGAGAGACAAGCAGGGAGACAATGAGTAGCAGGGTCTTGTTGACCGGACAGGGTTTCTCCCAGTTGTCTTTGGCAGTGGTCCTGTAACAACCCTCAACTGCTGTTATGTCTACATGATCTCAGTCTGCTCACTAGCTCTGGTGCTGCAAGTTTCAGTTTAAGAAGTTTAGTAAAACACACACTGTTACCCACAGATACAACAATTCTAGATTAATACTGTACCAAAAGCTTTCCTTCACTGGCTGCCTAGCCCTCGAGAACACAATTCTATAACACAATAGTGTATATATCTCATTATGAATGTTTGAATTGCGCTGACAAAGAGGTAACATTCTTTTCGTATGAGTCAGGCTTATTGTGAGTTGCGGTGAAAACAGGAGATGATTCGTATGAGTCAGGCTTCAGTGTGAGTTGTGCTGGTTACAGGAGCTGATGAGAAGACCAACGTGGAGCTGATCGTTCCTATTGGCTCAGTGGTCATCGCCATGTTCTTCTGGCTGCTCATCGTGTTTGTCATCCGCAGCAGAAAAAGGGTGAGAACGCATGCACACACGCACACACACACACACACACACACACAAGTTAACACACAAACATGCACATACACCGCCCACCCCACTCACCTGCACATGCACACACACACATGCACACGCACGCACACACTCCCCCCCCCCCCCACACACACACACATAGAGGGTCTGAGTGATCAGAACTGACTGGTCTGGCCCACTACCTCGTTGTCTTTGTGTTCAGCAACAACAGAGGCTCATTCTGCTCTCGCAGGTCACGTAGGCTCTCTGGCCCAGCCTGGCCTCTTAATGGGCCCCGACTCGCTGAGACCATATCCTGGTCCTTAAAGGGCCACTAGTCTCTATTTCTGTCTCTTTCTCTCGTGTTTCATCTCTCTCTTCCTATCTACTTCTCTCTGTCTCTCTGTCTTCCTCTCTCTCTATCCCCCCCCCCCCCAGCCCAGTGGTGGAGACCTGAAGACCGGGTACCTGTCTATCATCCTGGACTCAGAGGACATGCCCACAGATGAGAACTGTGAAAGGCTGGCGTACGACGCCAGCAAGTGGGAATTCCCCCGGGACAGACTCAAGCTGGGTGAGACAGGGATAGGTTACAGAGGCCCGCGAGAAAGCTCATTGGTTCAATCCCCCAGCGCTGACAGACAGGAGGGTGTATTGCAGCGCTGAGCCGTTCATTCACATTCTCAACCGATGATTTGATTGGGTGGTTGTTAGTGGTCGTTTGAAGCCGTCTCACAGCCGAAGCAGGGGGGACGAACACGGGCCGTGACGTTCTCTGCTGGACGCCATTGTTGCGTCATTGGAAGGTGTCGGGTCGGTCTGGTTCTGATCCCGTCTTTGTGCTGGTGCTCTTCTCTCTCTCTCTCTCTCTCTCTCTCTCTCTCTCTCTCTCTCTCTCTCTCTCTCTCTCTCTCTCTCTCTCTCTCTCTCTCTCTCTCTCTCTCTCTCTCTCTCTCTCTCTCTCTCTCTCTCTCTCTCTCTCTCTCTCTCTCTCTCTCTCTTTCTGCTGTTGTGCAGGAGATCCTCTGGGACGAGGGGCGTTCGGACAGGTGGTGGAAGCTGCCGCCTTCGGCATCGAGAAGAACACCACCTGCACCACCGTGGCTGTCAAGATGCTGAAAGGTGAGCGCACACACACACACACATACACACATACCTGCAGTCAAGATGCTGAAAGGTGAGCGCACACACACACACATACACACATACCTGCAGTCAAGATGCTGAAAGGTGAGCGCACACACACACACACATACATACACATACCTGCAGTCAAGATGCTGAAAGGTGAGCGCACACACACACACACACACATACACACATACCTGCAGTCAAGATGCTGAAAGGTGAGCACACACACACACACACATACACACATACACACATACCTGCAGTCAAGATGCTGAAAGGTGAGCACACACACACACACCTCTACTGATGTCTATGTGGTCTGCAGAGGGAGCCACCTCCAGTGAGTACCGAGCTCTGATGTCAGAGCTGAAGATTCTCATCCACATCGGACATCACCTGAACGTGGTTAACCTGCTGGGGGCCTGCACCAAGCCTGGGGGTGAGGACACACACACACATACACACATACACACACACACAAACACTAACCTTGTTTGTCCTCCTAACAACTCCTCTCCTCCTCCTCCTCTCCAGGTCCTCTGATGGTGATAGTGGAGTACTGTAAAAACGGGAACCTCTCCAGTTATCTGAAGAGCAAGAGGGGGGAGTACAGCCCATACAAGGTACGTCAGCTGACCTCATCACAGCCTCAACCACAACCTCACCTCAACCACAACCTCACCACAACCACATCACAACCTCACCACAACCACATTGCAATCTCACCACAACCCGACCACACCGCAACCTCATCCCAACCTCGACCAACGACCTCCCCATCACCCCCGTATCTCCCTTGGACAGAGGAGGAGGCTATGTACTGACCAGCAGTGGCTCAGAGTAGAGGGGGCCCTGGCGGAAGGGGGCCTGGCTGAGGGGTACCTGGCCGAGGGGGACCTGGGTCTGGGGACCAGCGCCCAGCTGGACATCTGCACGGGGACCGCGGTGGGCTCCAGTGGGGGGACCAAGGCGACCAGGCCCCCCCAGGACGAAGGTACTGACACCTCAGAACTCTCCTTAGAAAGGAAGAGACTGAAGATACGCCGTGTCATGCTGTGTCATGTCATCCCAGAGAGCTCTGACTGTGACCACCTGACCATGGAGGATCTGATCAGCTACAGCTTCCAGGTGGCCAAGGGCATGGACTTCCTGTCCTCACGCAAGGTTTGACCCCTGACCCCTGACCTGTGGGGCTGTATGTGTTTCTTTGAATGTCTGTGGGTGTTTCTGTCTGGGTCTGTCTGTCTGTGTGTGTGTGTGTGTGTGTGTGCAGTGAACATCACATTTTTCATACATTATCATTGAGTATTGAGTCTGACCTCATCATCAAGTCATACATGATCATCGAGTCTGTATTTGAGTCTGACCTTTGAGTGTGTTTGTGTGTGTGTGTGTTTGTGCATGTGTGTTTGTGTGTGTGTGTTTGTGCGTGTGTGGTTGTGTGTGTGTGTTCACAGTGTATTCACCGGGACTTGGCAGCCAGGAACATCCTGCTGTCAGAGAGCAACGTGGTGAAGATCTGTGACTTCGGCCTGGCCAGGGACGTCTACAAAGACCCCGACTACGTCCGCAAGGGAGATGTAGGTGTCACACACAGCCTCGAAACACAGCCTCGAGACACAGCCTCCAGACACAGCCTCGAGACACAGCCTCGAGACACAGCCTCGAGACACAGCCTCGAGACACAGCCTCGAAACACAGCCTCGAGACACAGCCTCCAGACACAGCCTCCAGACACAGCCTCGAGACACAGCCTCGAGACACAGCCTCGAGACACAGCCTCGAGACACAGCCTCGAAACACAGCCTCGAAACACAGCCTCGAGACACAGCGTCTGAACACAGCTGCCTCGAAACACAGTGCTCTCTGACAGTGTGTGTGCTCTGTGTGTGTCCCTTCCCCCGACAGGCACGGCTCCCTCTGAAGTGGATGGCTCCAGAGACCATCTTCGACCGGGTCTACACCACGCAGAGCGACGTGTGGTCTTTCGGAGTGCTGCTCTGGGAGATCTTCTCTCTGGGTAGGGCCTCAGCGTCACTCTAGATGTTGACTTCTGTTTCTGCTGCTCAGCGCTGTGGAATACTGGAGTTACTGGAGGAGTGTAGTGACTGTGCTGGTCTCTTCCTGGGTTAGTGGAGGAGTGTAGTGACTGTGCTGGTCTCTTCCTGGGTTAGTGGAGGAGTGTAGTGACTGTGCTGGTCTCTTACTGGGTTAGTGGAGGAGTGTAGTGACTGTGCTGGTCTCTTACTGGGTTAGTGGAGGAGTGTAGTGACTGTGCTGGTCTCTTCCTGGGTTAGTGGAGGAGTGTAGTGACTGTGCTGGTCTCTTACTGGGTTAGTGGAGGAGTGTAGTGACTGTGCTGGTCTCTTCCTGGGTTAGTGGAGGAGTGTAGTGACTGTGCTGGTCTCTTCCTGGGTTAGGGGCGTCTCCGTACCCGGGCGTGGGCATAGACGAGGCTTTCTGCCGCCGTCTGAGAGAGGGCACCAGGATGAGGGCGCCCGACTACGCCACCGCTGAGATGTGAGTGCACACCATGCACCCTAACTACTGTGTACTACCCTAACCCGTTCACTACTGTAGTGTGCACTGCCCTAGTCACTGTAATGTGTACTACCCTAACTAGTCAACTTCAGTAGTGTGTATTACCATAGCTACAGTAGTGTGCACTACCCCAACTACTGCACTACTGTAGTGTGCACTACCCTAGCCTCTGTAGTGTGTACTACACAAACTACTGCACTACTGTAATGTGTACTACCCCAGCTAATTTAGTGTGTACTACTCTAGCTAGTCCACTACTTTTGTAATTGGCTGGACATGAAGTAAAGGTGACCCCTGACCCCTGTGTTGTTGTGTCAGATACCAGACCATGCTGGACTGCTGGCTGGACCGGCCCTCTGACAGACCCACCTTCTCTGAGCTGGTGCAACACCTGGGGCTCCTGCTCCAGGCCAGCGCTCTACAGGTGACCCCAGTGTGTGTGTGTGTCTGTGTGTGTGTGTGACCCAGAGTGTGTGACCAAGAGTGTGTGTTTGAGACTAGGATAGGACCCCAGTGTGTGTGTGTCTGTATATTCATGTGTGTGTGTATGTATGTGTGTATTCATGCATATGTGTGTATTCGTGTGTGTGTGTGTGTTTGTGTGTGTCCAGGGGGGGAAGGACTACATCCCTCTGACAGACGGAGAACTGCAGGGATCTCTGACCTCTGACCCCAGTCGTCCGTACGTCAAAGCCCTCAGAGCCGCGACCCTCGACCCCCAGGTCCACTACGACAACGCCCCGCCCCTCGGGTTGGTGCCCCCAGACCCTCAGAAACCCTCAGGGTGACATCTCTCTCTGACCCTCACCCCTTACTGTGTAACCCTCATCCCTTACTGTGTAACTCACCCCTTACTGTGTAACCCTCATCCCTTACTGTGTAACTCACCCCTTACTGTGTAACCCTCATCCCTTACTGTGTAACTCATCCCTTACTGCGTAACCCTCATCCCTTACTGTGTAACCCTCATCCTCTTACTGTGTAACCCTCATCCCTTACTGAGTAACCCTCATCCTCTTACAATCTCTCGCAATCTCTTATAATCATTAACGATCTCTTACAATTCGTTAAATCTCTTCTTATCAAGTGTCCCGCCCCTTCATCCTTCCTGTAGGCTCTCCCAACAGAGTGACAGGTGCAGTCGTCCTCTCAGTGTGAAGACCTTTGAGGACATTCCTGTCAGTCATGGGGTTGTCATGGTAAGTGTCTCCAAGGTCAAGAACAATGTCCCTCCTCTTTTCATATTAGCGACCAACCGATGTTCTGCGTCCTGCAGGAGGGCCTGACTGACAGCGGAGTGGGCCTATCACAGGACGAGATGAAGGTTCTGGGTCATCAGCCCCAACGGACCCTCAGGTGAGAGCAGAGCTGAGATACCTGCTGGTCTAATTGATGTCATTTCCTGTTTTAAACAATACTTCCTGGTTCCTCAGCCAACTACTGCGCTGCAAGAGTAAGGAGTCACTGGAGTCCGAATCGTCCAATCAGACGAGCGGGTACCAGTCAGGCTACCACTCAGACGACGCCGACGCCCCCATATATGCTAATGAGGAGATGATTCTAAAGCATCACATGCAGAAGAAGGCGCCGCCCACCAAGACCAAGTTCACTGTTGAAGTCCGCTACAGCACACCTCCTGTCTAGCGACCGCACCACCACCAGTACCCATAGTATACATCCACACTTGCACACAACCCACATATACACACAAGCACCTGCACACACACTCACACAGATATACACACACACACACCGACTTATACACTCACACAGATCACACTTACATACACATACAGCATAAACACACGTACACATCTGCATACACAAACACACACACACACGCACACACACACACACACACAGACACACTCCTCTTATTAAACAGGGTCTACAGCCCTACTCTTTAGTTAGCAGCAGCTACAGTCACAGCACATGCTGCCTTATTCACTGAATGGTGGGAATAATTAACTTTTCCTTGGAGATACATGTAATATATTCAGTAGGAAAACTAGGGTTGTGTGGGATCATTCTACTGTGAGAGCTTTGAGAGGCAAGGAGGCCAGGGGGCTGAGAGGCTAGGAGGCTGGGGGGCTGAGAGGCTAGGAGGCTGGGGGGCTGAGAGGCTAGGAGGCTGGGGGGCTGAGAGGCTAGGAGGCTGGGGGCTGAGAGGCTAGGAGGCTGGGGGGCTGAGAGGCTAGGAGGCTGGGGGGCTGAGAGGCTAGGAGGCTGGGGGGCTGAGAGGCTGGGGGGCTGAGAGGCTAGGAGGCTGGGGGGCTGAGAGGCTAGGAGGCTGGGGGGCTGAGAGGCTAGGAGGCTGGGGGGCTGAGAGGCTAGGAGGCTGGGGGGCTGAGAGGCTGGGGGGCTGAGAGGCTAGGAGGCTGGGGGGCTGAGAGTTTGTATAAAGCTCACCTGTTTACACAGACAGGGTTAGGGGTTTTGGGGTCTGGGCCTTGTGGACACACCTACTTCCTATGAGGCCGTCCCTCCAGTTCCTCCAGCACAGGAAATAGCAACTGGGATTTAGGACAATTGAATGAGCAAATGTTTTCTTTGTGTTTTTCTATTTTCTGTCAATTGTGTTGTAGTGAAGTAGGTCTATGTCTGAGACCAGGGAAAACATTTTAAATTAGGGAGAAAGATGTTTTTCCTGCAGTCACTCAACAAAACTCTCACACAACCCAACCTTCAACCAATCCGACCCTCACATAATCAGAAACCAGACAGAGACTGCAGAGAGTTAGAAAAGGGAGAGACCAGATAGACCAGAGAGAGACCAGAGAGAAACCTGAGAGATCAGAGACAGAAAAGAGAGACCAGAGAGAAAATAGAGACCAGAGAGAGATCAAAGAGAGACCAATAAGAGGCCAGAGATACCAGAGCCAGACTAGAGAGTTATCAAAGACACCAAAGAGAGACCAGAGAGACACCAGAGAGACCAGAGAGAAACCAGAGAGAGACCAGATAGACAGACTTGTCTGCTCCTGGGCAGAGATGGACTAAATTTTACTACAGAAAAACTTACTTCCTGAGGGCGTCCCTCCACTTCCTCCAGGACAGGAAATAGCACTGGGATTTAAGACAATTGAATGTGCAAAGGTTTTCTTAATTTTTTTTGTCTCTTTTCTGTCAATTGTGTTTTATTGAAAGAAGTTTATGTCAGAGACCAGTGGGGAAAAATGAGTTAGAGAGAAGATGAACTTTGCAGTTTGTTCTTGCCTCTATGTATAGTTTATTACAAACACATTGCTTGTTATAGTAACTAAACTTGTTTTGGCGTTAGTAACTTACCACACTTTATGATGAGCCTGTTAAACAGTATACTAAACCTGTAATACATTCTGTTGGTTTTATAAAATGAACACAGTTTTTGCTCCATGGCAGTCTGTACATGTCTCCTGCCACCTTTCCTATTTCCATCAGACCATGAGCAGACCAAACCTGACCATGGTGTGTGTCTGTGTGTGTCTGTGTGTGTGTGTACCTTGGAATCACGTTTTTAGAGACACGCAATAACTGAATAGTGAATTGTGTCCCAGAGCCCGATTTTCAGAAATGTTTTGTGCGACAGAGAACAAAAACATGAAGTGCCTTTCTGGAGCATGATTAACCCTTATATGAGAGGTTTGTTTGAGAAAACCTACTGGATCAGAACATCCACAGCCACAAGGCTATGCGTGTTTGGGAATATGTGTGTGTTTGTGAGCGTGTGAAAATATGTGTGTGAGTGTGTGTTTGAGAGTGTATGTGTGTGTGTAAGTGTCTGTGTGTGAGTGTAAGTGTCTGTGTGAGTGTATGTGTGTGTGTGTAAGTGTGTGTGTGTGTGTATGTGTGTGTGATGGTGTGTGTGAGTGTGTGTGTGTGTGTATCCTCATATCCTCGGCTGCAGGAACCTACACTCATTTCCTCTGGAACAAAATCAAGACAGCTCTCTGCCCAGACGGGAAATACCTGGCATAGATGGCACACACACACTATGGACTGTACCCGCCCCCCCCCCCCACTGCCACTCCCCATCACCCGTCACCCCTCCCCCAACACACACACACACACGCACACACACACAGGCATGCACAAAAGCTCCGACGTGCACATGACACACAGGAGACAACTAGTGGCTGTCTTTCTTTCTTACATTACATCCAGCAGAGACTCTGCTACCTGAGCGATCAGACTCTGGTGCCTAGTGTTCAGATTGTGCAATAGCAAGTCCAGCTCCTTGCAGCCTCTCCTGTCAGTTTGAGTGCTTAAACTTAGGTTCAGTTTTACATACACAGTAGTAAATGTAACCTTAATGTAAAGTGTTGCTACGTGGTTATGTGGTAGTTTATGTAACTTTAAATAAAACGTTGCTGTGGTTACAGGGTATTGAATGTTATTTCTATGTTAAGTGTTGCCCTCCAGCCTACTAACCAGCAGGGGGCGCTGTGCACCCATGGTCAGCCTTGTTTCCCATGGAAACATAATAACTCAACTTCTTATGGCAGACAGTTTTATCCAAAGCATCATACAGCACACGGGGGATTTGAACCTGCGGCCTCTTGATCTGAAGTCACAGGCTCTAACCACTGAGCTCTACCCTCGCATGACTGTGTTTCTCCTGTCTCTCTGTCTACTCGTCCGGGTGATGAAAGCATGCTGTCAGCGTCGCCCAATCACATCATCAGTGATCGGTCTTCATCTCTGGTGCCGTGACAATGACCTGTAATTTCTTCCATCCGTCTCCATGGTGACGGCTGATTCCTATCACCTCAGGTTTTTAAGGTTCACCAGAAATCAATCAGTAGTCAGCAGGTTAGTCAGTAACCAATCAGTAATCAGCAGATTCACCATTCTCCATTTGCCAAGGAGCAAGAAGCTCTCAGGCAGCACTGGGAACACTATGTACTTATTTTGCTGTCGGTTAGTAAAGGAATGCAGACAGAGCTGCACATATCTCTTCAATATTAGATCTGACCATTGCAGTGGATCTAAATAAAAAAATATTACCATAGCGGAATACCGATTGTATTCAAAGAGGTTTAGAGATAGCAAGTTTATTAAGAAAAACAGGATCTTTATGACATCAGGGAGTCTCAGGGAAATATGAACTAGATACACGATTAAGCTTGAAGCAACATGAATATACTGGAGATCAAGACTTGGAAGCACATGAAACCAGAACTGAACGTACAAGCGTGTCCACCCATCCTCCCATGGTCAGCTCTCCATCTCCCCTCAGTGTCAGTACTTGGGAACCTCTCCCTGAATAACAAAAAGGGCTCTCTCAGGAACAAAACAGGGTTCTCTCAGGAACAAAATAGGGTTCTCTCAGGAACAAAACAGCATTTTCTCAGGAACAAACAGGGTTCTCTCAGGAACTATACGGTTCTCTCAGGAACCAACAGGGTACTCTCAGGAACTATAAGGTTCTCTCAGGAACAAACAGGGTTCTCAGGTTCTCAATTGATTGGGGGCCCAACAGTGTTGAAAACGTATTTCATTACAGAATACAGAATACATGCCTAAAAATGTATTTTGTAACTATTCTGTTACGTTATTCAATCTGAGTAACATATTCTGAATACTTGGATCACTTCCACATGGAACTGCATTTTAGGAATGCGGCCATCAAATCCTACTTACTAAACTGCGTTTCCTGATGAAGATGGATCTTAGTTGTTAAGAGGGTTCTCTACAAGCAAAATAACGAACCATAGTTATTTTTTACGTGCGTTTCCGGAACATGCTTGTAAGGCGAACCCTCGTAGGCGTCTATTAAGAACTACTTGAGAGTGTATGAGAGGCATGCTTTGGCCAACCATGGTGGTTTGCATCCCCCGTGCATGTGATGGCCATGCATTGGCTTAGCCAATAGCATTGCAGAAGGAAAGAACGAGAGGCAATGACATGGGAGCGATAGATGAAGTTGTGCTGTACAGTATAGAAACCACCAGATAGAAGTTCTGGGAAATGCATGGAGTTGCCTTAATTTATTTAGAGAGTGAATAAACTCGTGAAACAGATAAGTATCGTAATGTAATCCATTGATTTCAACAATGTAACTGTATTTTAAATACCAAGTATTTAAATTGTAACTTTAACGGAATACAGTTACTCATAATTTGTATTCTGAATACGTAGCGCCGGTACATGTATTCCGTTACTCCCCAACGCTGGGGCCCAACACTTCTACAGCTGGCACCGCAGCATGCGCTGAGCGATGCCAAAGCAATCACACTCGATTTTCACAACACTATTTCATGTCACAATTATCCATTTCGTCCATTATGTTGTTTGCAGGATGTTATTGTCTCATGGCAGCTCTGGCGGAGGGAAGATAAGGCTGGATGTTGTACTTCATTCAGAAATCTCTAATGATGTCATTTAGCTGTTTGAGAGGAGGGAGGCTGGAGGCAGGGGGAGGCAGGGGCGTGGGATGGCGGAGGCAGGGGGTAGGGATGGGAGAGGCACGGGATGGGGGAGGCAGGGGAGGGGATGACACGGGAGGTCTTTATTTAGAAAGCATCAGGATGTTTTTCTTTCCTACGTCGTCTCAACCTGAAGTTGGTCTCTTCCTTCCGGGAAGATCACTGACATCCATGAAGCTGACGTGGAGATAGGCTGTCATTGCATCCATCACGTAGATGGTTTGTTTATGCTTCCGAGGAACAGAACCGTTACATGTCATGCAGGAGCGGGTAGTCCAGTGTGAGAGAGTATGTGTGTGCACGTATGTGTGTGTAAGAGAGAGGAAGCACGTGTGTGTGTGTGTGGTCAGTAGTAGACCAGTGAGTGTGTGAGAAGCACAGCTGTGCAGGAAGGCCTTCTTAGGTTATCAGAGTTCTCACCGGACACTCATGTGTCACTTTGCTTTCCCTGTACGGCTGTATGTGTGTGTGCGTGAGAGAGAGAGAGAGAAAATGTGTGTCTGTGTGTGCGTGAGACAGACGACACGTGTGTGAGAGTATGTGTGTGTGTGTGAGTGAGAGAGAGAGAGTAAATGTGTGTGTGTGAGAGAGAGTGAGAGATAGTAAATGTGTGTGTGAGAGAGAGTGAGAGAGAGTGTGAGTGAAAGAGTGAAAGAGTGAGAGAGTGAAAGAGAGTAAATGTGTGTGTGAGAGAGAGTGTACACGCGTGTGTGTGTTTTCTATGCCTCCGGAAAAACACAGCGCGGAGAGGGACGGCATCCCTCAGCTCAGAGACAGCAACACTCCGGAACAAAATTCCAACCAATCAAATCGCAAGATTGTTTATTCATAAAACTCTTTGCCTGTCGGGAAGTCTGTTTGTTGTCGTGATTCCCATGGCTTCCTGAGTGATGCTGTCAGAAGAACCCCTGCAAGGCTGTGAGGTCAGCCAGACGGCACTCGCTAACACAGAGCAGAGAAAGCTGGCTCTTGGTCCGGGGGACTGATACTGCAAGTGTCTGGACAGGACTTGCAGTACAAAGTCCCTGGAAGCAGAGCTCTGATCATGCAGGTGTGCGGGCAGGAAGAGATAAGGACCAGCGCAGGCGGCACAATAGAGTGTATGTGCATGTGTGGTGTTTACATAGAGTACAATAGAGCATTTATGTGTGTGTGTGTGTACAGTATGATATGTGTGTGTTTGTGTGTGTGTTTAGGTGGTGTAAACACTTCAGAGATGCAGCAGCTGGGAAGGAAGACTGATGACTTGGCAACAACAGGATGTGAGCATGAAGAGGAGAGGAGGAGAGGGCAGAGAGGGGAGCGGAAGAGAGGAAAGAGAGAAGAGAAAAGGAGAAAGGAGAGAGAAGAGAGAGACTCCTGAAGCTGTGCTGAGCTGTAGCTGAGTGCTGTAAGCCTCTCTCCTTAAAAGACATCAAATCAAATCAAAATGTATTTGTATAGCCCTTTTTACAAGCAATGTCACAGAGGGCTTCACATACGCCCATAGAACTGCCCCTCAACAAACCTAAACCTCTCAAACCCTCAAATACTTGTTTTGTAAGGACACAAGGTCTCAGTTCAGCAGGGTCCTAAATCCCAATTTAATTAGCTGGCTGCCGTCACCCCCCTGGCCTCCGCCCCCCACTGCCCCTTTCTCTCCGAGAGGTAATAAACAAAAAGATAACTTGAAAAGGTTCCATGTCCCTGAGGTACGAACATCTCAAATAGTTGTGAGGAGGAGTTGGACTGATTTACGTTAGGATCAGGCTGAGGGAGCACTCTTTCAGCTTGAAACGCTCATTAACTCAACTGGATCATGGGAATTGTCCTTGAATTACACAATTGATCCTTTTTTTTGGTTTCAGATATAAAATAGGAGAGTGCTCATAAAATGGAAAACACACACTTGTTCTCTCTCTCTCTCTCTCTCTCTCTCTCTCTCTCTCTCTCTCTCTCTTAAAAAACACACCTTCTCTCAAAAACACAAGCAGCGTCTGCCTAGGGCCCTGGGTTGGGCAAAGAATATGCAGGTGGGCTCCACTGTGTGATGGTCCGTAAGAGAGGATCAGAAAGGAGAAGGTCAGACATGCTTATGCTACGCTACATTACTTCTTTCTTATTCGTTCTTACGAAACTAGTGGTTTGTCATGCTGTCTTTCATGACGTAATAACTTAGCTCTGCCTGTCTTGGCCTGAACACTCTTGCAAAAGATATTTCAAATCTCAATGAGCCCTTCATGGTTTGACAAAGCCAAAACAATACATTTACTCTGTCGTTTTCTTCTAGGGCTGTGAAGGAAATGTGTGATGGAGAACGTGACCAAACCCTTTAATTTGTAAAGCCCTTTTTACAAGCAGTGTCACAGAAGGCTTTACAGATTACCACAGATAAGCGCCCTATAACTAACCTAATCCCTCAGAGAAGACAAGCAGAAACACACAGAAAATTGAGGAAACTCCTGGAGGATACCAAGAAACGTCTGGATTTGTAGTAATCAGTCAGTCTTCTGAAGGGAGTCAATAGGGTGCCCGTCCCTAGGGCCAGACTTAACTACTACCATCGGATGAGATGACAACCCCTCTGTCTAGACCAATCACGGCTGACCTTTGTGCGCGAGTCAAATATGACGTGGAACAGACAGCTCCGTTACGTCGCTCGAATTCCCGGACATGAGGCTTGTGAGAGGTGAGGTTTGAGAGAGGACAGCAGGACAGGCTGACACCTCTGCCTGTCTCTCCCTGTCGGGTGCCCCCCTCCCCTGCCGTCTGTCCCCTCGCCTGTCTCCCCCTGGTCGGATGCCCCCCTCCCCTGCCGTCTGTCCCCTCGCCTGTCTCCCCCTGGTCGGATGCCCCCCTCCCCTGCCGTCTGTCCCCTCTCTTGTCTCCCCCTGGTCGGGTGCCCCCCTCCCCTGCCGTCTGTCCCCTCGCCTGTCTCCCCCTGGTCAGGTGCCCCCCTCCCCTGCCGTCTGTCCCCTCGCCTGTCTCCCCCTGGTCGGGTGCCCCCCTCCCCTGCCGTCTGTCCCCTCTCTTGTCTCCCCCTGGTCGGGTGCCCCCCTCCCCTGCCGTCTGTCCCCTCGCCTGTCTCCCCCTGGTCAGGTGCCCCCCTCCCCTGCCGTATGTGCCCTCGCCTGTCTCCCCCTGGTCGGGTACCCTCCTCCCCTGCCGTCTGTCCCCCTCGCGTCCCATACAGATGTGCTGACGATCACATGGGCCGAGGAGAGGAGAAGACACACAGCGGTTCTGGTTCTGTGTTCTGGTTCTGTGTTCTGCGGGAAGAGAACAGAGCCTGTGGTTCTGGAGTTCCACACCTCATGTCTCGGCTGACAGTTTCACCCAGAGTTTGAACAGGTCTGGACCAGGCCTCTCCCCCCAGCTTCTCCCGGCATGCCTCCCCTCCCAGCCCCCGGGCCCCCTCTCCACCATACGGTAACCATCCAGATGGCCAGTCCTGTTCCTGCTGTCTCCCTGCTGTGGGTCCTGTCATGCGTGTGCCGGCAGGTCTCCCTGTGCGCCCTCCCGGCCGGCAGAGTCAGAGGACGGACCTGGGACCTCCAGGGACCGGGGGAGCAGATGGTATTGTGGTATGGTGTGGTATGGTGTATTTTATAGTGTTTTTTAAAATGTATTTGGATTACTGTTTTTGTGCTTTTGTTCGACACCTCGGTCAGCCTTGCTGTGTTGTGAGTGTGCTTTATAAATAAAATGTACTTACTTAATTACTTACTTACTATGATGGGGTTCCCCTGCACAGTCCCCTCCCCGCTCAGACCCCCTCGCTGGGTAGACACCTCCCACCACATGACACTCACTGAGGGGTTGGGAACACACTTCTTGAGAACTGGATCTCAACTGACTTATCTGGCGGTATAAAGGTTGAATGAAAAAAGGTTTCAAAATATGTTTTTTTTTTTAAGGAGCTTTTAATCGAAGCAAAAGGCCGTCGGACAGAACAAGATCTCAGCTCGACGTTTGCGTAAAATAAACATGTTGGAAGGAAAAGAAATGTCACCACATAGTTAAAGTTATGCATCCATAACTTAAAAACTCGAATTTCACAACTATTCCCGAGGTCATTCAAGTTCGTGACCTCATTAGGAAGCCGGCATGTCTTCTCGATGGGTCAAACTAACTAAACACAAAGGGCAGTATGGCTGCAAAGTTACTGGACCCAGACCAGTGTCCACCATAATGGACGTAACTGAGGAGCTGGTTTCAGGAGGGTGGACTCTGTCCATTCGGGCTTTGACAAGCGTGAGGACATATAATCAGTGTGTTTTCAAGCCCAGGAAGGTCACAGCCATAGAGAGCAGGGAAACAGGAGCTGGAAACCTATCTTGAGCATTGTCACCTCTCCGACCTGCAGCTGAATCTTTGATGAGTGGACAGGTGATATCTCCATGTTCCTGGAACTGCACCTAGTGGAACGTTCCACCAGGAAAACCACAACCAGCAGAATGATCCACCAAGAGAACCACACCCAGCAGAATGATCTACAAGGAGAACCATTAGTTCCACACCAAGCTTGAATACAGCAGTGTGAGCTGGCTACAAAGTTCAGCTCGGTTGTCACGGTGCTCTGGATAAAGCTGAACTCTACTGTTATCTGAAGCCTGAGGTAAGAGTTCAGAGGTCACTTAAGCATAAATAATGGCCCCTTGCGTTGACATGTCTTGTCAATGCAGCTCAAAGCCCAAAGAGCAGCCCGCTCGCTAGCTGTCCTGCACGCTGCACTCCTGTAACCAGACTCCAACTGTCACCCAGCATCCTGTTACTCTGGAGCCGGGTTGAAGGATAGCAGAGGCAGGAGACAGAAGCAACTGGGGTCCTGGGAGGGGGGTGAGGTGGCAGAAAATGTCTTTCACGGAACTCTTACCACATGAGGAAGTGCCGCATAACTCAGATAAATCATACCCACTCTCACCCTCTGTCCCCTGGTGCTCCCTCCCCCTCCCCCTCCCTCCTCTCTACTCCCTCTCCCCCCCCCCCCCCCCCAGGCCCCCCTGCCCTGCTGGGGCCTGCTAACTCACACACACCCTCACCCTACATCCCCTCATGCTCCTCCCCCCTCTCTCCTCCCTTTCCCCTGCCACCCCCCTCCCTGTCCTCCCTCTCCTCCCTCCCTCCCTCCCTCCCTCCACCCCAGCCTCGCTGTGGTCTGCTATCTTGGAACGTCTGCCAGGCTGGCAGGGGTCACCCCTCAGGTCGCCGTCCCCCTACCCCCGCTGGCTTCCTGAGCACCTGGGTGTACGAGGGAAGTGGTGGTTAGCCACAGCCGCCCCCACACTGCAGCCCCCCCTCCCCCCAACACACACACGTAGTAGCCCCCCTCCCCACCCACCACCACCACCCCAACACCGTTAAACTGCTGAAACTCAGAGAGGAACATTCTCCAAATCAAAACAACAAGGCAGACATTGTCCATGACAGGATAGAGCTAGCCTGGTCCTAACCAGACTCTCGTACATTTAATTTGTACAGAGAGTCTGGGATCGCTCCATTGACAAGCGTTGACTTCCTTGTAGGCGGGTGCTCTGTTGAAGTTTAAAACTATTGGATCTGCCCATAGCCACTCTGGATCTGCCATAACCAATCGCTAGCGTTCGCTTTAGCCAACTCCTTCACGACTAACGGAGCTAGCTGGAAAATCAAACGAACACCGTGGGGATCAAAGATTGTTCTTGCTCCGGCTTTAACTTCTGGATATTCGGCAGCGTTGCCACAACGGACCGAATGGCTTTGCTCGCATCCTTTTCCGCCGCCATTACGGAACTACAACACAAACTAGCGCACGACATCAACGTCATCGTTCTCAGCCACTCCCCCTGTTCGCTGATTGGACCGGTAGAAAGTTAACCTGAGACATCTGACTTACGTACTTCATGCCCAGACGCAGTACAGAAGCTAAATCAAAATTGAGCGGAAGTACGTAGGAGGGCAGAGTCAGGCTAGGGTAGAGCTGCAGTCAGTCATGCAAGTCGCTCCTACAATCAGACAACTCCAGTGGGAAGCGTGTGTGTATGTGTGTGTGTGTGCATGCATGTGTGTGTGTGTGCGTATGTGTGCATGTGTCTTTATATGTAGATGGGGATACAGATTGGAAAATACACTATCTACAGATACAGCTGTAGATAGTGTTGTTGTGTAATCACACAGGGTTAGCCATGAGCTATGACAGACTAAATTAGGGGTGGTAACAGGGTTAACTATATCAAACACTGGATACAACCAGGATGCACCCAAACATTATCCGCATGATTACATTGAAATGTAATTCAATCAGCTCACTTTCATCCAAAGCAACACACAAATAGCACAAATGTACAGCAGAAAATCAAGGATAAGAAGTGCATAGTTCTAACGTTATTTCGATGGTCCGTCAAGGAATGGTCTATGTTTACCAGGCATGGTGCATAGTAACCACATCTCAGGAACCAGGCATGGCACAACAGGGCAACCCTAGGAACTACAATGCAGCAATAACATGCATGTTAGAGTAGAACACAGACAAGACAGATGACCTGCAGAGCATCTTAAGTCCGGAGAACTGGTCACGGTCTGGGATCAGTCATGGTAGATTTACCCGAGGCTACGACTTCTGCTAAGGTCATTGACCATTTTAGGGGCAGCATTCTAATGCACTGGGACCTACATAGTAACCAATTAAAGTCATTACTAATTATTGATTCAAGTTTAATTTGCACAACAAATTAATCTGTTCACATTATTTACTAGCTAAATTTACACCAACCAAGAACAAGATCCACACCTGCATGAATGAGAGGAATTCACCAAACATGGCTAACGGTGAGTCTGTGTGTTTCTGAATTGTGTGTAGTCATGGTTACATAACTGCGATCCATGTCCAGTACTGTACGTCTGTCTCTCTGCTCTAATCAGGACTTGGCTGTGATCTCTGGGGCGTGTGCAGGCTGGCTGGCTAACATTCCCATCTGTCTTTACTGACAGATGAAGCGAAGGAGCACAGAACACCTACCCCTTCACTCAGTCCTGCTGTCCCAAGACCACACTTCACATTCCCCTCCATCACCCAGGTCCAGATGGAATCTCCAGCTGGTTCGTCTGTCAGAGAGTGGCTGTGAGGCTGCGAAGACCTCAAAAGATGGTGAGTATGGGTTGGTTAACAAGTAAATCATGCTACACTAATAACTGACGGACATCTAATTGTTCCTCCAGGCTCAAGCTGGGGCTGGGTGATGGATACCTACAGGCTGGGTGATGGAGATCTCCAGGCTGGGTGATGGGGACCTACAGGCTGGGTGATGGAGATCTCTAGGCTGGGTGATGGGGACCTCCAGGCTGGGTGAAGGGGACCTCCAGGCTGGGTGATGGGGACCTCCAGGCTGGGTGATGGGGACCTCCAGGCTGGGTAATGGGGACCTCCAGGCTGGGTGAAGGGGACCTCCAGGCTGGGTGAAGGGGACCTCCAGGCTGGGTGAAGGGGACCTCCAGGCTGGGTGATGGAGACCTCCAGGCTGGGTGATGGGGACCTCCAGGCTGGGTGATGGGGACCTCCAGGCTGGGTGATGGAGACCTCCAGGCTGGGTGATGGGGACCTCCAGGCTGGGTGATGGGGATCTCCAGGCTGGGTGATGGGGACCTCCAGGTTGGGTGATGGAGACCTCAAGGCTGGGTGATGGGGACCTCCAGGCTGGGTGATGGGGATCTCCAGGCTGGGTGAAGGGGACCTCCAGGCTGGGTGATGGGGACCTCCAGGCTGTGTGAAGGGGACCTCCAGGCTGGGTGATGGAGATCTCCAGGCTGGGTGAAGGAGATCTCCAGGCTGGGTGATGGAGCCCTCCAGGAGACCACCCAGGTCATCCTGGGTGATAAGGTGTTCATCAGCCCACACTGAGGAGACAACACCACACCTAACACGGGTGTAAAACAAATCCCAAACATGACTTGTGGACACAAATACAAGAAGTGAAGCCACTGATTTAGACACAGAATTGAAAAAGTCACAAAATCGAAGGAGAAAGTTGCTGATGTGTCGGAGGTTGTGAGGCCTTACTGAACACAGAGCAGCCAGCCATGCGGAACCCGTGTGTTCAGAACAGCAGGTGGCTGTGGCATGACAAGGCCGGTGTGTTCCTCAGTGTCTCATTCCAGACCACTCGCCAGTCTGAGTCATGAATGCATTCATTCAGCTCAGCTTCAACGGTGGGATTTCCTGCCTGTCTTGTCGAAGGCCTATGGAGGCAGAAACAATAGAGGCTAGGCCTCCCTCGAGAGACCTGTGGTGGAACTCTGGCTTGTCCTGTCCTGTAATCTGTCCCCAGGCTAATTTAGGTTCAGATCCCCCCCTACCACACAAGATTAAATCCCCGCTCCAATTTCAAGCCAAATCAAACTGTAGAGCCATTTTTACCACAAGCATTGTTACAGAGAGCTTGACAGAGACCTTGGATTCAGTCTCCTACTCCTGCATCAGATTTAGGATCCTCCTCGTTCAGGTGCTGATCTGTGAGCATCTGTGGAGCCCATTTTGGCTTTGTCCTTTGTAAAAAAGGACGACACAAGTGAAACTTGATTTGATTCTACAGTACATTAGGTTCAGATCCCCCACCACGACGACATGGCATCACAGCTCAGTGAACCACCAATCAGAGGCCTAGTAGGTTTCCGTGACTACGCTCCAGGGACCACCTGCTCCGTTTGGGCACAGATGGCTGGCAATATGCCTCCAATCTACCATGAGACTGGACACATCAAGCAGCTTCAGCGCATTCAAAAAGTCACCCTAATAATGAATGGGCAAGCTATGTCTTGATATTTTCTCTTCAGTTCAGATCATTTCATCGATGATTATTCCCAAAATGGTCAACCGAAACATTTGTAAGATTTGAAAAATGCTCATGCCAAAACGATTGAACACGTCTTTATTTAAATTAAACACAAGATGCAACTTGTCGTTTGTGTGCGTAATAAACACATAGCCTCATTGGTCACTTAAATATACAGCAAAATGCACACAATTGAGGAAAGCCTATTTTGATTGACCTGTCTAGAACACCCTGCTGTGACCAGAGGTGAGGCCTGCTGTGACCAGAGGTGAGGCCTGCTGTACACTGAGAGGATGGTTCAGTATCGTAAAATATAGATTTACTGTAGAATTCAACTTTGTTTTAAGGTGAAATGATGTGACATGTTTGTACAAGAAAAATGATGTGTCACTGAAGATAGAAGCCAGATCAACACTTTACATTATCTTCCATGGAACTACATAGCAATACCTATAGTAACAACTCTGTATGCACATAAGGAACTGCTATGTTTTTCAATTTCATTACAGTAAAAGTTAATACGCAGAAAACTGGTATTTTGTGTAGGTTGGGCTTTGTAGGGCTAAGTGGATGTTAACGATGACCTTGTTTGGTAACAACCTTCAACTGCCCCTTTCCAACATCCACTCACCCCTTCCACATATTGTGTCTTCTTACACTTTTGTAATAACTTAGACCACTTACACTTAATCTAACTTAATCATATAGCAATTCTTATGTGCCATGTTTTTCCAACAGGTATTGCTATCCATTTACATGGTACTTTATATAACCTTAACGTAAAGTTTTGCCAAAGGCAGTAATATAACATTATGGGATAGGCTGTGTACTACAGGCTGGTTGTTAGGAGTTACATAAATGTACCATATCATATGAAAACAACACGGATAAAACACTGCACCCTATACACATTCATATTTACAGAACATAGCCCCAGGGAGAAGACCAGGGAGAACGTTATGATTAGGATTCATTTTGTGGCACCTCTGATTTACAAATGGGACACGCATACACACACACTCTCTCTCTCATACACACACACACACACACACACAAATGAAACAAAGAAGCATACATACACACACAGAAACAGACACACGTATTCAATCAGAGAGGTCCCCAGGTGCTCTCCACAACAAGCCAGGATGAGTGAAGGGGAAGTCCTGGTTCGGGGAGTCTGGACAGACAGACCTCCGGTTGGGGCACGCTGAAGCCAGAGTTCCTGGCAGGAAGCAGCTGGAGGCAGACGACAGAGGCTTCTGGAAAGTCAGCGAGTGAGGGATGAGGGGGTGAGGGGAGCAGGGAGAGAGGACTACTGTAATCTGGCCTTGTCTCCATAGACACCTGAGCCATGATAACCATGACAACCCGCGGAATTCTACTGGCTATATATTTGAGCAGCACGCTGTCTTACAGTAAAGCTTATGATTGGTTTCCCCCCTGCACAGCAAAGTCCCCGATTGGCATCTTAAATTAGCTTGAAGCTTCCTATTGGCTGAAATGGAAAGACAGAAGGGGCCCTGGTGACTGGACGAGCAAACAGAAATGACAGTCACCATAGTTACCCTCCAGAGTTTCTGATTGACGTCTAATAGGCAGGGAGGGACAGGAGAGTGTATGTGTGGAAGTGTGTAGTAGAGTGTAGTGTGTGTACTGTAGGGGAGTGTGTAGGTCTATAGGAGTGTGTATGTGTGTATAGGGGAGTATAGGAGACTGTATGAGAGTATTATTGTGTAGGAGTGCATAGGTGTCTGTGAGTGTGTAGGAATGTTTAGGCAAGAACGTACCTGCTTAAAGAGTGTTGTAAACAAGGGCCTCCGATACAAGAATACGTATTTACACATTTACAAAGTCTCCCCCTGCAGCCAGCGTTCTGAAGCTGTCTTTGAGACGGGGAGAAGGAACATAACTAGTGCTGCTTAAGAGTCTCCCAACCGCTTACATCTTACATACGGTGGAACCACCGTTAAACGCTTTACCGAGGACAGTCTATACACAGGCAGACACACTAACACTGCAGTACCTTCATACCTGATCCAAACAGTTGGAAACACCGGAAATCTGAATACATCTGGACACACCTTACATTGCAGACCCCGGTTCAGCAACAGTAGCTGAAGCATTTGACTCGTGAAATATCAGACACGATAAGTTCTTCATATAACCATGGAAGTGAATGTTTGGAATAATAATACTGACAAAAGTTCATGCAGTTGAAGCAGCCAAGCAAGATGACAGTATAATCTCCGGGTTATTCAAATACGAAAACGATCACTTTTCCATCTCCCAAGGATTCCTTTAAATGCAACAAAACTTATCTTCAGAGTAATATAAAAACAAGGGGGGTGGAGCAGGAGCCGGGGCTAGAGTGGGAGGGCAAGGGGTCATTTGTGGATGGACAGGAGAGATAGATAGTGAGATAGTGGTCAGGGGCAGAACAGTCTTCCAGGGGAGCCCCAGTCCTTGCTGGCCAGACCTCCAAGTCTGGGGTGGGGTGCTGGCTGTGGAGCAGGTCCCTCTGCAGGTCCAGTCAGGACAGAGCGTGGGGGGGGAGGGGGGCTCAGGAGCAGCTTGGTGCAGGCACTTTGAGGGGCAGCCCTGGGTCAGGGTTGGGGTCCTTACACTCTGTGGGCCCTGAGGCCGGTCTCCTCCAGGAACACCACGTCGTGGAAGAGGAGGGGCTGGGAGGACACGTTGCTGCTGCCCGCTGAGTTGAGGCGCTGGAGCGCTGCATTCTGGGTAGTCTGGTCCTCAGGCGTGCTCGGCCCCGTCCCAGCATGCACTGGGAACCTGGAGCTGAAGTTCAGATAAATCTACACACAGACAGAGAGAGAGAGAGAGAGAGAGAGAGAGAGAGAGGGAGAGAGGGAAGAGAGGGGGGGAGGGTTAGCATCTATTCTAAAGACAGTTCAGCTCCACCCACATCACTTCAGCCCCACCCACATCCCATCCGCCCCGCCCACATCCCCTCAGCAGATCCTAGCTGGGAGACTGGAGAGGCGGGGTGTGGATGAGAGTAGAGGGAGGAGGGGTGGGCGCAGAGGGAGGTGGAGGAGGCGAGGTGGGAAGGAGTAGAGTGGAGGGAGCAGGGGCAAGAGAAGGGTGAGGTCACCTACGTGTTTGGTGGCATCAGACAGCTGCTGTTCAATCCTCTCCACCACGTCCCTAAAGGGAGGTCTCTGCACCGGGTCAGCCTCCCAGCAACACCTCATGATGTGGTACCTGCACACACACACACACACGCACACACGCACACACGCACACACGCACACACGGATTAAACATATCTGCTCCAAGCTGCTCCAGTTTCTTTTTTCTGGAATGTTTGAGTGAATGTTCAAACTTAATAGACCCCTTTAGAACTTTCAACCTTTCAAAAAAAAAACTAACCAGAGCAAACGCTGTTGTCAGGCAACATTTCCAATTATGCAAAGTATGGACTTCATATTTTGTGGAGTTCAACCTGCATGTCACAAAGTTTCTGTCTTTGTTTGATACATTTTCAATTAGCAGCTCTCCTCTCCCTACTTTCCTGGCTTTGAATGAGCCATCTGCTGATATCCCGTGTACCCAAACCCTCACATACTCTCACACCCACACATTTCTCTGCTCTCTCTCTCTCACAAGCACAGACACACTTTTACGCACACATACGGACACACAAACACACACCAACACCCACATGCACGCACACACACACACACACCCACCCACCCACACGCACACGGACACAGAAACACACACTGACACACCAAAACAAACTTACATTTCACTGGGAGCAAACTCTGGTGCCTCCATTCTGTGTCCTTCCTTAATCATCTTGTAGAACTTTGAATCCACCGGCATACCAGGATATGGACTGTTTCCTGTGTGACAGACAGGAGATATCAATGAACTACACAAACACACACACACACAGGTAGGGCAAACCTTACCTAAAGAGAAGATTTCCCAGAGCAAGATTCCGTAGGACCACACATCGCTCTCGAAGGTGTACACACACTCAAAGATACTTTCCGGGGACATCCACTTGACAGGGAGGCGAGCCTGAGCAGAACAAACATCGTCACACACCACAGACACACATACTGTACATCATCATACACACACCATCGACATCTGCAGCCTCCCGTGATCACACCCCAACCCACACACCTCCACACCCAGAGAGCTCTTGTTGAAACACCTTCACATCTCTCTCTGATGCAATTATTAGAGATTTCACTCGACACGCACAGTGCACACACAGATATTACTCCTGCCCTCCCCTCAGAGTAACATATCATGTTGAGAACATAACACCTGTCAGAGAACCTGGAGGCTTCAGAGTGTCTTGGGACTTGATGGATTGGTGAAACAAACGTGTTGTTGTTCATGCCTCGCTACCTCATCCCAGGAATCTCTGACATTCCAGAAAGATACAGACTGAGCTGAGGGCAGTTCCCCCCGGACAGGTGGGACACCTGACTGGGTTTTCCCATCGGACACCATGAACCTTTGTGTTTTGGTTTGTGAAAAGTACCAAGCTTTAAAAAAATACCATATGACGGAACTATTTGACATGCTAAATGTATGGAAATGTAATTTTTTGGCCTGTTTACAACAACAAAAAATAGCTTGCCACCCAGCTCACTGACCTGGGTATCATGGCTAATGCTATGAAGCGAGATTGAAATGCTAGTGTGGCCCGGGGTCCCTCAGAGCTAGCTGTCCCTCAGAGCTGGCTGTCACTCAGAGAAAGCTGTCCCTCAGAGCTAGCTGTCCCTCAGAGCTAGCTGTCCCTCAGAGCTAGCTGTCCCTCAGAGCTAGCTGTCCCTCAGAGCTAGCTGTCCATCAGAGCTAGCTGTGCGGCAAACACACTCACGTTTCCTTTCACCACATAGTTTGAGTCGGTGGTGATGTCTCTGGCCAGGCCGAAGTCACAGATCTTCGCCACCCTGCCCTGAGTCAGCAGGATGTTCCTGGCAGCCAGGTCTCTGTGGATGCACTGGAAACACACACACACACGCACACACACACACACACCCAAACACGCACATGCATATCAGCTTAGTGCTGGAATACCCTGGCTGGAAGTCTTGCATGTGTTACTGTGTGCTTTACACGCAACTCTCCGTGCCACATGAATGTGTCTCGTTTGATCTCGGTCTACTCACAAATGCGCGCGTGTTCATGAGTTGCAAGTGTAGCGTGTGTTACTGAAAGAGTGTGCTCTGTGGTTGTTCTGTGTGTCGCTGCACGTGTCGGAGGTGTTTCAGAGAGAGAGGCGTGCAGGTGTGGACTCACGTTCTTGGAGGCCAGGAAGTCCATGCCTTTGGCCACCTGGTAGGAGAAGCTGAGCAGGTCCTCTGTGTCCAGAGACTGCCCATCCTCCAGGAGCATCTCACTCAACGCCTCAGCCTCACCACAGGAGCCTGGAGAGGGGACGGGAGAGAGGGGACGGGAGAGAGGGGACGGGAGAGAGGGGACGGGAGAGAGAGAGGGGACGGGAGAAAGGGGGAGAGAGGGGACGGGACAGAGGGGACGGGAGAGAGAGAGGGGACGGGAGAAAGGGGGAGAGAGGGGATGGGAGAGAGGGGACGGGAGAGAGGGGGAGAGAGGGGACGGGAGAGAGAGGGGACGGGAAAGAGGGGGAGAGAGTGGACGGGAGAGAGAGGGAGAGATAAAGAGAGGGAAAAGAAAAGGGGGGGAGAGAGGAGGAGGAGAGAGGGGGGGCGAGGAGACACCGAGGGAACGAGGGGGGGGGAGAAAGATAAATCAAAATTAAATGTTGATTTATTTTCCTTAAATGTGTATTTTACCACAGTTAAGCGACACATGAGAAGCATAGGAGGATGTGCCACGTGAAAGTATTCACTGGAGTAAAGTGCCATATGCGTGCCTGTACTATAGTAAATATACGAGTGTGAGGCGTAGGAGGAAGTGTCTTGCCGTGTATGGAGCGTCTCTTCTCGGAGGAGGAGCCAGAAGGCATGGTGCCAGCGACAGAAGGCCTCATAGACATGTAGCCGTTTCTACTAGCGTCTCTGAGGAGGGAAATGAGCAGTTAGCCTGGCTTCATCTCCCTATGCCAGGGGTAGTCAACCCTGGTCCTCGAGAGCCGCTGTCCCGCATGTTTTAATGTTTAAGCCGGGTAATGACCATACATTAGAATCAGGTGTGTTGGAGCAGGGAAACATCTAAAACATGCAGGACAGCGGCTCTCGAGGACCAGGGTTGCCTACCCCCGCCCTATGCTGTCCCAGCAGCCTGGCCATACTCTCACTGCTCACCTGGACCCCCCTCACCTGGACCCCCCTCACCTGGACCCCCCTCACCTGGACCCCTCCTCACTTGGACCCCCCCCTCACCTGGACCCCCCCCCACCTGGACCCCCCTCAGCTGGACCCCCCCCCACCTGGACCCCCCTCAGCTGGACCCCCTCACCTGGACCCCCTCACCTGGACCCCCTCACCTGGATCCCCCTCACCTGGACCCCCCTCACCTGGACCCCCTCACCTGGACCCCCTCACCTTGACGGACCTCACCTGGACCCCCTCACCTGGACCCCCTCACCTTGACGGACCTCACCTGGACCCCCTCACCTGGACCCCCTCACCTGGACCCCCTCACCTGGACCCCCTCACCTGGATCCCCCTCACCTGGACCCCCCTCACCTGGATCCCCTCACCTGGACCCCCTCACCTGGATCCCCTCACCTGGACCCCCTCACCTTGACGGACCTCACCTGGACCCCCTGACCCTCTCTTTGTCTGTCAGCCTGTCTCATTCAGGACACTGTCATCACTCACGGTCCTCCCTCTCAAACCACTGGAGGGACTTTCCACTTTCCATGCCAGACAGGCACTGGAGCAAAAAACAGACCGCACACACACACCTTTTATGCACACATACACACATCCTCTGTACACACACACACACCTTGTACACACACAAGTCTGTTTTGCTGCATCTTGTGAGGACCCACAATTCAGTCAAATTAAAAATTGTGTTCTCCCTAATCCTAATGTAATTCCAAACCTAGCACTAATTCAAAACCCCTCACCCCTAGAAATACTATTGAAGTTCCCCAAGAAAAGATCCTTAATAATGAAATGTTCTCTTGGTTTACTGTTCTTTTGGGGACATCTAATTTTCACAAGAACAGTTAAACCAACACACACACACACACACACACACACACAAGTACACACACACACGAGTACACACACACACGAGTACACACACACAGTTGTACCCAGCAGCCTCTCTCTGAAGGAGGATGTTCCTGTAGTAGCAGTCGTCTCCCAGCTTGGAGCACAGGAAGTACTCTCTCTTCCTGCGCAGGAAGTTGAGGAGATCTCCGAAGCAGCAGTACTCTGTGATGACCAGAGTAGGACCTGGGGACAGAAGCACAGGAGTCACACACGCACACACACACAGACCTCCCTCTCTCTCACACACACACACACACACACACAGACAGACCTTGCTCACGCATACATGTAATACACACTCACACAGAGACCTCATACGCACACACCTCCTATGCATGCACGCACAGACACTCACCCTCCCAGAGGAGTAGCACCTCAACCTCACCTCCAACAGTGCAGGCTCCCAGCAAGTTAACAATGTTTATGTGGTTTCCTAGGTAACTCAGGACCTTCAACTCCGACATCAGAGCCTCCTTCTCTGTGGCATGGGCACTGGCTGTGGACACACACACACACTATGTGAACACACACACATCGACAATTCCTTCACACTGTAATTTGTATATTTACTCAGAATGTTTGAGTATATTGTTAAAAGGTTTACAGTGTAAAAATATGATTCCAATAGAAAATGATGTAATGATGTTAAATATTAGACAAATGTCAGTTGTGTAAAAATAAAACGTTTTTTTTTGGCTTAATCATAACTTGTTTTCTTTCAGGGTAGAAATCTGTCTTACGTTCAGCATTTTGACAGCAACTGTCATCACAGTGTCAGCTTTTGAGAGTCCGTACGCTGTCGCTTCCACTACCTTCCCAAAGGCTCCAGAGCCAAGAGTCTTGCTGAGGGCATGTACACACACACACACACACAGACACACACGCACACACACAGTTTTAATAGCAGGGTGTGAAGGCCCTGGGGCGAGCCAGCAGGAACCAGGACATGCGGGATCCTGCTCAGGAGGGCCAGCATCATTAACATACACGCAGTGCAGGTTTGGCTCTGGCTGCTGCTGTTACCCAGCCGAGAGGAGGGAGACCAGACAGGGAGAGACACGGGGTGGATTGGGGAGGTGACAAGGAAACTAATGGGGATGGAAGGAAGGGGGCGGGTGAATGGCAGGAACTGAGGGGGGCAAGGGAGACTGGAGGAGTGGACGGAAGGAAGTAGGAGGGGCAAGGAGGGGGGGGGGGGTTCAGGGAAAGGTGGGGGGGGCGGACACTCACCAAAGCGCAGCTTGTCCCTGGGGAACTCCCACTGGTGGTCATACGGAAGCTGGGTGGGGTCAATGTACACGTAGTTGTTTCCATGGATACCTTCGATGACCTTCCACTGGATCTGGTATTTGGGTTTCTGGGATGAAGGGGCAGGGATTGGGAGCAGAGGTGAAAGGTCAGGGTTAGAGAAAGGAGGTGAAGGGCAAGATATGGAGAAAGGCAGATGGTGACATCTCCATTTAAAGGTACAAAAATCTAAGGAACATCATAGCTATCTGCTGGGTCTGGGTCTGGGATGTATTTGTATGGGCTGAACTTCTGATGCTTGATATCACCTGTACTTTCTATGAGCACTATATGTCGCTTGGGATATAAAGCCGTCTGCTGGGGGAATAACATGTAAAAAGCTCCCAGCTCCAGTACCTACCTGCAGGTATTTGTAGATGAGCATCATGAGGACAAGGCAGAGGATGGCAGCTGCAGACACGAAGCCACCAGCAGAGGAGTAAAGAGATGGTGAGGCACCATCCTCTCTGTAGGGGGAGGGAGAGAGAGAGAGCGAGAACGAGAGAGAGAGAGAGGGGGAGATGAGAGAGAGAGAGAGAGAGAGAGAGAGGAGAGAGAGAGAGAGAGAGAGAGAGAGAGAGAGAGAGAGAGAGAGAGAGAGAGAGAGAGAGAGAGAGAGAGAGAGAGAGAGAGAGAGAGAGAGAGAGAGAGAGAGAGAGAGAGAGAGAGAGAGAGAGAGAGAGAGAGAGAGAGAGAGAGAGAGAGAGAGAGAGAGAGAAACAAAGAAAGAGACAGATGGAAATAGAAACAGAAAAAGAAAGATGGGGAGATAGAGAAAAACGGGTCTGAGTTGTGATGTCGGGACTGTCTGCCCTGACAGAGAGACAGCTCTGTCTAGCAGCCCAGAGCCTCAGGGTAAGAGTCAGACGCTCCACCCAGGTGAGCTGCACCAACAGATCCTGGTCCTGATTGTTAAACTGATAAGGGCTGTGTGCTGTATCACGGTGAACTGATGACAATCCTGAGCACAACAAAATAATTCTGTTATTCAATCCTGTTAGAACCCCTGTCTGAGGTAGGCCTGAGTTGCCAGTCTTAGTAGCTTCATATCCTCTGCGTTGTTCTGCATTGTAGCAAGGCTCTAAGACCGCCATGTCAGTGAATAGGTTCATTTAATCAGTGTTTGTGTGTTTGTGTGTGGGCGTGCTGTGTTATTGTTGTGCTCCTCTGTACAGTCGGTGTAATAAATAAGCTGTTTATCTCTAAGGAGCTTTCTCTCCATATCAAACCTGAGAATGCAGAGTCTGCAGGAAGTAATCCTAACTGAGCCTGTCAGCTCCCCATGGCTCCCTGCAGCTCTCTGACTACAGCAACACCCCCCCCCCCAACCTTAACCCTAACCCTCCAGCCAATGCAACACCTCCAGCTAACCAACCAGCCAATACAACAGCTTCAGCCATTCAGTCAGACAGCCAGACAATATAACGCCTCCAGCCAGCCAATACAACAACTCCAGCCAACCAGCCAATCAGCTAGCCAACACCTCCAGCCAGACCAGGCAGCCATCCAGTCAGTCCGTCAGCAGACTAGTCACCCACCCACCCAGCCAGCAAGTCAGCCAGCCAGACCAGTTAATCAGTCCGCCAATCACCCAACAAATGAGCAAGTCAAACCAAGTCCTCACTGGCTCCCTGGCGGCACAACTAGCCTCCCAGAAGGCCCACCCACAAGCCCACTGTGGCCTCCAACCCGCCCCTCCTCCTCCTCCTCCACACTGTTGCTCCCCTGTGATGACCTCCTCTCCGTCCAGACCTCCATAGAACTCCTGCTGCCACTGCCAGGGAGCCAGTGTGCTACTCAGTGGATTAACAGGTTGTTCTTGGGATTTGCAGTTGACGGGTGAACGAGGTTGCAGCAGAGATGACTGTGGTGACATGCTGACAGCGGACTGTCACGGATGTGGTATCTTTTCTTTGTTAAGGTTTACACAACAGGATTACAGCCTGGATCCGTGTTAAACAGTTGTGGGTCCCTGGGTAGAATATATATGTCAAAGTCTCAATCCTTTGTTTTTGATCTGTACGTTGCTGGATGTAGTGTAGATGGTGAAGATGGATGACCAGGTTCACATCACCTGTAGCTTCTAGTCTGAACAGGTTAACATCACCTGTAGCTTTTAGTCTGACCAGGTTAACACCACCTGTAGTTTCTGGTATGACCAGGTTGTCAGTGCAAGATTACGGATGTTTGGAGAGGGGGAAGGCAGAGAAAGTGTGGAGGAGCAGGAAACTCTCCTTGCATCGTCACCTTGTCAGAGATGTTGACAGTGCACGTAACATTAATCCCAAGGTGGGGATCTGCAGAGGATTAACACTGAAGTTTAAAAACAATCTGAGAGACGGCTGACGCCTGGACCCCCCCCACCCCCCCAGACACCCCCCCCATCCCCCCAGACACCCCCCCCACCCCCCCAGACACCCCGGCCCCAATCCCCCAGCTCCCACAGACACCTCTACCATCCCCCCGTTGCCCCGTTCTCCCGTTTCCCCCCTCCAGACACCTCCTAGACCCCTCCACGTTTGTGTGCGTGTCTATATGTGTGTGAATGTGTCCAGTACGTGTGTGTTTGTGTGTACAGAGTGTGCGTGTGCATGCGTGCGTGGGCGCGTGTGTCAGACTCACCGCTGATGGAGAACAGGGTGTATGCTTGCTCCCCCTCCACGGTGGCCACACACTCCAGGGTGCTGAACCTGCCTCGGCTGACGTTCAGACGGCTCTCCACCTCCGTCTTCCCGAACATGGGCCGGAACACCGTCACCGTGACGACGTCCTGCTGCTCCTCCGTGGCGTTGAGCTGGTGGGAGCACCTGGGGGGGAAGGGGGGGCGGGAAGGGGGGGGGGGAAGGTTGGGGCTGTCAGAAGCTGCACACCTGGGAGAGGGGAGGGGGGGATATGTACCTGGGGGGCGGGGCTGTGTGCCTGTGGGGGCGCGGTAAGTGTGTGTGTGTACGTGTGGAGTGTGTGTGTGTGTGTGTGTGGGGGGGGGGTGTAAGGGTTGCTGAGCACGCATGACTGACCTTCTCAGTGTCTTTGAGGGTTTCTGTTGCGTCAAACCGTTCTAGCATGTCAAGTCAGAATCATGTTGTGTACTATCACAGAGGTTACTGTGTCTGTGTGCACGGCTTCCTAAGTCCGCTTGATAATAATTCAAAATGATTGGATAATGATTGGGTAATCGCCTGTGACTAACTTCCTGGGATTGGTGCTGCCATGGACACCAGGTAGTCCTCCTACATGTTTACCATGACTCACTGTTACTTTACTAGGAACAGGATGTACTGCTATGACCTATCTCAATATAGTCCACCAATCACAAGTCACGCCTGTCCAGTTGCCCAGTGCAACATCCTATCAGCATCACCTCTGGTTCCTCAACACCGTCCCTTAGCTCTGTCTCCAGGACTGGGATGCTCCTGCCCCAAGGAGCAACCTGAGCAGCTAATTGACTTACCTGGATAGTTATCTGAACAGAAGTTAACTGAAATCTGAACAATTTATTGAGGAACAGTTACCTGAGCAGGAGTTACGGAGAGCGCCTCACCTCATGTACGGCTGCTCGCAGTAGAACCATGTGATCTGAGGAGCGGGGAACCCCTCTGCGACGCAGCGCACCTGGCCGTCCACCGGTCCCTCATGAGACACGATCTCCGGCTTACCTGGCGGGGCAGAGGAACGGCGCAGAAGAACATCAGAAGAACATCACAGCAACATACGGAAGCCAGTCCAGCCCCCTGTCTGTAATAACAGCACGGTTGCTGGGCAACACCGAACTTTTCGTCAAGCGTCCCACTTACTGATCACGTAGACGGTGAAGGAGCGGTTGACACTGGCGTCGCCGTTGGAGGCGGACAAGGTGTAGACTCCGCCCTCTGACATCTTCAAGCGCACCAGCCTCAGCTTGCTCTGGTACCTGTGGATGAGCACGAACATGAACTTCTCAGCTCACGCATGAACACACAGCTCACTGAGAACTGGCTGCTGGCAGGCCTAGCTGTGTCATAGGTAGCTGTGCACCAGCTAGCTGTGTACTAAGTACTGTGTGCCAGGTAGCTGTGTGCAAGGTTCAGGTCTAGCTGTGTGCTAGCTAGCTGTGTACTAGCTGAGGCTGTCTGAGGAGCATGCAGCATTACAGCACAGCACTGCTGTACAGCAGGGGGGCATTCTGCTCTCCACATCAGTTACTGCAGCAACACTGGGAATGTTTCACCTCACTGAACGCGCCACAAATCTTTCGTTTGTTTTTCAACTGCTAATTTCTTTCTCGGGCAGCCTCACACTGGCCCCGACCTCACTGCAGGACTCTGTGGTCCTAATGAACTCATGAGGTGTAACTCTCCTCCACTCTTCTACCCTTTTCTCCTCTCTGTCTACTCTCCTCTCCTCCACCTCCCCTTTCGTCTCCTTTTCGTCTCCTTTTCTCCTCCTTCTCTCCTCCTCCTCGTCTCCCCTCCCTCTGGACCTTCAGCAGGTCTGGAGGGAGCATGTGACAGGCCATCATCAGCCTGCCTGACCCAGGGCCAGCTGGACCCCGAGGTGTTACATTTCAGCCTGAGGGTGTAATGAACACACACAGCTATGCGGTATGGCCTATGTGCGTGTGTGTGTTTGTGTGTGTGTGGGGTCTGTGGTAGGGACTGTGTGTGTATGGGCTTGTTTAACTTTTCTTGTTGGGACCAGAAGTTTGTTTAACATAAAAGTCCCTGTGTGTTTGAAAGAAAGACAGTGTGTGTACAATGTTTGTATGTGTTTGAGTGAACACCCTTGGCTATGTGGTAATCCTCTGCGTGTTTGTGTGTTTAAGAAAGAGGAAGAGACAGCAGTGTGCGTGTACATGTGTGTGTACCTGTGTGTGTACCTGTGTGTGTGCGTGTACCTGTGTGTGTGTGCGTGTACCTGTGTGTGCGCGTGCGTACTTGTGTGTGTGCGCGTGCGCACCTGTGTGTGCGCGTGCGTACCTGTGTGTGTGCGCACCTGTGTGTGCGTACCTGTGTGTGTGTGTGCGTGTGCATACCTGTGTGTGTGCGTGTGCGTACCTGTGTGTGCGCGTGCGTACCTGTGTGTGTGCGCACCTGTGTGTGCGTACCTGTGTGTGTGTGTGCGTGTGCGTACCTGTGTGTGTGTGCGTGTGCGTACCTGTGTGTGTGTGCGTACCTGTGTGTGTGCGTGTGCGTACCTGTGTGTGTGCGTGCGTACCTGTGTGCGTGGTTGAGCGTGGTGATGACGTGCTCCGAGGTGTTCTTCAGCCTGTGGCTCATGAAGCTCCAGGTGAGGATGTGAGGCCGGGGGTAGGCCTCCATCTCCACCTGCAGGGTCAGGCTCTCCCCTGCCCGCACGCGGACGGTGCTGTTCTCCACGGGAGCCAGCTGGATGAAACCTTTCACTGCAAAGACAAATAACCAAACCGCTCTTTCATTCCGCAAACAGGTTCTGTATCGCATCCAAGTGTTTATTTACTTATTTTTAGGTCTTTCTGAGGTTGCACGCGGTATTCCTGGAAGACAACGAACATCGAGTCCTCAGTCTAACAGTCGTTCAACCTGTTTTGAGCTTTCCTGTAGGCTACGGACAAGAAACTTGACTTTCCGAGCAAATTAGCTCTATTACTTAATTGTGTATCTATATGTATGTATATACATACACACACAGGATGGCTGCACTAAGAATCCATTATACATACATAGACTTTACATGTATACTATATTTATAGTATAACATTATAAATCTATGGTGTACTGCACAGTATCTGTGTGGTATACGATCTGTCCCCATCAACTCGTGCTTCTCTCACTGTGTCCTCCTGAGACAAGCCCACCTGTTTACTTCTTGCCTGAGTCAAGATATTAGCCAGATATTAACAAGATTGATCTTGCTCACAGACCCAACTGGAATCCCTCCAGGTTATAAACAATGTTGAACTTGTTCAGATCTAGGGCGCATAACCCTTACTCAGATCCTCCCTGTCAACTTGAAACCTGGTACTCAGGGTCAGACAGACAGACAGACTGGTACTCAGGGTCAGACAGACAGACAGGCTGGTCCTCTGGGTCACACAGACAGACAGACCCTCAGGGTTAGACAGACCCTCAGGGTTAGACAGACAGGTACTCACGGTAGACTTCCAGCCAGACAGACTCGGAACTGCTCCCCCTCTCGTTCTGCGCCTCGCAGCGGAACCGTCCGGCGTCGCGGGTCCTCACGGCGGGGATGTGCAGCGTGGCGCTGCGGACATGGGTGATGGGCTCCGTCAGGATGCGAGACGCGTTGTCAACCGATGGTTGCTGTGGATACGAAGCCCAGACGGCACCCTGTCAACGCCCAGAGATCTCTAGAGATTAACACCCTGCCTACACATGCACATGCACACAAGCGCACACACACATGCAATTACATACATGAACCAGCAGCAGGCCTCTGTGAAACCAAACGCAACCCCACGAGTCTCCTGAGAGACAGGAACACTCTAGAGTCTAGACCCAGACTCTTCCATCTCAACCAATCACCTAGAGGTTCTAACTCGTGGCCACGCCCACCAGGCGCACAGAGACATGTGATTGGAGGAAGGGAGGTTCTTACCGATCCAGGGGGGGCGGACCACTTGAGCTTGATGTCTCCGTTGACGTTGGTGGTGATGCAGGACAGAGCCAGCCTCTGCCCCTGGAGCAGCACCACTCTCCTGGGTCCAGGGACCTGCACCACCGGGGGCGTGTCTGGGACTGCAACACCCCCCACAAAAAAATAAAAAAAATAAAAATCCTTCACTGCAATCCGAGCAGGCGGCGTATATCATACCCACACAAGACAGGGATCACTCGCCATGCACAAACACATGAGGAAATACACGATCCGCCCGGAGAGCAGACAAGACACAAGCCCACACTAGGCTGCGTAACATTGTAGATGAGATGTTATTGTCGACGCTCCCCTGCCTGGTAGCTGAGATGTTATTGTTTAGTAATGTACCCTTGTCGTTTTGTGCTGTGCCTGGGAAATACAGACCCTGACTACTGAAATACTGTTAGATCCTCGAGATCCTGAGCTGATCCTCGAGTTCCAGCTGTACTTTCTAAATGCACTATTTGAGTGTTTCTGTGGATCCAATAAATCCACTGAAAGAAGAACCCAGGAACGGTACGACAAATTACGATCAAGAGATCGTCATTTGGTTCAGATGACGATCAAGAGATCGTCATTTGGCGTCAAGAGAATTCTACCTGGCCGCACGATGAGATCATAGTTGTGTGACCTCACAGGGGCGTGGCCGAGCCGTCCCGAACACACGTAGCATCCCTCGAAGGACTTCTGGGTGTCCAGGATCACGATGCCCATCTCCAGCCCAGCCTCGTACTGCAGGCCCGGGGGAAGGGGTCCTCCAGGGCATGTCTCCAGTTGCAGGTCCAGCATGCCTGGGTCCGTGGCCAGACACGGGATGGACACGCTGTCCCCCTCGCGAGACAGGATGTTGAACACCATCGACTTCCTGAAGGCGTTGTCGGGATCTGGCGGGAACACACACAGATTCGGAGGTGAACACATTCCAGATCCGGTCAAGCTTGTGTTTGCCGTGCGTGGATAATCATGTATGCACCATTTGCACTGGTAGTGCTGATGTGTGGGTCCAGGAATCATGGGGAGAAGGACTGTTCCAGAATGTTCTGTTCAGTCATAGAACACGGCCAAAACGTTATTACACCTCACAGAGTGGGTACCTGACCAAAACAAACTCAGCTGAACCTTCATGCTCAAACACACCCACACTGTGCACCTTTACCATCCTGACCAGTTTAGGTTTCTCTGCTTCAAAGGAATGTGTTTTGTTCCCATCCTCACAAGCACAGCATCGTCTCATGTAACATACATTCCAACAACTGCCCAAAACAAACAAACACACACGTGCACAAACACACCAATCTACAGGCACACGCACACACTAGCACTTGTCTGAAGACACGCAAGCAAGCATGTCTGGTACACTCACACATATATCCTGATTGACACACATGCTTGCTCACACACACACTTTGATTCACACACTAACACCGTGACTCACACACACACACTCTCCCTCCTTCACACACATACTTTCCCACCTTCAAACACACACGACCTAACACACACAGACCCTTCCTCAACACCCTAACACGCCACATCACACACACTCTCCCTCCCTGACGCACACAGCGCACTTCCTCCCTCACACCCCCCCTTCCCGGCGTACTACCTTTGACGTAGACGTAGATGGAGCTGCCCTCCGCGGAGGCGTCCTCGGTGCAGGTGTAGCGGCCCATGTGGAGAGGCTGCGCCCTGGGGATGTAGAGCAGCGAGGCCCCCGGGCTCCTCTCCTCGCCCCGCACCCGGGGCCGGTCCTCCCGCTGCCAGCGCACCCCTGGGCCTCCCTGGCAGCGCAGGCTGAGGGGGGCGTTGAGGGGGACCACCAGGGGGGAGACGGAGGGGGTGATGGAGGGTCTGCTGCTGCCTGAGATAGGAAGGGAGGACTCAGCTACACCACGCTGCAGGACATCCCCCTCCCCCTCCCCGTGATCCCTCTGCCACAACTCCCCCTTGTGATGGTGATGATAACTAGATGAGGAAAGTTTTCTGAAGGAAATGTGTTTGTGGAAGCGGTGGATGATGATAGCGCTGTGTTCATTTGGCAGACAGTTTAGGTGAGCGTTGGGTTGGGTGAGGGTTAGGTTGGGTGACAATAGTGAAACATGTAATAATGTATTCATTTAGCACACACTTTTATCCAAGCAAAGTACAGGGGAGATTCGAACATGTGGTTTCTTGATCTGCATGATATCTTATTCAAATCCTTACAAATATTAATTCAGCCCAAAATTACCATGCTGCCATTTGGGAGATGGGTATAGCTCAAGGGTGGAACATTTGCCTACAAGTCAAGAGGTTGCAGGTTCAAAGCTTGTCGCTCTGGATAAACGTGTCTGGTAAATAAACACTTAATTTTTATTTCCTGATGCGAGGAAGACTGAGCTACTGTGCGCTACACACTTCATGACACCTCTTACTCATGTCCAGGACCAACGGGTATAGCTTAGTGCTTAAAGTATTTGATTGCAGATCAAGAGATAACAGGCTAAAAATCCCATGCATCGCATTGAATAAAAATGTATGTGAAACAAACACTTAGTAATGTTATTATATCCATACAAGCACTCATCAAGTACTAGTTCAAGAAAATATGAATACTGACCAAAACAGGAAGCCTGAGCTAACACACCTGCATTATAATAAGGTGTGGGATTCAAACCTGTGACCTCTTGATCTGCAGTCGAATGCTCTGCCACTGACTTTCAATAATACCTCTAATTCATTTCCAACATGCTAAATAAATAACACACAATATTATCACTCAATCCAGGTCAAGCAGTACTGCAGGGGAATGCTGCATCTCTCTTATTGTTAAACCGCCACACAGATACCGCTTATTCTCCACCATCAGCCCGCTCAACACATTAAAACGGACACTACCAGTAAAACGTAAAACGTTTCCACAATGGTCTGAAAAAACAACAACAGTGTGGTTAAAGTCATAATCAGACGCGGGTAATTATCGCCTGGGACTCGTAATGAAGCCAGCCGACTGTCACAGCGGTGCGAAACGCCCTGGAGTGTTAACAAGAAAGGCTGAACGGTTGGTGGCAAGACGGCGCACGAGCGCACCGGTCACTGAGTACACACCGTCCCCCGACTCAACAGACTTGCCTCACTTCAGAGGATTGGCCCGCGGGGCTTAACGAAGGTGTCTCTTAAAGAATATTTCTGAGGCATACAAACACAGTTATATAACATTGATAGGCACAACGGCAACCAACTATCACCTGCGGGTTATAGGGGCTGGCCAACCTTGTTCTTGCAGATACCCTCCTGTAAATATTCATTCCAACCCTAATCCGGCGCACCTGATTCTAATTTAGCTAGTTAACAATCTGATTTATCTTTGTGACATCTTCGGTGTCATGAGAGTGGAACTTTTATAGATGCTTTTAAAAACGAAAAACTAACTCCAGAATGTGCTGTAGCCTAGAGTGGCTTATTTGCAAAGCAAGCTTAGATAACAAAGGTAGATCATGGAATACAAAAAAACACATCGTTGACGCATGAAACAGAACGCGAATACAGAGTACTGCAGCCTCAAGTCCAACTAAATACTTTTCTTTACACAATTACATGTCACTGAGGATACCAACATTGCCTACACACGTTTGAGGCAGAAAAATAACCGTTTATTTTCTTTACTAAGTTCTGCAGGTTGTTTGTTCCGAGTTGTATGAATTATTGAGAGGGTCGCAACTTGAGTCTCAGCGCACAAATATCTAGTTTCCACATTGGGGGTTCAGTGACATGGCATTGCAATAGTACAAGGGAGCTAACAGGCATACCAACAGCAAGAGATGAAAAAGCAGCGGAACATTCCACAACCTGGCAGCGCATGCAGTGAATATGGAAACTTCTTGGAAAGGTGTGATAGCCCCGTTAATGTCTACAGCTTCCCATCTCTGAATTGGAGTTGTAGGTACAATGTAGGCATTGCATTGCAGGTTAATTCCAGTCACAACGTATACTTAACCTACGTAAGACACTATGAAAATCGAACTATTCAATTGTATTCTAGTATGTTGTATTATATTATCTATGTAATTTGTGACTTGTGTGCAGTAAGGAGTGGGTAGGTAAATAAACTTAGAGCAAGGTGTCTTACTACGTATTAATGATGAAGAAAATGTCGATGTTATCATCGATATTCTAGAAGCCGTTGTTGTCTTACCTGGATGGAAGGTTGACTGCAATAAGACAGAGAACAGTATCCAGTTATATTCCATGTTTGCTATTCCATCTATGTTGCTGTGAGGTCTGCCTGCGTCCACTCTGAACTCCTCGAGCTTCTAAATGCCGCGGAGTGCGCGGAAGTTAAGAGCCTCTTCTGCCACAGCGCTGAGGTGCTGCCTGTCTGTCCCTCCTTCTGCCTGCCTGCCTGCCTGCCTGTCTCTCATTCTGTCTCTGTCTAACTGCCTGCCTGTCTGTCTGTAGTGGACTCTTTCCAGTGGATGATTTAGTCCACAATTATCAATAATAACAACTGATTACAAAATACATTAAGGTAATTCTCAACATTAACTTTTGTTTATTAAGTATTCGAAAGACGTTATTGGATTTAGGCTATGTTTATTGATTCAAATGTTGTTGATATTATTGATACAACCGTTTACCAGCTGTCTTTAATACGTTATTATGGCTTGCCGTACTACATGGTCGTCATAAATATATAACCTGTACGCTCAGGGTGGGATAATGGATCACCATATCTGCACTGTTCTTTAACAACATTGTCTCTTGTCAGGAAAATTTGAATCATACCAGGAACATATCATGTAAACAGAACATTTACCCAGACTTGGACATTTCATCAATATGGAGTCAAACTTAACTTGCCAACATTTTAAATGTGTTTGTCAAAGCTAAATGGCTTTTATGGCAAAGCCTGCTCAAACAAAAAGGAGGGTTGACATGCCTGACGACTCGGAAATACCTAGGCTGTAGGAGAAAACAGTGCCAAGCACCTCTAAGCAGAATGTTGGTTGTTCATGGCTCTGAAACCTTACTGTATGATAGTATTCAGCATGCAGTCTGCACTTTTCAAAGATTTTTTTCTATTTTTTCTCTGAGTTCTCCTGGGAGTTTTTCCTTGACTTTCTTGAGGGTTTCAGGTTGGTTTAGGTGCAGATCCATGGTCATCTGTAAAATCCTCTACGGCGTTACTTAAAAAAAGGGGCTTCATAAAATTTGCTTTGAAACTGGAAACTCAAACTCATTTTAACCATCTCAAACAATTATACCTCTTTGAGACCTCAGAGTGCTGCGCTCAATTTGTCATATGGACTAAATCTATTTAATGACTCATAATTTCATTTAGATTATCTTACATGTCAAACATACTTTATTCTTCCTCAGGCTCAGAGGAGCATGGTCTAAATGAAACATATTTAAAATAAAGTATTTATATTAGCGCTAGTAGAGATGGTGGATGAGTGCTGTTTGCTAGTACAGATGGTGGATGAGAGCTGTCTGCTAGTGGATGAGTTCTTACTGATGGAAACAGACTTCTCTTTGTGTCTCATGGCATTGTTTTGAAATATGTCCCAACAGCTATTTATACACAAAACTGCATCTTCTCCCACATGACCATCCTAGCTGTGTGTCAGATATACATCAGACTTGTATGTACATTTTTTATATGTAAACTGTTAAAGTGGAAATCCGTAAAAGAGTGAGAGACAGAGAAGGAGGAAATAGAGAAGGAGATAAGAAAATGTTCTGAGTGAAGACAGGGTGGGGAGGGGTGAGGCAGGCTTAAGAAAGTGGGGAGTGATGAGGAGGGGTGGAGAAAGGGTCTGTCAGGGTGAAAGGGGGTGAGGAGGGGTGTGGAAGGGAGGGGTGGTGTGGGGAGGGGCGAGGAGGGTGAGGACGGTGGGGAGGGGGCTGTCAGGCTGGGGTGCTGGGGCTTGTTTTAGTTGTGCATGTGATCAAGTGGACATCCCCCAAGGAGGCCTACCAGCAGAAGAGCTGCATAGCCAAGCTTTGTTCCCTGTGCACAGATCAGGAGGAGAGCACACAGACACACAGATACAGGGACAAGACTGCAGGAGAGGAGGAGGTGAGGGAGGAGTCCTGGCCTGCGCCACCAGCTGTCTGTCAGAGGCCAGGGGAGAACACTATGAGGGCAGGGGCCAATACAGGAGACCAGGGGCCAACACAGGAGACCAGGGGCCAACACATTTTGGGTGCCGGTTCGGAGCCGGTGCTTAATCTCGAACCAGTTCTTTCTCTTTCGAAAGCCTGAGAACCGTCTCCGAACCAGGGAAAGTGGTTTGCAAGTAGCACCACTTCGGAGCTGGGCTAGAATGGGAACCAAGTAAGAACCGCTTGCGTTAGGGGCGGGGGTTACCGTGACCAACAAGATGAACAGAATCCCTTGACCGGCATTGCTGTACGTTTTTACAATTCATATTTCAGCTAAACGGTACGTGTAAATCAGCATCAGAATTAAAATATGACGAGAAGTGGCCAGTGTAGTTGCTGAAATGTGCTTATTTTATTGATGAAACGGCTAATTTGTAAATTTGCTCCGACTTTTTGATAACCTAGCTAGCATCGCAGTGCAGTGCAGACACTAGTTGCTGCATTTAATCAGAATCCTATCAAACGAGTGAAATGACAAACACTAATTTTGATTTTTTTTTTTACTTTATTAAGTATGAGCCTATATTTAACACAAATGTAATACACAAGCACTATAAAATATATATTTATAAAATGTTGCATTGATAATGCCAGTGTTGTCATACTGCTGTGAGTCCAGGGTATTGCGCGATAGCCAAGAAAACACGCATCTCAACCTCGCGTTCTTAGCGTTCTTCGGATTGATAAACAGCCTTTAGACGGGCTCTGCTTTGTGTTTGGCGCTGCCGCACTAGCGTTGCTGGGAAAAATAAGACATATACAGTGACATACTGACGTGGCTCTGTGGTGGCTCTCTAGCCCGTGGAAAAGCAAATCGGTTCTTAGAAGGCTCGCAAATTGAACCAGCTCCGAACCGGCTCTAGCACCAGCTCCGAACTAGCTCCTGGTTCACTTTGGTGGAAAGGGGGTATAAGAGAGCAGGGGCCAACACAAGAGACTAGGGGCAAACACAGGAGACCAGGGGCCAACACTATGAGGGCAGGGGCCAACACAGGAGACCAGGGGCCAACACTATGAAGGCAGGAGCCAACACAGGAGACCAATGGCCAACACAGGAGACCAGGGGCCAACACTATGAGGGCAGGAGCCAACACAGGAGACTAGGGGCCAACACTATGAGGGCAGGGGCCAACACTATGAGGGCAGGAGCCAACACATGAGACCAGGGGCCAACACAGGAGACCAGGGGCCAACACTATGAGGGCAGGGGCCAACACAGGAGACCAGGGGCCAACACTATGAGGGCAGGGGCCAACACAGGAGACCAGGGGCCAACACTATGAGGGCAGGAGCCAACACAGGAGATTAGGGGCCAACACTATGAGGGCAGGGGCCAACACAATGAGGGCAGAGGCCAACACAGGAGACCAGGGGCCAACACTATGAGGGCAGGGGCCAACACAGGAGACCAGGGGCCAACACTATGAGGGCAGGGGCCAACACAGGAGACCAGGGGCCAACACTATGAGGGCAGGGGCCAACACAGGAGACCAGGGGCCAACACAGGAGACCAGGGGCCAACACTATGAGGGCAGGGGCCAACACAGGAGACCAGGGGCCAACACAGGAGACCAGGGGCCAACACTATGAGGGCAGGAGCCAACACTTTTAACTGTAGGACTTCAGGGGTCAACACTAAAAGAACAGGGGCCAACACCATTACACACAGAGACTTTATGTCTTTAGAACAGGAAGCTAACTACCGGTATTTTTTAAAATAAAAAACAACTTTAGTGTCAATTGAGGACCTCATGGCTGGTAGTATTAAATGTATATAGTTGGAATTTTCCTTTCATTGGGGTTGTTTGATATGTGTCACATGGTTTAGCTCCCAGCGCTGGTAAACAGCAGTGTGATTGTTATCAGCAGTAAACCTTTCAGCATAATGTTAATAGATGGTTATTAAACACGTCTGGGTGCCAGGAGAGGGGAAGTGTGAGGTCTGACATGGAAGACCAGGCAGAGGGCTGATCCCACACTGGAGACATCTGCCTGGCTGTATACCACACACACACACACAGACGTGCACACACACACAGGCTGCACCATAAACACACAGACACACACAGGCGCGCACACTTACTTTCCCAGGCAGGTCATTGTGGTTCATGAGGTAATGGTCAACCTTGACAAAGTATAGTGCCGTATTGTCAGAGTTCTCACCTGCTGTCTGTCACAGTTTATTGCTGTCACACGCTGCCTGACACAGAGAGGATCAGTTAGCCTGCAATAGGGATGGAACCAAAGCCTGATATGTTAATCGTATGAGCACAGACAATCAAGTTATCAGGTCATATTTGGATTGTGATGATTTTATCAGTTTCCCTGCAATCTCACAATTGTAGCAATTTATTGTCAAAACAAAAGTGAAGAACACAAGCCAAAGAGTTGCAGGGTCTCTCCCATGCTAGTCCCCCATTTCCATAGCTATCTATCTTGGGAGTGGCCCCTGCAAGTATTTGACTAGTTCTGCTTCCCTTGCTTCTTTGCTTTCCTGGTTAGTCCCATGGTACTATTTCAATGAACATAAAGTGACTACAATTGTAGTTTTAATTTGATCCCCTTTAATTAATTGTGAAACACAGATAATTACACTGCTTTCGTGTAAGGCCCCGCCCACTTCCAACGTCTATCCAAAGACGGATGCAGCAGATCGTTTTTCGGTAAAGAGACACAGATAACGACATCTCGTGACACCCCTAGCCTGCAGGAAGGCCTACACTGTTCCTCTCCCTGGTCTGAAGGCCACTCCACCAGTTCCACCAGATCCCCACTCCTCTGCCAGCCCTGCAACGCCTTCACTAACGCATCCCAGCCAGGACCCAGAGTACTTTACAGTGGAAGAGAAATATGAAGCTACGGTGATAGCGAGGCGTGTCTGATTGCAGTGTAACTGAGACTAATGAGGAAATAACAGGGCATGATTCATGAGCTTAGTGAGAGGCCTATGTCTGGCCTTGTCTGCCCTACGCACACCTCCCCGAGGTAGTACTGAGGTAGTATTGAGGTAGTACTGAGGTAGTACTGAGGTAGTATTGAGGTAGTACTGAGGTAGTACTGAGGTAGTACTGCTGTAGTATTGAGGTAGTACTGAGGTAGTATTGAGGTAGTACTGAGGTAGTACTGAGGTAGTACTGATGTAGTATTGAGGTAGTACTGAGGTAGTATTGAGGTAGTACTGAGGTAGTACTGAGGTAGTACCGCACGTCTCCTGGGATCGTTTTGAGGTAGTACTTAAATGCTACCACCTCCTTGAGGCGGTATTGAGGAAGTACTGAAGTCATGTTTCACACCTCCCTGAGGTAGTGTTGAGCTAATATTACACATCTCCCTGAGGTAGTGTTGAGTTAGTATTGCACACCCTCCTGAGGTAGTGTTGAGTTAGTATTGCACACCCTCCTGAGGTAGTGTTGAGTTAGTATTGCACACCTCCCTGAGGTAGTGTTGAGCTAGTATTGCACACCTCCCTGAGGTAGTGTTGAGTTAGTATTGCACACCCTCCTGAGGTAGTGTTGAGTTAGTATTGCACACCTCCCTGAGGTAGTGTTGAGCTAGTATTGCACACCTCCCTGAGGTAGTGTTGAGCTAGTATTGCACACCTAACTGAGGTAGTGTTGAGCTAGTATTGCACACCTCCTTGAGGTAGTGTTGAGCTAGTATTGCACACCTCCCTGAGGTAGTGTTGAGCTAGTATTGCACACCTCCCTGAGGTAGTGTTGAGCTAGTATTGCACACCTCCCTGAGTTAGTACTGACGCAGTACTGAAGCAGTATTGCATACCTCCACGAAGTAGCATTGAGGTAATATTGCATACCTCCCTCAGGTAGTATTGAGGCACTACCACTGTAATACTACACACTGAAACTCTGAACTGAAAATACACTCAATGACATGTACACACACATGCTGACATGGACACATACATGCTGATATGTACACACGCTCTTACATACATGCGCTGTGAGACGAGCGTCAAAGATGGGGAACTCACTGGTGTTGTCTTATGACATTAGAGGGATGGAAATTGATTGGTTTTCGATGGAGGAATTTCATAGAGTTGTTCTGTTGAAGACCGCTTTCAGCTGAATAAACATATTTTGACAAAGACGCTCTTTTCATTTCACAGACAAGCTGCTAATTATTCCCAAGCATACAGCTGTGGCTTTGGGGGGATATGGTGCAACACTCACCATCAGATGATTCAGATATATCTTTTAAACGTTTTCTTTTTATAACGGTCATAGCTGAAGCATGATATCCTGCCATTGTAAACTCAGCAGAACAATATGTTAACTCCACAGTAACTCTGTCTCGCTCACCCCCGCACAGTTCTCACAGCCACACAACACCACGCCAGTGTCACACTCGTAACTCTGTCATCAGACTCTCCCGCAGGAGAATGGACATTCTGAGGGCGCCACACAATCGTTTGATAAAAATACACTGTCTTTTTTGTCTTTTTTTTTTATCAGCTCGTGATTCGCAGGCACGGTGAATCCATACAGTGGACAGGGGTGAGAAGTTTGTCCGTGTTTGAGTCTGGTTGCTGCCTCCCGTGCTCTCTGCAGCAGTGCATCATGGGAGGTCGATGCATGGACGGGGCGGATTGCTGTGGCAGTCGTTTTCTTGACAGATGAGGAGAAAGGGGATGGAGGGATGAGAAGGATGGAGGGATGAGAGAAGTCTCAGCTCAGAGCCCCGTGGGGCTGGCACTGTGCCAAATCACTAAAGCTGCTGTCTGCCTCCCTGCCAGCCTGCCTGCCAGCCTGTCTTCCTACTCGCCTGCCTGCCTGCCTGCCTGCCTGCCTGCCTGCCTGTCTGTCTGTCTGTCTGTCTGTCTGCCTGACCTTCTTGCCAGCATGTGTCTGCATGGCTAAGCTATGAGTGTGAGGGTCCAGGTGAGCACAGGAGGATTAGATTTCTTCTCTGGACCAAGATGTGTGTGTTTCAACAAGCCCCTCCCCCTCCTATAAAACCTTTGCACCAATCCCCCCCACACCCCATCAACACCTTCCCTTTTCAGTACACTTTTTTTTATAAGCGGACACTTTCATTCAAAGCGCTGTACACTCAGATAGTGCAGGTGATAAGTGTAGAAGATAACCAAGATTAGTGATTTAGTGTATCGGCACAGTACCTTAGTTGTTAGTGTCGAGGCTATGTGGAGATGAGAGTGACTAAACAGCTGTCACAATCAATATCATTTTTATTATAGCTGAGCTGCCCCCCCCCTTCCCCTCCCCCCCCCCCCACCCAACCATACACACACACAAAACTCACTGGTCACATGAGCGAAAGGGGTGGCACCCCCAGGCAAGTTAAGTCTTGGAGAGCACATGACCACTGCACACACACACACACGCAGACACACAGACACACACTGAGACATGGGGGCATCTAGGTCAGTATCCTAGATTGTAACAATGGTGTTTAGTGTTCTTTTCCTCACCATGGGCAACAGTGACACAGCAGAACAGGCCTATGTCTCTACGGATGTTCCCAGCTTTCTGCAACCTCCCTGGGGTCAACAGTTTGGGGCTGCACCCCCCCCCCCCTACATACATACATGCACACACAAACACACACACACATACATACATACAAACCCGAACCCAGAGGGCATTCTGGGTAATACCTGTGTAAAAACGAACAAAACCGAAAGACCCAGCAGGGCAGCAACTGGTCAAACTGGATCGAAACGTATTATGTTGTATTTCATTTAGCATCGTACGGGAATCTGCAACCTCTTGATCTGCAGTCGAATGCTCCTCCTCTGAGCTAGACCCCTCCTTTGGCTCTCAGGAAGATTTAGAAACATGTTTTCCCATGAGGATGATGAGGGAGAACATGTCAACATTTTATAATTTAAGACCTTCCACTACTGTGTGCAAGAGTACAACACGGACAGCAGAGAACACAGGCACAGTGTTAAGTGTGTTCCTGTTCATGTTCGGTGAGTCTGTTGATGCCAAGAAGGTCCTGCAGAATGTCTGAGATGTAACGGACTATGGAAGAGATTGTTTGCACTTGAGCGGAACCAGCTCTCTGACACACATCTAATGAGTTCAACTGCCCCCCCCCAATCAGAAAGAGTACACTCAAATGAAATGTATTCTATAAGAGCTGGATTGGAAGTGTCCTTAAAATGTACTGGTTTTATTGAGTTTGACTTAGTGACAACTTTAATATTCTCTGCTTGTACTGAAACTTTGACAGTAAAATTGTTCACTTGTGCCGAGCACAAGGTTTTATATGAAGCCTTCATATAAAACCAAAAAGCAACAGTCTGTTTTTGTGGTGCACCACAAGACTCCTTATTTCAATCCTTGTTGTGCCTCTAAGTTGTTGTTGGCAAAAAGGGATGGCAATGAAGTCGATTTGTGTAGGTGCGGTGAGCCAGCCTATATTGTGAGTTGAAAGTCTCTTGGTTCGGGGCCTGTCTTCCTGCCTCACAGCAGCGTCTCACATGATCCAACGTGTCGATGCTGGGCAACGTGTTGGTTTGCCTTCTTACCTTGCAGCAGCTTGACAACAAACATAACGTTGTTCCCAAACAGCAGCTCTGGTGTGTATGTATGCATGTATGTGTTTGCATGCGTGTGTGTGTGTGTGTGTCACAAGTGGGAGCGTGTGTGTGCTCCAGCGTGAATTTCTTTCGATTTGACTCCCGTTATTTAATTTCAAACCAAATGAAACAGAAAGAGGTAGACACATGTCAAACACGGTGCTCCTGTCACTCCACATTCTCACTGCACTGTTTAGTTACAAACTCTGCTGTACGCTTTTAATGTGTTCTCTATGTAAGAGTGCGTATGTGCGTAAATACAAACTTAAAACAGAAAAGCAATCAGACCAATCAGAGTGCCGACGTTTCAAAACTCTTGTACAGAAGCCTATTGGTGTGTGACAGTGACATTTGGGGACTGCCCACCCTGTGCAGACAGATCCTTACAAATACACCATAGTGAGAATGTGGTGTTCAGACATTAGCTCCAGTATGTGTGTATGTGCTTGTGTATTTGAGTGTGTCGCATGTGCACGGTGTGTGTATGTGTGTGAGTGTGTGTCTGTGTGTGTTGATTCTTCTCTTGTAGCTGTGGCTTGTCTGAGCAACAAATCAATGGAGGTATCACTTACAGAGCTGGTGTTTTAATCTGGCCCGCAGCCTTGCCAGTTCTGCCCCACAGGGACCCGGGGGGAACTGGATCTGGGTCTGGCTGTAGCCAGAGACCGAACCAGCAGTACCCAGCAGGACCCAGCGTCCCCTGGGGAGCCTGGCCAGCGCTGGGCCAGGGAGGCTGGCTGACTGGCCCCTCCGCAGCCTCGAAAGCATCCAGTTTCACAACAGAGCCTGATGTTACATATCAAACAAGACAAAGAGATTACTAATCCGATTATCTCCCTCTCGCCCATGAAGCCAAATACATCAAAATCGGATTCCCTCTCACTCTCGTGAAAGCAGATGAAGATCGAATCTAATTTGCGTTGGGTTTCCTTCCCTCTTCCAGCCACTTGGCTCGGTGAGTTATGGCCAGGTTGAGACTCTCAAACTCTTACTTACCGTTCAAACAGATCGTTATTTCTCATCCTAAATCATATCCAGGATCAATTAGATGATGTAAGGACCTGAGGAGGAGGAGGCTGGCGTCTCCCGGGTTACACGGTTGGGTCTGAGAGTTACATTTACATTTAGTCATTTAGCAGACGCTCTTAGTAAGTACAGGGACATTCCCCCCGAGGCAAGTAGGGTGAAGTGCCTTGCCCAAGGACACAACGTCAGTTGGCATGACCGGGAATCGAACTGGCAACCTTCGGATTACTAGCCCGACTCCCTCACCGCTCAGCCAACTGACTCCCGGGTTACGGCTTATTGACACAAATGGACGAGAGGAACTTGAAGATCTCAGCTGAGTATGTGTGGGCAGGTACATTGGACATCGACAACCCTCCAATTACCTTGACTCTCCCGGTAACCTGACCCTCCCAGTCCCGGACCCTGCCAGTACCTTTCTAGTACCTTGACAAGCGCAGTTGGTAGGCGTTCTTTGGATCAGGGTCCAATCACACGCCAGTGATTGTGTTCTGCTGGGACCACTCCAGCCAATCACACGCCAGTGATTGTGCGTGTTAAGGGCTAACCAAGCGAACCCATGAGTTCAACCATGATCATGTGCTGCCAGGGTAAATAGTGTGGAATGAGGTACACACCCTTTAACACACAGGGTTGTTATTGAGAAGTTCACAGTTAGACACCTGCTTTTGCTTTGTGTATTCCACCAGCCCTGTTCACCTGACCTCCTTCTGCTTTACATACACCAGAAACACACACACACACACACACACACACACACACACACACACACACACACACACACACACACACACACACACACACATGCTCACACAGACACACACACACATACTCACACACACACATGCTCATACACACACACACTATTTTTATACTTTATCTATTTCAGTTCCCTAGAAGTTGGGATGAGAGGGGTTTTACATAATGAACCTGATAAAGACAGCACACACACACATACATAAAAAGCAGCAGATATGATTGGAGACCGTCAGTCTGCGCACTCAGAAACCAACTCCTAGGACCAAAACATGTTTTTAACAGGAGCCTTTAGTAGCTAACTAGTTAGTCTAGCTAGTTTGCAAGAATGTCAATACACTCACGTTTACAAAAGGCGGAGACTGGGGCAAACCTCACACCAGGAAACTGAAAGATAAATAAAACTTTGGAAAGAAACCAATTAAATATCCCAACAAAGACTTGAGTAATAGTGCGTTCTATGCACCACTCCAAACATCATATAGCCTACCATATCGCTTCCTGGTGGACCAACTTGGTACATACACAGCGTTAATTCATTTTATTCATTTAGCAAATGCATTTATGCTACCCGACACATAAATAGTACGAATGGAAAGTATAGCAGACAACGAATAGTCAGAAGTGCATAGTTTTAAAAGTAAATCAGTGGTGAGAGCCAAGAAACGCTGTTTTTACCAGGCACAGTGCAAGATATACACTTCTCAACTGCCTGGCATGGTAAACAAATGTCTCAATTTATTTACAATAATAACATCTCAACTGCAGAATTAGGTAGTTATTATAGTGATGTTGCACTACAGGAACTATTCTTTCGAATTAAACATGCACACAACCGTTGGAGAACCGCTGGGGTAAACCCTTCCGTGGTGGAGTTTGGCTGCCCTCTAGTGGTCATTAATAAGACTGCAGAAGTTGTGACTAAAATGGTAATCCAACCACAAACAAATCTCCAGTCACTGCAGCTGGATAGCGCTGTTTCTTGTCAGCTTTGCCAGTTTAACATCAACCTTTTTGACATTCACATTTGAATACATTTAGAGGGTGCATTTATCTGAAGTGACATACAAAATGGACGTCTCAGTGTGTTAAAAGATACCAAAAAAGTTAATTTGTCACCAATTCAGAACTTTTGTTTGTGTGTGGAGTGTGTGTTTGTGTGTGGAGTGTGTGTTTGTGTGTGGAGTGTGTGTGCGTGTGTGGAGTGTGTGTGCGTGTGTGGAGTGTGTGTTTGTGTGTGGAGTGTGTGGAGTGTGTGTGCGTGTGTGGAGTGTGTGTGCGTGTGTGGAGTGTGTGTTTGTGTGTGGAGTGTGTGTGCGTGTGTGGAGTGTGTGTTTGTGTGTTTGTCCGTGTGGTGATCTGAGACAGAAGCATGAGACCTATGATTACTTTATAAATCATTTATTCAAATATAAACCATCTGAATGTACATAATGCTTATTAAAACATGAGGGTAACTACTTATAATTACACGTACTGTACCATTGACAGAGGATAACTACTATAATTACAGATGCTGTACCATTATATATACTTCTGTTCTCCCTCCAACACTCCAACCCCCCTTCCCTCCTACACCGTTGCCATGGAGAGAGAAGGTTCCAGATCCCCCGTAAACAGAAACAGGAAGATCCAACATGGCGGCAGAACGCCACAGCTAACCAGTCCAAGCTGCACGTTAGCAAGCTACCGTTGAAGTCTAACTGGTGTCTTTATATATATATACACATGTATCTACCATGTATGTCCTGTTTCTCTGCTGCCTCTCCACCCAGTCTGGTCCTCCCTACTCTGCCTGGAACGAGCAACTCCTGTCAGGCCAGGCCAGGCCAGGCCAGACCAGACCAGACCCTTTGGCATGAGTTCTGAGAACTGACACCTCCTGAAGGCCAGGTCCTACAGACTGTTTTTCCTTACATATAATATATATGACATACAAATATGGTCAAATGAATGGGGCCAAAGGTGTAGACAGCAGACCAGGATTTGATTCCTCCAGCTCACCAGGTCTCTCCTATAAAACTCTGCTAGTATTCACATTCCAACTCATCCATGCGCTGAGAACCGCCAAGCTCTTAAACCTGCCACTCCATAAGCACATTATACATATTCATCATTAAAGCAAATTACGACCATCCTTCCGATATTAACAACATAATACAAGTTTACATGTAAGGTACGAGTAAAAAAATAAAGTTTGGACCATTGTACTTATTCAGCTGTAGACAATATATAGTCATGTAGATAAGAAGCATACAGGGTCCAGATATTGTGCTTTATAATCTAGTATAGCTAGTGATTGTGCCAGCAGGAAGTGTGTGTCCAGGAGAGGAGAGGAGGGGACGCTGTCCCTGGCTGGACACACTCCAGCTGGTCGGATGCATTTCAGCCTGTCACACTGTAGTGGTTGGCATACTGGTGTAAACTGGTATATACTGGTACATACTGGTATAAACTGGTGTATACTGGTACACACTGGTATGCACTGGCATAAAGTTGTATATACTTGTACATACTGGTATATACTGGTATAACTTGGTGTATACTGGTACATACTGGTGTATACTGGTATATACTGGTACATATTAGTGCCTACTGGTATAAACTGGTATATACAGGAATATACTGATACATACTGGTCTAGTACATACTCATATATACATACAGTATACTGTTTTCGAATGCCCATTAGCTTAATGTTCTTTCCGAACAGAGGACACAGCCCTCGGCACATGAGTCCTTCCTCCAGACTGCAGGCCAGGGCAGGGCTCAGCGTCCCACGGTCTCTGTCCCTCCAGCCCAGCAAGAGGGCGCTGTCTGGGGATCTCATGGTGCACCACAATCTCCCCGTACCACAGACTTGTCCGAGCAGTGAAGTGGTTTCGCCCTTTACTCGGCGTGGAGTGAGGACAGGCTGGGGGGGGAGGAAAAGTGTGTTTGTGGAGGTGGGGGGGGGTCTTTAGATTGTGTGTCAGTCTGTCCTCCTATGTGTGAGGCTGTCACAGGAAGCTGTCATCCTAGCTGTGGGCGTGCCACAGGAAGCTGTCATCCTAGTTGGGTGAGTCACAGGAAGCTGTCATCCTAGGTGTGGGGGCGTCACAGGAAGCTGTGGGGGGGTGCGACAAGAAGCTGTCCTCCTAGCTGGGCATGTCACAGGAAGCTGTCCTCCTCCAGGTCCCCAGAGTGGAGCTCCTCCAGCAGGGTGATGTCCTCCAGGGTCTCGCCCTCCCTGCGGGCCAGCGTGGAGCTGCTACCAGTCTCTATGGCACTCTCGTCCGACGTCTGGGAGCTGCGGACACAACCACGTCACAGCAGGGTGAGGAGAGGCATGAGGGAGGAGGGGGAGGAGGAGGAGAAGCTGGGGGGGGGGCGGAGGGGGAGGTGGAAGAAAAGAGGCGGAGGAGGAGGAGGAGAGGGAGAGAGAGGAGGAGGAGAAAGGGAGAGGGAGAAAGAAGAGGGAAGGGAACAGAGAGGAGGAGGAGAGGGAGAGAGAGAGAGAGAGAGAGAGAGGAGGAGGAGGAGAGGGACAGAGAGGAGGAGGAGAGGGGGAGAAAGAAGAGGGAAGGTAAGAGAGAGGAGGAGAGAGAGGAGGAGGAGGAGGAGAGGGAGAAGACAGAGGAGAGGGAGGAGGAGGAGGAGAGAGGAGAGGGAGGTGGAGAGGGAGCAGGGGAGGTACCTGTGGCGGTTCCTCTTGCTGTAGCCCAGGTCAGGCTCCAGGTCGGGCAGGGGGATGATGTAGCCGCTGTCCGAGCTCAGACGCTGCTCCTGCTCCTCCCGGCTCTTCAGCTTGCCCTGGTTCTTGTAGCTGATGCCCACGTAGGCGTCGTCGCTCTCCACGCACACGCGCGTCACCGCAGGGTGGTCACTCTTCAGGAAATCATGGTTGATCCTCTCGTAGCTCTGCAGGGAAACGGGGCACAGAACGTCAGACAGACGGAACATCAGACAGACAGAGAGACAGACAGACAGTGCTAAATACGGTCTAGGAGAAGTAGGGGAGGGGAGGAGGAGAGGGGAGGCGGAGGGGAAAATAGACTGTCTCCTGTTTGGAAGAACTCTGGGAACACAAACATCTGTTCCCAAATCACAGAACTCATAACCCTAACCATCGCTCCTAAAGGTGACCACCTAATCGTCCCCAGAAACAGCTGTCACCAATGTGTGGTGTGTGTGTGTGTGTCTGTGTGTGGTGTGTTCCCAATGTGGCAGTGTGGTGAGACCCTAACCACAGCACATTTCCCAGCCTGCCTAACCCACCACGGAGAGAGGTGCTAAAACAGGACCTGGTTCCCCCTCTCTCCTCCTCCATCTGTTCATTTGCTCTCTTCCTCTTCTCTCATCTCCTCCTTGTCTCCTCTCCTCCTCTCCTCTCTGCTCCCACTCCCATCTTCTCCTCTCTTCTCCTTCCTCCTCTCTGCTCCCAATCTCTCCTCCTCCACCTCCCTCCTCCTCCTCCTCCTCCTCCCCTTTCTACTGGCTGTGAAGGGCCTTTGGGGGAAGGGCAGTTTGATGTGCCATGTGCTGGCTGGGTTTAACAATCTCACTGTGGCTGGCCCTCTAATGACAGGCTAGGCTGCTCCTGTCGCCCAGAGCAACATGTGCTTCACACCCTGCACAGGAAGTGGCTGCCTCCCGTATAACAGAGGTGTCATTGGACTTCCTCTCTGTCGGAGCAGAGGGGTGAGGGGTCAGAGGTGAGGTTGAGACGTACCCTCTTGTAGCTGGCGGGCAGCAGGGAGGCCACTGATTCGCTGAGGCTGAGGAAGGAGGGCCTTTTCTCTGGCTCGCTGTTCCAACACTTCATCATCATCTCATACCTGGACACACACACACAGATGGAGTACATGTTATACAACAGAAGTGTACACAGCAGTGTAACCAGGGTAATGAGTATTAGAACAGGATGCTGTGTAACCAGGGTAACGACTACTAGAACAGGACGCTGTGCAACCAGGGTAACGTACACGTGGGCAGCAGCATGCTCAGGCTTGGCCATCCTGTAGCCACTCTTGATCTTGTTGTAGAAGCTGGAGTCCACCACCATACCAGGGTAGGGGGTTCCACCTGCACGCACGCACACACACACACACACACACACACACACACACACACACACACACACACACACACACACACACACACACACACACACACAGACAGAAGAGAGAGTGTCAACACACTGCCTGAAACCAATATATCTTAACATGAAAGTGCTTAAAACCTCATTAGTAGGATCTCATAAACCCAACCTCCCCCTGACCCTGGCCATAACCCCAACCTTAACCTGACCCTGACCCAGCCTCACCCCCAGCCTCACCCTCCTCGGCACCCATTCTTACCCAGAGAGAAGATCTCCCAAAGCAGGATGCCATAGGACCAGACGTCACTCAGGCTGGTGTACATGTTGTCAAAGATGCTCTCAGGAGCCATCCACTTCACTGGCAGGAACGTCTACACACACACACACACACACACACAAGTTAAAACACACTGCCTAAGCACACACCTAGACACAGATCTGATGCTTAGACCCAGACAGGGGAGGAACTCACACACACACACACACACACACATACACCCCTCGTAGACAAGGCAGTTCAAACAAGGCAGTTCAGACAAGGCAGTTCAGAAAAGCCAGTTCAGACAAGGCAGTTCAGACAAGGCAGTTCAGAAAAGCCAGTTCAAACAAGGCAGTTCAGACAAGGCAGTTCAGAAAAGCCAGTTCAGACAAGGCAGTTCAGAAAAGCCAGTTCAGACAAGGCAGTTCAGACAGGAGGTTGACTCACGCTGCCCTTGGAGACATAGTTGTTGTCATGCATGATGTCCCTGGCCAGACCAAAGTCACAGATCTTCACTATCTTCCCCTGGGACAGCAGCACGTTCCTGGCAGCCAGGTCTCTGTGCACACACTGCAACACACACACACACACTTTGTTAAGCATCAGTCGGACTTTCCCTCTTTCTTTCGATGTTTCTCCCTCCATTAGATCCTGTGCTTCCTGTCTATAAACAGTCCTGCAGGGTTGACCACCACAGGCCTGGCGCCGTGGAGATAATGACACGCTGCAAAGGCCCCTGGGTAATTTGAGTGTGTCCAGAGCTATATGAGGTGCTGGCGCGTCTGTGTGGCCTTCATGGGCCTGCTTCTCCCTCCCTCCCTCCCTGCTTCCTCAAGCCTTCTCTCTCTCCCTGTCTGCCCTTCTCCCTCTCTCCATCCCTCTCCCTCCCTCCTCCTTTCTTTCCTTCCCTGTCCGCCCCTCTCTCTCTCCCTCCCTCCCTGTCCTTTTCTGACCTGTGTATCTCTGGTCAAAGAAGCGCAGCCAGCCCAGAAAAGAAACGACATTAGAAACATTGTGGTGACCAACCCAATGCTCTCTCCTTCCCTTCTATAGTCTTTCCTTGTCTCTCTCTCTCTCGGCCCTCTCCCTCTCTCTGATCTGGACTCACGTTCTTGGAGGCCAGGAACTCCATGCCGCGGGCCACCTGGTAGGAGAAGCTGAGCAGGTCGGTGGTGCTCAGACCCTTGCTGTTATCGTCCGGCAGCAGACTGTCCACCTCGCCCTCTGGAGCACACACGCACGCACGCACACACACACACACACACACAAACATAAAACAAACATATAATAAGGCAGCAGCGGGTGTTTGGGAACATGTAAATATAGACTGGCGGTTCTAACCTGCACCTTCCTAATAGCAGGGAGCTCCAGAACGCTGCTGTCTGTAATTACAGAGCAGCGACGTGACCCCTGACCCCACACTGGGTGAGCAGGGGGAGGAGGTCGAGGAAGGCAGAGGGGTTCAGAGGGAGAAGGAAACGAAGATATGCAGGGTAGAAATGATGACCCCTGACCTCACTGACTCCAGCAGGGTAGGGAACACCAAGATACTGGGGAAGAGAGAGAGAGAGAGAGTCCTCACCTCTCTGTCTCGGCGAGGGCGGGCTGTCGTAGCTGGAGAGCTGAATGTCGGAGTATTTGGAGGGATCGTTGATCTCCAGCATGGGAACGTACTGCGTGTCCACCTGTTTCATGTCCATGTAGTCTCCTCTGCCCTCGAAGGACAGGACCACATAGCTGCAGGAGAGAGAGAGAGAGAGAGAGGTTCACATAGCTGCAAGAGAGAGAGAGAGAGGTTCACATAGCTGCAAGAGAGAGAGAGAGAGGTTCACATAGCTGCAAGAGAGAGAGAGAGGTTCACATAGCTGCAAGAGAGAGAGAGAGAGAGAGAGAGAGAGGGTCACATAGCTGCAAGAGGAAGACAACGAGAGGAGAGAGAGAGAGGAGAGAGAGTGAGAGAGAGAGAGAGAGAGGAGAGGAAGGGAGAGGATAGAGTGAGGAGTGTGGAGAGTGAGTCATGCTGGGTGGTCATTCTGAGGTGCGGTCAGTGTGAGTCAGTCGTCACACTAGATGACCCAAACAGAGCGGCCGGAGAGAGAGCCAGAGGAGAAAAACAGATAGGGAGAGAGAGCGATGAATGGAGACGAGGGAGGGGGGAGGGGGGGGGGTCTTCTCTGGTCAGACACAGGGAGAGGAGGGAGTAAGGGTGAGGGCGGGGAGAGGGCTGAGACACAGTTGAGAGTAGCTAACAGCTGAAAGCACTCAGTGAAGACCCCAGACAGTGTCCTCTGGTGACAAGATAGGGTTATTCATCTGTGTGTGTGTGTGTGTGTGTGTGTGTGTAAGTGTGTTTGCGAGTGACTGTGCATGCCTCTGTGTGTATGATAGTGTGTGTGTGTGTGTACCTCCTGTTGCTCTCGTCCACAGGGTTGATGCCGAAGATGTCCAGGTCCTTCTTGGATTTCTCCGGATGGACACTTAGGAAGCTCTCCCTGTTCTTATGAAGGTAGTTCACCAGGTCGCCATAGAAACAGTACTCAGTGATGATGTAGATGGGACCTGGGGGGAGGGGGGGGACCGTTGAGTAGAAGTGTGTGTGTGTGTGTGTGCGTGTGTGCATGCTTGTGTGTGAGTGCATGCTTGTGTGTGTGCTTGTGTGTGTGCATGCTTGTGTGTGTATGTGCTCACCTGTCTTGGTGCAAGCCCCCAGCAGGTTGACGATGTTCAGGTGAGGGCCCAGGTGAGTCATGATCTTCAGCTCCGACATCAGGGCCTGCTTTTCACTGGAGCGCGCAGTGGCTAAGGAACAGCAAGAGCCTTCACTAACCCTTCAACATTCACTAACCCTTCAACATTCACTAACCCTTCAACATTCACTAACCCTTCAACATTCACTAACCCTTCAACATTCACTAACCCTTCAACATTCACTAACCCTTCAACATTCAGGTAACCTTCAACATTCACTAACCCTTCAACATTCAGGTAACCTTCAACCTTCAATTAACCCTTCAACATTCAGGTAACCTTCAACCTTCAATTAACCATCAACGTTCAATGAACCTTCATTCAACTTTTACTTAACCTTAACCAAGTTCCATCCATCCTTCTATCCCCGCCTCCCTCCCTCCCTCCACCCAGGGCAGCCACAGGGGGGTGAACTCACGTTTCAGCATCTTCACAGCCACCTTCATGACCGGCTGGGAGTGGCTGAGTCCGTAGGCTGTCCCTTCCACCACCTTCCCGAAGGCCCCGGAGCCCAGGATGCGGCCTGAGACAGAGAGAGCAGGTCAGTGACCCTGCTGGACCTACCTTCCCCTTCCTACACCCCTGCCTGTACCCCAGCTCCTACCTACACCACTACCTCTACCCCAGCCAGTGTCACTACCTCTACCCCAGCCAGTGTCACTACCTCTACCCCAGCCAGTGTCACTACCTCTACCCCAGCCAGTGTCACTACCTCTACCCCAGCCAGTGTCACTACCTCTACCCCAGCCAGTGTCACTACCTCTACCCCAGCCAGTGTCACTACCTCTACCCCAGCCAGTGTCACTACCTCTACCGCAGCCTCAGTACCCCAGCCTCAGTACCCCAGCCTCAGTACCCCAGTCCCAGTTTAGCCCAGCCCCAGCCCCAGTACCCCAGTACCCCAGTTCCCCAGTTCCCCAGGACCCCAGTACCCCAGGACCCCGGCCCCAGGGTGGGACCACCAGAGCAGCAGCTCACCTAGCACCAGGCCGTCTCTGGGGAACTCCCAACGGGAGTCGTAGGGCAGCTGCATGGGGTCCACGTAGATGTACTCATGGCCGTCTGGACTCACAGACTCGATCACCCTCCAGCGGATTTCATATCGAGGCTTCTGTTAGGGAGCAACATACGACAGCTCAGACATAGCCCCAACTCTAGTCTCAGACCCAGCCCTAGTCCTTATCCTAGTCCTAGTCCAAGTCCCACCTCTAATAATCATGGACATAGGCCACGCCCCAAACCTAGTACTAACTTCAGCCCCAGTCCAAAATTCCACCTAAATGACAGAAATATTTTGAGTGAGTGAGTGAGTGGGTGAGTGGTGGAGTGAGTGACTGAGTTGTGGAGTGAGTGAGTGAGTGGAGTGAGTGAAAGAGAGAGACAGTACCTGTTTCCATATGATGACGAGCACAATGAGAGAGATGATGACTATGACCAGCAACACCAACACTGCTGCAGCCACCGTCAGCTCTGAGTGAGGGCCTGCACACACACACACACACACACACACACATACACACATGAGTGAATTGACACCAGGATAGAGAGGTGTGAGTTTAATGGCAGTGTGATGGGATGGTGAAGGGTGTTTCCTCTCAACAACTGAAGAAGCCAAATGGCCTGAACGTCTGTACTCGCTTTTCAGAATAAAAGCCTCTAACACAAAGCTGAGCTTGTCTCACCTCCCCCTCCACACACACACATGCACTCACTGAGTCTGTCTGTCTGTCTGTCTGTCTGTGTGAGTGTGTGTGTGTGTGTGTCTGACTGCTTGTGTGCATTTGTGTCTGTCTGTGTGTTTTTGTGTGTGTGTGTATCTGTCTGTCTGTGTGTTTCTGTGTGTGTGTGCGTGTGTGTGTTCTCCTCACCATTAGACACCAGCTTGACCTCCCTGCTGACGACGGCCATCTCGTTCCTGGCCAGGCAGCGCACGGCCAGTGTGTTGTCAAGACGACCGAACATCACCTGGCTCTCCAGCTGGAGGTCGGCGTCCAGGTGCGTTTCCACGGTGATCTCCGTGGAGTTGGCCGGGAGGGGCACCCACTGGGAGGAGTCGTTGGCACAGCTGGACAGATGCAGGACACGGTGACCGTGTGTGTGTGTGACAGAGAGTGTGTGTGACTGTAGAGGTGCATGAGTGTGTGTGCGTGCGTGTGTTTGCCTGTGTTTGTGTGTGTGTGCTGCTTACTGTTTGATGTTGCTGCAGATGAACCACTCCAGCTCAGGTGTGGGCTGTCCCCCAGCGATGCACACCACGGCCTGACCGAGCGAGGAGCCGTGATGCAGGTCCATGAGATCCACGATCACAGCAGGAACTGTGGGGTGGAAGTCAGGGGTCAGACAGAGGACAGGCTGGACAGAAGGCCGGTGGGGGGCGCGGCCCTGGCTCACCTTTGACCTGCAAGCTGAAACTGTGGGTGGTGCTCAGGTTGCCGTTGTCCAGTCGCAGAGTGTAGTTCCCACTATCCTCCTGCTTGGCCCGGATCAGGGTCAGAGTACTCTGGTACCTGCAGAACCACACACACCCCAACATCATTCTAGAACTTTCTACAACCACACACACACACATGCCAGAACTTGCAGAGCGACAACGGAACTAGACCTCAAGCCCCCCCCCCCCGCCCCCCCCCCCCCCGACCTCAACAGCAGCCGTGGAACCAGAACCATGATCCTCTAGAACACACAGGTACAAGCAGGAGAACACCAGGTGGCAATGTCACGCAGGGTGAAGCCTCACCTGGTATCGCCGACCTTCCGCAGGCTGCTGCTGATCTCTGCCGCCACGTCGTCCAGAGGGCGGCCATCTTTCAGCCAGGTGACCCTCGCGTCGGGGAAGGACTCGATGTCCGCCCGGAACTCCCTCACTTCGTCGAGCTCCGCAGTCTCCCGCGGGCTGAAGGAGGGGCGGAGAGACACAAAGGCGCTCTCTGCGGAGTAGAGGAGGAGGGGATGAGGAGAAGTGGAGGAGAGGAACGGAACGACGTGGACGCAAACGTAAGAAAACGGAGGAATGAATCGGCCCTCCGCCGGAGGTGACAGCTACCGTAGACGTTGATGACCAGCTCCATGGTCTGCGTCTTGTCGCTGATGATGTCGGTGATAGTGCAGGCGTAGGAGCCGCTGTCCTTGGCAGACGCCTGGCCGATGGTCAGCGTGTACTGGATCTCCTGCTCGCGCTTGTTCTCCCGCACTGACTTCACGCCGCGGTTCGTCTGGAAAGCCAATTTGCCCGCTCATCAACTCCCACTAACATCAATCTTAGTAAATGTTTCCATGGGCCCATTTCTCTTTCTCACTCTTCCCTTCTCCAAGCCCCCCCCCAGAACCCCCCTACCTCCCCGCCCGCTCACCTGTCTGCCGGGGTACTTCCATTGGTCCTCCAGGATCTCGGAGGATCCCCGCGCCAGGCAGGACACGGTGAGGGTCTCCCCCACCAGCAGGGCCTTCCTGGGGGCCCGGAGCTCCACCTCCAGCCCCCCGGCGCCCTCCACCCACCCGTGAACAATGTACTCCTCGCTGTAGTGCTCCTCGTCATTGATCACTGCCCGGCAGGCGTAGGTTCCCGGGTTGAACAGGCCCACGGCGCCGCGCCGGCTGTCGTAGGAGGAGGGGACCTCCTGCTGGGTGTCGGCGTTCACCAGGGTGACGTTGGTGCCGGGGTCGGACACGCGGCAGCCGATCTCCATCTCCTTCTGGTCCGTCAGGACGTGGTTGCTGTAGGGCACCAGCGAGGGCAGGAAGGGAACCTCGGGGTCTGGGGGGCGCAACACCATGGGGGGGGGGGGGGGGGGCAACACAATTAGTGCAGTTCAACTTTGAATTCGACTTTATTCATGACAATGAACACACTCCAGCACGTATGAAGAAGGGCACACATGACCAGCAGCAGGCACTCCACACGTGTGTGTGTTCACCCACCCGGCACGTAGACATAGATGCTGCTCTGCGTCTCCTCCGAGCCGTTGCCGTGGTGATAGAAACAGGTGTAGGCGCCCGTGTGCATGGCCGTTGCGTCCTCCACGGTCACCGTGGTGACGAACAGGCCGCTGTTGTCCTCCTCCGTCTGCTGGGGCAGGTAGAGGGGCGTGTCCCATTCCAGCTCCGCCTCCCCGTGGCAGGTGAGGGTGAAGGGGGCGTTGAGGGGGACCTGCATCTGCTCCACCCGGGGCAGGAGGAGGGGGGCGGAGGAGGGCTGGAACGCCACGGAGCCCGACGCTGCAGAGACATGGGAGGACAGCTGGGTAAGACTTCATCACACACACACACACAGATCCATCACAAACACACACACACAGATCCATCACACACACACACACACAGATCCATCACACACACATACAGATCCATAAGACACACACACATACCCATCCATAGCACACACACATACCCATCCATAACACACCCACACACAGATCCATAACACACACACAGATCCATACAGTCCCACATACAGTTGTGTTCACCAGGAGACCTTTCTGAAATGCTGTTAGAACTACGCACTTCTCATTCTTAAAATCTTCTTCTGTACTTTCATTCTACTTTGAGGGAAATGACAGAAGTGTAAAAATGTCAAACAAGGTCTCACCTTTGACCTTCAGCGTGAAGGAGAAGTGTTGTGACTGGGAGCCAGCCAGGGCCATGATGGTGTAGTTCCCACTGTCAGCCTCTAGGGGCTGCCTCAGCGTCAATACACTCTGATACCTGGGGAATACACACACAGGTCCATAACACACACACATACACAGACAGGTCCATAACACACACAGAGGTCCATTACACAAACACACACACAGGTCCACAACACACACACACAGGTCCATAACAGACACAGATACACACACACACACACGTCAGAAGTGTGTCCCAGCCCCGCGGTGTGGCCTACCTGTGGCCCTGTAGGGGCGTGGCCTGGAGGGGCGAGACCTGGAGGGGCGTGGTCTTGGTCAGGACGTAGCTGCTTCCCGCCAGCTCGCTGCCATCCTTGTACCATGTGACCTGGGGGGCGGGGCTGGCGTGGATCAGGATGGTGAACTCTGACTCCACCAGCAGGCTGGCGAACTCCACCGCTCCTATCCCAGCATGCTCCAGGGAGATGAACGAGTTCTCCTCTGTGGGGGGAGGAGGGAGAGGAGAGAGAGAGAGAGAGAGAGAGAGAGAGAGAGAGAGAGAGAGAGAGAGAGAGAGAGAGAGAGAGAGAGAGAGAGAGAGAGAGAGAGAGAGAGAGAGAGAGAGAGAGGGGGGGGGTTAGCAAAGGGACAGGAGAGGCAGAGAGAAGAATTAAAGCTTGGCCTCCATCTGTTGTAGCCATCTGATGATTCCAGCAGATGATGGAGAAACCAGTGTTCTGAGAGGTTTCCCCACTCTGACAAACAGGACTAACACTGGGACAACAGAGCCTTACCCACTCCTTCCTACATCTACACACTCCTTCATCCACAAACACTTCATCCACAGGATTGGTAAGACAACACTATTTTATTCTGTTTTACTCTATTCTAGGCAACTCTATTTTATTATGTTCTTCTCTTTTCTATATTTCTCTGTTCTATTCTGTTTTACTCTATTGTGTTCTGTGTGTTTGTGATGGCTGCGTAGTGCGTACCGAAGACGGTGACCACAACTCTGCCTGTGCGGATCTCCCCGCTGTCGTCATTGACAACGACGCACTCGTAGACTCCACTGTCCTGAGAGGTGGCTTCTGGGATACGGAGGATGTAGAGCACCTGATTGGTCAGAATCTCCTTCATCGCCACTGCTCTGACAGCCTGCAGGACAAAAACCATGTTACAGTTATATCTACAAACACACACCTACATGCACACACACATGCCGACATTCACACACATGCATGCACACATACCAACACTTAAACCCACACACACCCTTACATGCATATGCACGTGCACACTCACATACCTTCATGCACACACACCACCACACACACACATCAACACACACACACACCAACACACACACACCAACACACATCTTCCTTAGGGCATGTATCTGCTCAACGCATCCAGAGGTCAGGGAGGTCACAGGAGTTATGACCCCCTCTCTATTTCTCTCTCCCTTTCTTTCTTTCTTTCTTTCACTCTCTCTCTCTCTCTCTCTCTCTCTCTCTCTCTCTCTCTCTCTCACTCTGCTCATCCCCCCACCTCCTTCTCCTCCCGCTTTACCAGAGAAACTTCTCCTCCTCCTCCCCACCTCCCCCTCCTGCTCCCCGCTTGTCATAAATTGTAGAGCAGTGGTCTTCCACCCTGGTCCTCAGGGAACCCCTGTCCTGCATGTTTGAGATTTTGAATGACCTGATTCAAATGAATGGGTCATTATTTAGCTCTGCAGAAGCCTGGTAGTGACCCATTCATTTGAATCTGGTGTGTTGGAGCAGGAAGAAATCTCAAACATGCAGGGCAGGAGTCTCTGAGGACAACAGGGTTGAAGACCACTTCTGTGGAGGGTTAGACAGGTTACACTCTGCAGGGGGGGTGTAGGCAGTATCAGAGAGAGACCGTCCCAGCTCACTTGCCTGTTTCTTGGGGTGGAGCCACTGCTGCTGGAAGGCTGGTCCCGGAGGGGCAAGGCAGGTGATGTTGACGGCCTGTCCCAGCCTCACAGCCTCCTCGCTGGCCCCCACCTCCACCTGGAAGGCCTCCTCGCCTGCACAGAGATAACAAACACGCTCAGAACACTCTCCCATGACCGGCCGCCAGCCACGATCCCAGCTCGCCAGGACCAGAGACGGATGACATCACGCCCTCCCGACAGCAGCCGGGTGAGGTCATCTCCCCTTGGAGCTGGTCACATGATGTCACCCCTCCGTCTTCCAGGAAGTGACATCACCCGGCCCCACCTCCACCCCAGGGAGGCCACATGTGCTCGCCTTATTAGAACCCTGCTCTTTCTCATCTGTCTCTGCTGCCCTGGTTCTAGAGAATTATACACATAGAGTATATATACAATATGTAGTTATATATGTATATATAAGGGGAGTCAGGTGGCTGAGCGGTGAGGGAATCGGGCTAGTAATCCGAAGGTTGCCAGTTCAATTCCCGGTCATGCCAACTGACGTTGTGTCCTTGGGCAAGGCACTTCACCCTACTTGCCTCGGGGGAATGTCCCTGTACTTATTGTAAGTCGCTCTGGATAAGAGCGTCTGCTAAATGACTAAATGTAAATGTAAATATGCATAGTGATATACATTTATAGATGTCTGTACATAGATGTCTGTACATAGATGTCTATACATACTGTAGAGTTGTATAAACACTGTATATAGTCATATAGATATGAGTTATATACAGTTATAAACATTTATAGAGTCATATACATAAAGTATATACATAAAGTTTATGACTCTATAAATATAGAGTCATAAAATTGAAATTTGTTGAGTTGTAAATCAGGACAGGACTCCAGCACGCACCTGTGCTGTCCTCCACCCTGTAGGTGTCACTGTGGACAATGACCCCGTCGACCACGGTCTCACACTGGTACAGTCCTGCCGGCATGCTGCCCACAAACCCCATCCTGCTGTCGTACGGGGCAAGCACTTCCTCCTCACCGGGCACGCTCCGCAGCGTGACCTGGGAGGCCGGGTCGGACACGCGGCACGGGATGAACGTCTCACCCACAATCGCCGGCACCATCAAGTTTTCCGGCTCCTCCGGGACGAAGGGAGCAGCAGGATCTAGAGAGGATGGTCCGTAGGAACAGGATCACCACAACGTCTAGACAGGATGGAGCTGAGTTGCTCGACTGAGCTGGAAGGTACAGTAACTGCTCTTTTTGAGTGAAACCGAGGAAAAATGGCTTCAAAGTGTTTAGTTCAGGTTGACTTTTAGGACATTCTTGCTGATCACATCCCATACTTTCTCTAAAACAATACAGCTGTGACATCAGATTCAACCATATGTCAACACAAGCAATGGTACCACAAACAGCAGTATACCTTCATGTTGACCAAGTTGGCAGTTACTGCCTTTTTGCTTAGGAAGGCAGTGGGGTTTACTTTTGAAAATCACAACACTTTAAGGCTCTGTGGCGCCGTTACCTGGAACATAGATGTATATCTCTGCCTCGTAATCCTGCTCGTTGTTTTCATCTTGGTCATCTAAGGTCCGGTATCTACAGGAGTAGTATCCGGTGTTGGCAACGGAGGCGTTGTTTATGAAGAGCGTGGATGTGTTATATCCGGGATTCACAAATGTGTTGTCCGGCAAGGGTTCAACCCACACTACGCTCCTCTTCCCGATACAGCTAACGTTAAAAACGGAATGCCGCTCGAGGACGAACTCTTCTTTGTTGGATGCGATGGTCGGCGAAAGTATTCCGTATGTAACTGAAAATGTGACAGTTGAAACACGAATTATAATGACTTAAGTTTGACATCAGACTAGGCCGCCCCACACACATGTGCAATGACTAGGTAGGTTTGCTTACCTGATATGAACCCAAACAGCACTACCCCCACCACGAGAAGGGTCTTCATGCCTGCCATGACCTCCGACGCGTGGATCACTGTGAGAGAGAACACACATGTATTCACATTTACATTGCATACACTTAGCAGATGTTTTTTTTTAATCCAAAGCGACAGGCTACAAATATTGCATATAGAAAGTAGAGCGCTTGACGCGATGTTGTGAAAGCACATGGACGCGTAACAGCTGTGCCTGTTTAGGCAAGTTGGCGACTGTTGAATCAGCGCCGCAGCGCCAGCATCCTTTTCCTCCCGATGCGCGCATTGAGCGCGGTTCCCGGAGCGGATACCGGGCCAGGCCGCTAGAGGACGACAGAGCCCACCTCTTGGTGCTTTGTGCCGTGTTTGCTTTAGGCCGGACACCTCTCGCTCTCTCTCTATCTATCTCTATCTATCTCTCTCTCGGAATTGAGGGAACTTTCCGTTACATTAGGATATTGTAATTTGTAGAACAGAACGATTTTGGATCAAATGTATAAGATACAAATTTAATAGATTCGTTTGTTTTTTTGTCGTCTCACGAAATCAACTTTTCTGTTGAGGAATTCTATCAGATAGTCGCTGAGATGATTATGATGGATCGTTATGAAGTCGTTAAGATAGGCCTACCTGTGGACTGAAAAAAATCTTTAAATTACTGCAGGGTTTATGTAAAGTGCTGTAAACGCCACAAAAACAACACTGATAATGAACGATTCTAAGGCCTCGTCTCACAGACAGACATTTTCGGTCTCTGTGTTATCTATCCGTCTGGCGCACGGACCCTGTGATGTTCAGATCCTGGATTCCATCAACGGTCAAGCGAAGCGAGCTGCCCGGTTTAGCGGAGCGCTTAAGGTTGCATTTAGAAGTTTTAAAATTCGAAATTTATTTTTTAGCCTTTGCCAAATTGTAGGCTTGTATTGAATGTACATGAGTTTAATACACCACAACACCATGTTTTATTGGCTATTCTTTAAACCCATTCTTTAAAGATAACAATCTCAAAGGCTTGGGCCAGGAATACACTTATCAATAGATTTAGGAAAACTATATTCATGAAACTGCCTGAGCGTAAGGTGACGCTTGTGTTTGCCCGCTCAGGCGCAACAGGGCAGGGTTAATTACCCCTGGAACCCGGGCTTGGCGAGAAACTCTATAATTATGAGAGCAACTAAAGAAAGAGGCTGATACGGCTCGCATTTGCGTGGGAATCCTGTGACAAACGTCTAATTCGTTTCGACATGTTTACACACACTCATTGTCTTCGGAAAAAAGGTGGTTTTGGTCAGGGTTTTCCTTATACGCTTCCTCCCACCAAACGCGCAGTCCCAACAAATGTTCAAGCTACCAAACGCTCCGTTCAGCTGAACTCGCAACAGCTGGGGGTTGTTTCAGCTAACTGTCCGCCACAGATCCAACTGTAAAATTAAATCCCACACGTGAAGAATAGATTTCCATGGGAATATTACAAAGAAAGACGTAGTCTAGTCTAAAGATAGCACTCCTCAGACACTTCTATCTGGATGCTGGAGCCTCAAAGTTGTCACGTAGGCCTACCCCATAAATGTGACTGTTATGGACAACAGATTTAGGCGGTTCCTCGCGTTATTTTTCTCAAAATTCTATAATTGATCAAAACACAGCTAACGTTTCTTTGCAGCGGATATTTCGACGCGTATGGGTTTCATCCCAGCATGACAAAGACCCCATGCTGCTCCCCACTCAGAAAACAAAAGAGTGGAACATAGAACCATATGCAACAAAAGAACAACCGCCTGACTGTAAGGTTCCACGTAGAACCCTGATCAGAAAGATCAGAAAGAACGAGCTGAACAATGTTCTACCTCGACCATTATGGGATGTATGTATTCCAGTGGGTTCCTCTGTGGTTTCAAATGGTTATATAAAAGCATTGCTCTCTCCACACACACACAAAATCCTTGTCACTCCATCCCGCTGCGCCTTGAGTTCCATCAGCAAGTTATTCCATTGCACAATATTCCTTTATAATTCCACGGATTCCACGCGCAGGAACGAAAACAACTTGAAATCGACTTCCCAATATGTTTCCCATTAATGCCAGACTGGACCCCACAATGGAGCCTCAGTCCTCGAGGTGACAGCTCCAGCTGTGAGGCCGACATCGAGTGCTTTCATCCCGCCGAGTCAGCGACATCTCTCCGCTAGAAATCCGGAGGAGAGAGCCCACATGTTGCAGGGAAAACTGAATTCCCTGAAAAATATTACTGCATCTAATGCATAACTCAGTGCCCGCTGATTACGCATCAACCGTTTGGAAAAACTTCCACGTAGCGAATGAATGCCAAAGAGGATGAATGTAGACGCAAAAAAAAAAGTTTTGGGGTGTTTTTCAAAAAGTTGCCCATTTATGAAATATCACCAAGAATCTTAAATGGTTTTATCCGTTAACATTTTCTCAACACCTTGAAAATGTTTGCCTTTTTACAAAACATCGGATAAATAGGCTTACAAAATGTGAGAACATCGCCGAATTGATTTGTGCCAGCATCTTCCTAATCTAATACTTTACCTTTTTAATTTCCTTTTAATTGTTCCTCTTGATAGAATAAATCCAGTAATGAATAAAGCATACGCTCTCTGCTTTGCGCAGTGATTGCTTCTCCGGTGCCGTTAATCCTCACAGCTCGAGCCTGCTCCGTGAAAGCAAGCATATGTGCGCCACTCCGTCTGCGTCCGCGGCTGCGCTCCCAAATGCGCCTGAGTTGGAGCGACCTGTAATTGATTCAATGCTACAGTCCAACAGTCCATCCTCCTAAAAAAAACTAAATATCTGGCTCAAAGTAAATAACTCTCAGGAAATGACCCCCCCCCCCCCCCCCCAGCGCTGAAGGAACTTTCAAAGTAAGAGTCTTTTCTTCGCATTGACTGCAACGAAGGGTCAAATTTCTCTGCTGTTAACAGTTGGGAGACGAGGAGAAATGTGTTTTAAAATGTAAGAGACGGCTTTTCGCACAGCATTTTCAAAGATGCTGATGCAATGCCAAATTGAAACTGTTTTCTACGTGTAATTGGAACTTTTGAAGAGTTACTATGGGCCTATTTAAAAATTATTAAAAACAAGAGCAAAGTTTAAAACACTGTCATGTTCTTTGAGTTAGCGGTTAGGCGATTCTTTTGTAAAGTATCAACGTTCGGCGGAGGTACACAGAGACGCCAAGTCCAGATCACCGACTGAGTCATTGCGGACCGACGCCGCGTGCAGAGGGCGCTCTAACACCGTCATATCACATCCCAAGCGATCTGACTTCAGAACAACTTTGCATTCTTACACGTCTGCGCAATTTTTGGAAAACAAGATGGTTGTTAATAACCTTTACAGGGTTGTGTCTGTTGTTTAGTTGAGTAACCCAGTTCCTCCCCAGGGGGTCTCCGTAAGGATAATGGATCCTTATATATCTCCTAATTCTCGGCTCTCAATGATGCAGAGCCACGACTGCCGGCTGTGTTCACGGAGTTGAGCCCCGGGGCCGAGGGCTCGCCAACCCCACTGAGCATCCAGAGGTGCCCTCCCCACGGCTCGCCCTCGAAGGCAAACACACAACCCCAGCCGCTTTCAGCACAATTACTTCCACATGTTCAGTGAGCCAAAGAGCGCAAAAGAACAACGTCCCTTGTTCTCCAAACAAAGAAGTTAACTTTTAGTGCCTCAGATAAGTTTAGGTTCTAAATCGGTTTATCTTACTGTATTTTAACACGGGCGTCAACGCTGTGCGTCTGTTTTTAATCAGGTTGACATCGAACTAAACTGATATATGTTCACTGAGCAATTCTATAGTGTTTTTCCCCTGTTGGTTGGGCCCCAGTTCAGAGCTCATCTCGAGAGCAACATCCTAGTCTCTCTGGAGACGCGCCGTCAGGAAGCAGAGACACGCTCCACAGTCATGTAAACATGAAGACGTATCATATTTAAGTTGGGTGTTTGTGCAACATTCCTCACATTTCAACTGGAAGGAATGTGCCTCATGTCACAAAGCGACCTTTAGTGTGTGTGTGTCCTCGTTCTAACTGCAGAGAGAGGGGGGAGTTGGAGAGAGAGAGAATATTGAATTGAGAGACAAGAATAGAAAGAGAGGGGAAAGGTAGAGAAAGAGAGAGAGAGAGAGAGAGGAGAAGAGACAGAGAGGGAGAGAGAAGAGTAAAGACAGGATGAGACTGGAGTGGGGAGAGATAATGGAGGGGTGAGAGAGAGACATAGGAGGAGAGATAATCAGGATGAGAAGATGGAAGAGATAAAGGTAGAGGGGGAGAGAGAGGAGAGAGAGGGGCTGAAGAGGGAAGGAGAGAGAATGTAATAACAAATGGAGAAAGAGTTATAGCAAGAAGAGAAAAACGTCCGTCCATGAGGGGGCGTTTATTTGCTTGATCAAAGAGCTGGGCTGCAAATACAGTATAGGCCTAATGTATGGTCAAGCAGCCTACTCAGTACATGGTCTATACTAGTGGTTTTGCTTTAACTTGAAATACATTCAAATATTTGCCTCTATGGGCAATGACAAGTCTTCTTTCATGGGTCACCTCAGTGCTGTATATCATGGAATTAAATCATTTTCAATCATTTCTCAATTTCAGTCATTTCATACATGTCTTGGTCTTACCCTACATAACACTCCTATACTGCTGTATCTGCCTGACACAGTATATACCTGCACGTCCGACAATAGATTTGATTTTAACAAGTTGGTCCAAATGATCTGAGCTGAGACAGTTGTCAAACACAACATCTATTATCATCGTAGAGGGTGAACATTAAGCTTTAAAGCTAATCCTGAGTTGGACAAATCTGGAAGCGGTTACACATCCAGTAGTAGCCTATCTGTAGAACAGGTAGTGCTAAGAGTCTCTGTTCTGTTTACTCCTGTTTGTGTGTGTGTTGCTAAGCGACATGGGAGGCAGAGGTGACTATTGTTTGCTCAAAATCAGGATCAGGAGTCACGTCACGGCAGAATCTTTGGTCTTTTGGTCCGAGTGAAACATGGATTCTGAACTCAATGGCTTATGGTAACAACTTTTCTGATGCATAGGCTGTATAGCTCAATGGGACATTCTATACGTTTAGGTTTTTACAGATGTCGTTTATGGATCTATCATAGCCTAGCACAATTTTGACACATTCTACCAGGTTCTGTAAAATAATGAGTTACTATGCTATTGTGGCATATTACCTCGTACCACCCTGGTCATAGTATAAACATTTTTTTGTATTTTTACCACTTCAAATGTACTTCAAATGATTCAGTGATACACACAGTCATCCAGAATTAGTTGTCATTGTTACATGCATGCAAGCATGTGTCGGTGAGAATAACACATAAGTTACATGGACACACAATGCATGTGTCTGTGCATGTATGCACACTTGCATGTCTTTCTCTCTCTTTCTCACACTTACACACACACATCCTGGTGGGGGAGGGAGGTATACTTCGCACTGACTGTCCCATGTTACCTTACTAGCTGTCCCATTTCACCTGAACATGCAATTCGAGTGAGGTAGGGGTTCTCAATGTGTTTGAAGGTTTTACATATTTTCGTTATGGAAATAGCTTATAGCAGAGATCTATAACACGTTCTAAAAGTATCAATTTAGGTAGTATTCTGAGTAATTGTCATTTTCTTGGTTACTTACCAAAAAGTATCCCAAATTACCTGACTTCAGCTACAGTATGGCTTTTATATGGTGCCCGTGTTCGTCTGACATTTTAAATATCTATATGAAAACTATATCAAAATATAGTGCTTTACCCAAACAGTTAAAATAGATGCCTTTAATTATAATCCATTCTCTGTAAATACAACATAATAAAAACTTTTTAAATTAAACTGATGTAGCCTATACTTAAAATGAACTGTGAAGCCTGCACAAGTAGCTCAGATAACTAAATCCAGCAAACTGAACTGGACAGCCCATGGCTGAATATCATCGGTAAACAAATTGTTTTCTGTTCAAACGTTATGTTGGTGGTGAGTGCTCGGTTCCGTTCCGGGACGTGAGGCCTTTCTTATTTTCGGTTCTTCTTTTTTCCACTTCATCCGACGGTTCTGGAACCAGATTTTGACGTGTCTCTCGGTAAGGTTAAGGGTGGTTGCTAGTTCATATCTGCGGGGCCTCGAGATATACTTGTTGAAGAGGAACTCCTTCTCTAGCTCCAGAAGTTGTGCGCGGCTGTATGACGTGCGGCTCCGCTTGTGCTCGTCCGGATTCTGCGAGTTGAACCCTTGCGAGATGGAAATAACATTTATTAGTTCAGATTTGTCATGTTTGATCTCTCCGCTGCCTTTTTAACGAACTTGATCAGTTATGAAGCCATATGCACGGATGCATCCAGACATTGCGGTTGTCTCATAATTAGGCAATATTTCATCGTTTAGAATAAATGCTGTCTTACCAGGAAGTGACGGGTAAGGCCTAACCCTGGAGCTCTTCATCCAGGGGAACGGCGCCTCCCCCTGGCCACCCCGGCTGCCCTGCCCCTCTTGCCCCGCAGGGTAGTGCCCCCCGCTGCCCGAGTCGGGTGGGTCCTCCTGGGGATGATTCTGACTTGGGGTCAGGTACTGGCATGGAGGTAGACTGTAGAGCAGCGCAGACCCCTTGCTGCGAAGGTCTTCCGTAGGGCACGGTGGCACGGGTATGTGCACCTGGCCGGAGCTGTAACGACAGGAAGGATTGTAGTCATATTCATCCGGTGGCTGCAGCTGGAAGCGTGCACCGTCATAGTAAATATCCGAAGCATCCATTATCGACAAGACGGTGTTTTAATGCATCCATGCGCGTCCCGGCAACGCTTTAACCGGTGTCCACCTGGTTCGCATTAGCTCGCTTATTAACTATGCCGAGCTAATCTGTGTTCCTCGCAGGAGTTTAAAGAAACGCGAAGATATACATAATATTAATATTCCTATACTAAGATCAGAACATTGAGACTGTAGCACTGTGAGGCCCAGGTACGTCCTCCGCTGAGCATGTGCAGTGAGCTTTGGGGGGGGAAACAGGAGAGCGTGTTGCCCACTTGGCCTCCATCACCCACCTTTCGTAAATATGTAACTGTCATTCGTGACGGCTTTGGATGATAAGAACGGACTGGCCTTTTATGGAACAAAGCCGTGACTAAATCCAGTTTATTAACAAAGTACACAGACACACGCACACACATACACAAACACAGATATTTGAATGACTCACCAATGATCGTTCAGTTTGTGGACTGTGAAATGTTGAAACTGTATTTTAACACCGGCCTGTTGAATGTCAGCCTATACGTGTAGGCCTACTGTTTTAAACAGCGAGTCGTTAAAGAGGGGACTAAATGCAGTTGATGATTTAAGAGGCACGCTCTACCCAACAAAAGAATCGATTTTAAAGTGGTTGACACTTTATAAAAGGTCTCGACTGAATAGCCTGACAAAGGCTCATGGCATATATTGTGCGGTGGCTGGGCTCCATTAAGTTGGACAGCATTGATGAGGCGCGTGTCCAGAATCCACAGTTTCATCATCGTTGAAAGCAGCGCCTCACCTTAGACACCTGATTCACGCGCCGCCCGTTTAGACCTCGGGACTGTCCGCGGGTCCTCGAAGCTTTTGGAGCCACCGAAAGCCTTGTCACATTTGTAGAAAGTAAACACAATCGTAGTTGCAGATTCATGATCGAAGCAGAGGTCTTTACGGTTACGCAGAACCCCGCCCCCGTCCTGTCACGGACTCTTCAGCTTCCTCATGTGGCTCCACGCGAGACGCCAGCTGCAAGCGGCTGAAAAGCAGTCGTATTAATTGTCTTTTGTCATGCGTAATTGCCACATTTTCAATAGTAATTCTATCGTCTTTGGAGTGCTCGACTTGTTCGCCTTTGTATTTGAGTGGGTGTCTTTTCCCTCATCAAAAGTAAGAATATTTCGTTAATCGCCTGTTTTGGAGACGATGGATCCAGTGTTCATAGACTCTGGCCAGAGAGTGCTTGACAGGATCCAGACCCAGGGTACGAGGTAATATGTTATAGTGGAGCTAGATATCCCATAATACTGTGAAAGTGAACTTCAGGTTTTTATGGCGGACTGACAGTTCGAGGTCAGGCTGAAAGAGATTGCCTAAACTTCAGTTAACTCCATTGTTAATCCCTTTTAATGGGACGGTGGTCTTTCTCACTCACACCTGCAAGGGGTGAACTCTAATTCGATTAATAGGAACTTCAATATATATTCATTAGATGGCTTTCCCTCAATAATATATGATCACCAGCGGGAACTGAAAGGAGACTATTTATTCCTCCTCTGAATGGGTCTGCGTGGGACCAAAACTTCACCTGCTTCCCTTCTCAATTAGGAATGTATCCCAAACTCCGTCAGAAACGAGTTAAATTAACCGTTAGCTAATTTCCCATCGCCCCTCCTACGTAATCCCTCCATTTTCAGCATGCCCCCTCAATTTAACATAAGTTGAAAGGTTCAAATAGTGCTTAATGAAACAGTGACTAAACCGTTCTCTCGCTCTCAGAGGAACCCTGTAGCTGTGTCTTCAAAGCCCTCTGAGACCGCAGCCGGAGGGGGTCCCGAGCTAAATGCGAGTCCCAAGCTCGGGTCTCGAGCAGGACAATCCAACCTGTCAAAGCTTTTGCCCACCTCTATATATCCTTATTCTGTGGTTTTGGACGAATCGCAGCATAATCAACTAACGTGGGACTGAAACTGCAATTAAACTCTTTTTGGAGTAGCAGAATCCTTTCAAAAGCGAACATAAAATGACGATTGGCAGCAGTGCAGGACTCTTTGTGACAGTGTGGACTCAGGGGCCCGAGCTCTGCCATATCCAATGCAGAAAGAAGACACGAAGGATATAATAACAATTCTAATAATAGTGATAATAATGATGATAATATTAATAATAATAGCCCTATAGTACAAAACAGAACATCATAATAGTACAATAACAGCATCAGGCATACCCTACGAGTGCAGTAATGATAAAATAACATAATTAACACGATAATAATTAAATTGTTTATCGCAATAATAACAATTGGAGGCTTATGAATAAATTAGACCTGCATTCATCCTCGTCTTGAGCATTCATATAATCACTTCCTTTAGACTGATCTAAACGAATTTACATATTTACATGCTTCTTGTAAGAATGGCATGTTAAATTAAACGTATAAGTTAATATTCCCCCAAATTACCAAGTTTCAGTGCATGTCGCATATAGGTCTAATAGGCCTATGCACATTACCTATAATATTAAGCTATACCCACCATCACCATGGATATTTTAGGTTTGATTATTCATGTATTGGTATCGTGCAATATTACGTAATGCCGATGCTGGAAAGTATTTTGTAGATCATTTTGGATTCAATGTGGTGGTGTCTGAACCACGAGCTGGAGCGAGAGGCCCTGGCGACCGAATGCTGACCCTTCTAACCCAGGCAGAGGCCGCGGTGTCGGAAGCAGGTGTCTTCCTCCTCTTCCTTCTTTTTCCCTTTCACCTTTCAGAGATGAATCCAAGCCCTCGTGCTATAGCCTCTCAGTGCCACGAGCTCTACGCAAATGTTGAAAAAACCGTGACAACGAAATGATTTCCAAACGAAGTTAGTTGTTACATCAATTCAGTTTTTTATTATTAAAATAAATACAAATATACATATTTTACATAACAATACTATGCACAAATAAATTCACATAACTTCAGATATCCAACATCTAAGTGCCCTCAGAGAGGTCTGAGAAGAGTCTTAGCTCTAAGGGCCTGTATGACAACTAGGAGAGTCACTTTGACGTTGGTTTGACAAACACTTGCGAGGAATTACAAATCACTACATTTTTTCTTCAATGATGTTGCTCAGGTGACGGGTTTCAACATATATTTACAAAGTGTTTTGTTTCAACAGTCACCGTGGAATCGGGTACACACAATTCAAGGAGAACCTGCCACGCGTCCCATGTTGTACCTCAGACAGAGTGTAGACTTGAACGGCCCTGAGGTGGTCTGAGCTCGCGGGCTCCCGGGGAAACGGGACAGTAAGTGCAGAAGTGGAATGGAAGTCATAAGTTTGTGATGTATTCAGATCGGTGATATCTCTTTGTCCTCTAACGCGGAGGCGGGCGAAAGGGATTCCTCATCCTCTGACCTGGGGTAGTCCGTGTGGCCGCTGGCGCACTTGCAGCCGCTGTGCGCGCTCCTCTGCGCGCCCTTTCCCTCCTTCTTGTGCTTGACCCTCCGGTTTTGGAACCAGATCTTCACCTGCTTCTCTGACAGGTTCAGATACGTGGCAATCTCGATTCTTCTGAGACGGGACAGGTACATGTTCGAGGAGAACTCTCTCTCCAACTCCAACAGTTGCGTGCTGGTGAAAGCCGTGCGCATCCTTTTTCCATTCTGCAGGTGATTGCTCTCAGAGGCGCCTGAGGGGAGACGAGGACAGTAGCCTATTAGCTTAACATGGCAACTTTAGTTGAGATTACTGCACTCTTGAACATAGAACACAAAGTGGAATGCAAATGGAGTGTTCAATGACTGCGCGTAATATTTCTGGCAATGCTGCACAACATCATTATGAAGTACCTCGGTAATACCTTATAGCCGGTAGTGCTCGAGCTCTTACCTATGGCGAGGCAGTGGTACCTTCTGGGGTCCGTGATGCTGTAGGTGGGCGTGCAGACCGGCGCGTGTCCCGGGTGCGCTAATATCTGTGACTGCTGGTGCGCTATCCTTTGACAGTATTGTACCTCCGTACCGGGAAACTGGCTCTTCAGCATCGGAATTCCGCCCCGAGGCGAGTGTATGTGGGAGGTGACGCACATCGGGCAGACGCAGAACGTCCCTGTCTTCCTCGAAGGGCACGGCGGCGCAGTGACGGACATAACGCTCGGGGAGTGCATGCTGATGGGGATGAGAAAGTCTTGTCCGGGATGCTCGTTAAGCGGAGCGGGACGCACCGTATCCTTGATTATCAAAGAGTCTACGTAAAAAGACCTCGACATGGCTGCAGTGGTCTGTGTGGCTTGATGCGCGAGATGCTGTCTCTTCTCTGAAGCCCTCGGGATGTCGGAAGGTGCTTATGTTTGATGCTGAAACAAAAGGGACCCCGGAGAGGGCTGGCCCTAACGTCACCCACGTGCGCTACCGGTTTGAAGGGCTTCAAAACTGCAAGTGACCCATACCACGTGATGCCTCACAAAACTCCCAATAAAAATCTCAGTCTAGTCCCGTCCCGGTCAATACCGACACCTTCAACTACTTTGTTCACGCACGGGGAAATGTTGTTTGTCTAGGAACACTTTGAAAACAATAAAGTTTACCCCCCTCCGCCTCCAATAAAGTATCCAATAGGCTATTTAAAATGTCGTTATTAAATAAAATTACATATTGCGCATCATAACGTTACCAGATTTTATATTTTTGAATAGCAGGCCTATTTCTGTAAAAAATAAATAATAATAACAATCACAGGAAAAAAAACAATTTACTTGTTCTTCTTTCTTGCACAATATGAAGAAATAGGGCCACAACATCTGTACCAATTTGAAAAAGCAAATATTTGAAAAATGGATAAAAAAGTCCACACATTTTTGATGAAAAATACAATAAAATATATCAGATAGGCCTAGTTAAAAGTGAAAATCGTAAAAATCACAAATCCAGTGAATATGGCCTTCCTCTACAAATATTTATGGAACGAATGGGGTCCATCTGTAATAATCAATTGCCCTTAATTCCTCCGCTGTTTGTTCGTTGAACTCAAAGATCTGAATTAACGAGCATATTATGAGTACGTAATTTTAGTGTTATTCATGTTTTTTATTGTCAAAGTAGCCTGTTTGTTCAAACACAGTGTTAGTCTACTTGTGTATGGCTTTTGAAAATGCGATTTAAAGCAACAAATCGTGCATGTGACTAAGGACTAAATTTAGTAGCTGTGTAATTGTAGCCTACCCTGTTAAGTTTGGGAAAAATTTCAACTCCAGCAATTAAAGAACTATGAATTTTTGTCGAGTCTGGTGGTGGCTATTTGATAGTGATTAGGCTTCCATTAGAAAGTGTTTATTATGGTGGGTTTCTGCAGGGTAAACAGGCAGCTATTTCAGAAATGCGTTAATCCTTCGTCTTGTGACAATAATTAGCGAGTTTGATCTCCTGTTGGGTCACCGTTGGCTTTAGCTTCCACTTTCATCTAAGAAGTAACGCCTCGAGCCTCAAGACAGAGCGCGGGGCGAGCGGCGCTCACATTAAGCAGGTTTAATGGGGCGAGCGTTTCAGGTGCAAACATCCATTCAAGTGTTTATATAAACGGACAGAATAATTTTTTTTCTGTTTTTTTTTTTTTTTTACCACAAATGAAGGGGAACTACATTTCAAACTTGTTTGTCTGTTCTGTAGCCTGTAGAGTTGTCTTGACGTGTAAATTGGGCTAGATAGAGGACTATTGCTTATTAATTGCATATAGGCCTACTCGGCTAATTTCACCCTGTTCGTGACCTTGGTTCATGCGAATTAAATTGAAATCTTGAAACAAAATAAAAATACGACTTTAAACTAGACTAAATGAGAGAAGTAGCAAACGCGTCTGTCACGCATCTGTAATTGCTATAATAAAGTGAACAGCGTATGACAAGAGAGGAGCACTGGAGTGTTATGGTCTACAGAGAGGGAGAGACAGAAAGACAGAGAGACAGAAAGGGAGAGACAGAAAGAGAAAGAGAGAGGATAAACCAAGCGGAATAATACGTGGCGCGCGCCCTCATCACACCGTTCCTGCTCTGATATTATTTTTCCATAATTCTGAACGATAAAATTTCATTGTCTATTAAGTAATCCCACAAATGAGATCCTTTATGAGGCTATAATGAGCTCTAATAGCCGAGACTAGTCGAGCCACGTGGAAGGGTTTAGGGGGCATTACACGGTGGGGTACAGAGTACAGCCTGTTACCTAGACATCACTTTCATAATTCAAGGAGAAAATTAGTCCATTTAAGGGAAAAAATCCTTTGATTCTCTTTATTCTGCTCGGGGTAAGAGGACGGCAGCTTGCGGTTAAGAAGCTGATGCAAAAAAATGGGACCAACACAAAATCGCAGTTTTTTAAACGTCAGAGTTGGAAAGGAATGTCGGACTATAAAGGGCTCGGAAATATGATTTGTTCTCTGCCCTGCGACGATCAAAACTAGGGGCCTGTTACTCAGTAACAGCTTGATCATATCTCAGTTACAGACTATATCCATATACATTTTTTGTTGCAGTTATATCATAACTTAGTTCAAGCTATATATTAACTTAGCTATAGCTGCATCATAAATCATTTACAGCTATATTATATCTCAGTTACAGGCTATATCATAAGGTAATTATAGTTGTATTATATCTCAGTCGCAGGCCTATAACTTCTTAGTTACAATGAGGGTCAAATGAGTCCTCAGTGAAAAGATTTATTTGTTTGTCCTCTCAGTGTAAAAATAAAAACCTCATTAAATAGTTAAGTGTGTTTAAGAAAGAGAGTTTGTGTAAGTGAGAGAGTGAAAGTGTGTGGGAGAGAGTGTGTGTGTGAGAGACGGAGAGACTGTGTGTTAGAGAGAGAAGGAGAGTGTGTTGTGTGTGTGAGAGAGAGTGAGTGTGTGAGAGAGAGAGAGAGAGAGAGAGGAATAGAGTGTGTGTCTGAGTTAGAGAGAGAGAGAGAGAGAGAGAGAGGAATAGAGTGTGTGTCTGAGTTAGTTAGAGAGAGAGAGAGGAATAGAGTGTGTGTCTGAGTTAGAGAGAGAGATAGAGAGAGAACAACAAACCCCCAACCTTGTAAAAGTGCTAAAGCAGCCCCTCTCATTCACCCTTCATCCCATGCCGCATCAAACCGTGACCAACTCCATTAATGTTCTGTTGAACCAGCGTCATTAACTTGTATCAACGCCTTTTTACAAACGTCGCATTGTGTCACCAGGCCGGCTTGCAGGCCATCTTTGCCAATACAGTGATGATGTCGCACCTTATTAGTAACCAGGCAACGGAGCCTGAATACCGACGTTCTAAAGGAACACTCAGCTCCTCAATATCGTCTTGGCGACGGGAAGATGAACAATGTGACTGTGGACAACATAATGCCACGCAGTGACTTTCCATCAACAATTATCTGGTCCATGTGAATAGCAGCTGCAATGGCCGCCCTCCCAGTCCTGGAGCACGATGGGGGTGGGGGGGCCGAGGGGTGGGGGGGCCAAGGGGTGGGGGGTGCTGAAAGGAATCCTGCATGAGTCAATGAAATCTAATTTATATCTCAATGAATGATTAGATTTCTATGCTAAAATGAGCTTGAAATAATTACACATGAAAATACCGTGACAACAAAGGTAAACAAAGAGAGTAAGAGAGAGAGCAACAGTTTCACGCAGACTGTGAAGACGCTATGTAACCCTGCAGTCATTGCTGAGTCGCAATATTTATTTTGCACGATGGCGTTGTCTGCTTCATAAACACTTCCAGGTTTCGGAAACGGGGTTAGTTTGAGACCTGTGGAACTTGAGAGAGCCAAATACCCGAACGATACTTTGGTTACAATTAGTCCTACGTGCCAATTAATTGAGCTGTGGAGAACAGAAGCACTTTCCCCATGAATGACGATAGGAACTTTATTCTGGCCCACTCTCCTTTGGGACCTGAAAGGGGAAGTGACACCCACAGCCCAGGGGGGCCCCGGGAACAAAGCCCCTGTGGACGCCATTGAGGGTCTGCAGGGATGATGGGATGGAGGGATGGAGGGATGGAGGCATGGAGGGATGGAGGGATGGAGGCATGGAGGGATGGAGGCATGGAGGGATGGAGGGATGGAGGGATGGAGGGATGGAGGCATGGAGGGATGGAGGGATGGAGGGATGGAGGGATGGAGGGATGGAGGGATGGAGGCATGGAGGGATGGAGGGATGGAGGGATGGAGGGATGGAGCGGGCGCACGCTAATTAAGGACAAGTCTCGCCGTCTCTGAGAGCCACTCAGCTGAGACACTCTCGACTGGAGTGTGTCTGTCCTGCTAGGAGTGTCTGGCCGCCTGCACACACTCACACACACGCCCACATGCGCGCGTGCATACGCACACACTCATTCACTCACACTCTCACACAGACACACACGCACACAGACACACACATAGGAGGATGGGTTTGAGGGCCATACCCATGCCCAGCTAACGAGGCTGCAGAACGAGATAAACAGTGGCTGGGGGAGGGGGGGGGGCTGAGGGGAGGGGGGGGGGGCTGGGGGGGAGGGGGGGGGGGCTGGGGGGAGGGGGGGGGGGCTGGGGGGGAGGGGGGGGGGATGGACGGAGCGTGGAGGAGCTGGCGTGGGTCTGTAGACATGTTGTTGTTGGAGTCTCTCATGAGGGCCCTCACGGCCCCGTCCATCTCCCCCCTCTCCCCCTCTGTCTCCCCCTCTCCCTTACTCCCCTTCTCCCTCTCTCTTTCCCTCCTCTACCTCTTCCCCCCCCCTGACCCCCCCCCCCCCCCCCTTTTTTTCCAGCAGACTAAGCAGATGCCATTACAGGGCCCAAATAAGCTCCAGAAAATAGAATAGCACTTATTCCAATCTTTCCTTGCTTGAGTTGTCAGAAAGTCTTGAAAGTCCATCCTCATGGTATTAAGCAGATATAGCTTGAAAGTCTCATCGCTGATCTGGCTGTTGAAGCTGCTGGCATCTTAGTACACGCTCTGGAAACAACACGCACAACGCTCTAGTTTAATGGATGGTCTTTTACGAAAACAATCTCATTATTAAGACTGAACCACGGGACTCCGAAAAAATCTATTTAACTTTATTATTATCTATTTTAGCCCCCAACGTATGGTCAGATTGCGGTGCATTATGATTTAAAATACAGACCGAATCGTGATGCATTCTCATGAGTGGGGCCTTTGTTTGTGAATGCTTGTGGAAGTTCTGTGGGTGAGTTTGACTGCAGGTTAAAACCAAGTGATCACAATTTGTTATGCAGACCGAAATCCACTTAGAGAGCAAATTTAGCTAAATCTTGCCATCCACTGTGACGCATTCAGCCAGCCAAAGCTGGTCCACAAGCAAGTTACTTCTGCAAAATAAGCAAAGGCTGGGTATTACGTAGACATGTCCCACCCTTCATGTATTGATCCTAGCTTTGAACCAGGAAGTGCATCCCAGAGTGTGTGACAAGTCCCTCTCCCGTCAGCCCCCCCCCCCCTACACACACACACACCGAAGGGAGAAGATATTGTAACCGTTTTCTGGGAGTGAAAGGGAGTCCCCGGGATTGAGTGTGTGTGTTGGAGCGTAAGCACGCTGTGGAATGTGAGGCAGGAGCAGACCTTTTGTCACCAGGAGTGAATAGCTGTCCTGTCTATAGGACCATCCTCCCTCTCTCTCTCTCTCTCCTCCTCTTCTCCTTCTCCTTGCTCCTCCCTAGCCTCCTCTCCCTGCTCCTCTCTCTGCTCTTCTTTCTCCTTCTCTCTACTCCTTTCTCTGCTCCTCTCTCTCCTAGTTGCTCTCCTCCTTCTCTCTCTCTCTCTCTCTCTCTCTCTCTCTCTCTCTCTCTCTCTCTCTCTCTCTCTCTCTCTCTCTCTCTCTCTCTGTCTCTCTCTCTCTTCTCCCAGGTTGTCTCAGTGAAGTCCAGGGTGACTCATAGGATAATCTCTTCTAGTCTGTTGTCTCCAAACCTCTACACATCCAAACCTAACACCTCCCTGTGATCCAGCAGGTATAGGTATACTTTTAGCAACATTCAGGGGGGATTAAAACTTCTTGATCTGCAGTCAAATGCTCTACCACTGAACTACCCCCCACCCACTGGTAAGTAGAGGCCGTTGGAGGCTGCTGGAGGCTTGGTTAGAGGTTGCAGAAGTTGTTGGAGGCTGTAGGACTGTAGAGGCTGGTAGAGGCTGTGGAAGCTGTTCGAAGCTAACTCCATCCTAACTCAAGACAGTCAGAATGTGGAGATGTTAGTCAAATTCACACGACAACCGTTGACGAGAAAGACGTTCATTTATTTCTTTATGAATAATGCATCTTTCTGATTTATTTTTCTTGCTGAGTATCCCGCTCAAACAAAGTATTGATTGGACAACTGTCAGGCCGCTATATAGTGTTTACTGTTATGGTGATGTTCATCATGGCCAGTTAGCGTCACAGCATGTGTCTGTCTGACCCCCCCCCTTCACTAACAACAGCCCCTCCTCCTCTCTACTCCTCTCTCCACCCTCCTTTTCTCCTCCTTTCCTCCTCTCTCATCCTTTCTCTTCCTCTTTCCTCCATTCTCTTCCTCAATCCTCCTCTCCTTCTTTCCTCCTCTCTCCTCTCCTCAACTCTCCTGCACTCTCCTTGCTCCTCCATCCTAACAGCCCTCTCTCCCCCACTCTCTTCCCCCTCCTCGCCATTAACCGCTCTCCTCCTCTCCTCCTCTCTCCTCACAGTCTCATCTCGCCATCGAGACGTGTCGGCACTTTTCCCGTCCATTATCCGGAGTGTTCTTCGCTGTGACGCCTGACGTGGCGTTCTCACAGCTGTCAGCGCCGCCCAGCGCCGGCCCGGCCACGCCACGCTCATTTAGACGATGATAAGTGCACCCGTGTTGTTTTGCGTCTCCGTGTCCTGCAAAGCTGTCGACGTGCCAGGGTTTCGTTTCTAGTTATTTCTGTGTTCTGCTTGTGCAAGCAAGCCTGGCTAATGGACGCGCTCCCTGATGTCTAACTCAGTAATGAGACTCTTCGGGGCTCCCTCGACAGAGGTGCCAAGGGGTTCCTCTGTGGAAAGGCCAGACCCAGTGACGGGTGGACCTTCCTCCCCTACTCCCTCCTGGGCCTCCTACTCCCTTCTTCCTCCTCTCTCCTCCTTCCTGTTCCAGCCTTTCTCCTCCTCCCCTCCTTTCTTCTCCTCTCCTGCGCCATACACAGGGACTATCCACCAGTACTAAACCCAGCCTAACCCTGCGCAGGTTCTGGTTAAAAGGCTGATATTCCCAGCTGTGCTGGAGAGCGAGGTGTGCTGGAGGACTGAAGGCATCACAGGGTTTATTGTCATAGAAAGTCATGAAGTGTTTAAGCCCAGCAGAGCTTATTACACAACAGGAGGGTGATTGTGTGGTTGTTTGGTTCATCACATGACCCAGTTGGACTTGAACAGCTGCATTAAGTCTCTCTTTTTATTTTTCTCCTGCTATGTCGCTCTGTCTCTCTCTCTCTCTTTCCCTCCTCCCTTTCTTTCTCTGAATTTATTTTATTATCTCTTTGTTTCTCTCAATCTTTCTCTGCTCACCCTAGCCCCAAACTTGGCCCTAGCCCTAGTACCTAGCCCCAAACTTGGCCCTAGCCCTGGTACCTAGCCCCAAACTTGGCCCTAGCCCTGGCCCAATACTCAACCCTAGCCATAGTCCTAGTCCTGGCCCCAAAGAGCCAGAGAGCCACGGTTGGGGGTCAAGGTTGGGGGTTTAGGGCTAGGCTTCGGGTGGGGTGGGTTAGGGGAGTAATGGCTAGGGTTGGGTGGTCAGGGTTGGGGTGGGGCTGGGGTAAGGGCTGGGGTAAGGCTGGCATAGGGCTGGGGTAAGGCTGGGGTAAGGGCTGGGGTAGGGCTGGGGTAAGGTTGGGGTAAGGGCTGGGGTAAGGCTGGGGTAAGGCTGGGGTAAGGCTGGGGTAGGGCTGGGGTAAGGCTGGGGTAAGGGCTGGGGTAGGGCTGGGGTAAGGGCTGGGGTAAGGCTGGGGTAGGGCTGGGGTAGGGCTGGGGTAAGGGCTGGGGTAGGGCTGGGGTAGGGCTGGGGTAAGGCTGGGGTAAGGCTGGGGTAGGGCTGGGGTAAGGCTGGGGTAAGGCTGGGGTAGGGCTGGGGTAAGGGCTGGGGTAAGGCTGGGGTAGGGCTGGGGTAAGGGCTGGGGTAGGGCTGGGGTAGGGCTGGGGTAAGGCTGGGGTAGGGCTGGGGTAAGGCTGGGGTAAGGGCTGGGGTAAGGCTGGGGTAAGGGCTGGGGTAGGGCTGGGGTAGGGCTGGGGTAAGGGCTGGGGTAAGGCTGGGGTAAGGGCTGGGGTAGGGCTGGGGTAGGGCTGGGGTAAGGCTGGGGTAAGGGCTGGGGTAAGGCTGGGGTAAGGGCTGGGGTAGGGCTGGGGTAGGGCTGGGGTAAGGCTGGGGTAAGGGCTGGGGTAGGGCTGGGGTAAGGCTGGGGTAAGGCTGGGGTAGGGCTGGGGTAAGGCTGGGGTAAGGGCTGGGGTAGGGCTGGGGTAAGGGCTGGGGTAAGGCTGGGGTAGGGCTGGGGTAGGGCTGGGGTAAGGGCTGGGGTAGGGCTGGGGTAGGGCTGGGGTAAGGCTGGGGTAGGGCTGGGGTAAGGGCTGGGGTAAGGCTGGGGTAAGGGCTGGGGTAGGGCTGGGGTAGGGCTGGGGTAAGGGCTGGGGTAAGGCTGGGGTAAGGGCTGGGGTAGGGCTGGGGTAAGGCTGGGGTAAGGGCTGGGGTAAGGCTGGGGTAAGGGCTGGGGTAGGGCTGGGGTAGGGCTGGGGTAAGGCTGGGGTAAGGGCTGGGGTAGGGCTGGGGTAGGGCTGGGGTAAGGCTGGGGTAGGGCTGGGGTAAGGCTGGGGTAAGGGCTGGGGTAAGGCTGGGGTAAGGGCTGGGGTAGGGCTGGGGTAGGGCTGGGGTAAGGGCTGGGGTAGGGCTGGGGTAGGGCTGGGGTAAGGCTGGGGTAGGGCTGGGGTAAGGGCTGGGGTAGGGCTGGGGTAGGGCTGGGGTAAGGCTGGGGTAGGGCTGGGGTAAGGGCTGGGGTAGGGCTGGGGTAAGGGCTGGGGTAAGGCTGGGGTAAGGCTGGGGTAAGGGCTGGGGTAGGGCTGGGGTAAGGCTGGGGTAAGGGCTGGGGTAGGGCTGGGGTAGGGCTGGGGTAAGGCTGGGGTAAGGCTGGGGTAAGGGCTGGGGTAGGGCTGGGGTAGGGCTGGGGTAAGGCTGGGGTAGGGCTGGGGTAGGGCTGGGGTAGGGCTGGGGTAAGGCTGGGGTAGGGCTGGGGTAGGGCTGGGGTAAGGCTGGGGTAAGGGCTGGGGTAAGGGCTGGGGTAGGGCTGGGGTAAGGGCTGGGGTAAGGGCTGGGGTAGGGCTGGGGTAAGGCTGGGGTAGGGCTGGGG